>NW_022989768.1:3941850-4361134 GCF_902827175.1 Gymnodraco acuticeps
TTTGCCGTACTTAGTGCCCAGCACTTAGTGCCAACCCTTAGTGCTAGCACTTAATACCCCCATGTAACTAAGTACAGATCGCGTTCACACCGGAATAAGTTCCCTGAGGGAAGATTACGCAAATGAAGCCGCTGACGTCACTTCTTCTTCTTCTGCTTTGCGTTTACTGGCAGGCCGCAGGCCGCAAACCACTTCACGGCCTTCCGAGTAAATCGCCAGAACGCCGACACCTCCACATCACTCTTTTTTTTGTGTTGCCATAAGTTATTCTCTCTCCGTTGGTGCGCGGGGCTAATGCTATTAATGCTAATGCCAGCAAATACAATGGCGGCTTCACAACACTTTTCAGAGTTATACGGGGCGTGGTTTGCAATTCGCCCAGCCAATGGGGGGGGGGGGGGCACTAAAAATGGGGGTAAAAGTTCTCGGAACTAAGTTCTCTTTTTTGGTGTGACCGCAAAATTCCAGGCACTAACAGAACTAAACGGGAAAAGTACGGGTAAAAGTACTCCGGTGTGAACGTGCCTATTGTGTGTTTTTTAACCAAATATCTCTCAGAGGGGCGTGGGGAGTGGCTCCTTATTTTCATCTAAAGTAACAGACAGAGAATCAGCACTTTTGAAACAAGGCTGAAACAGAGGGGTTTATGGGATGCTACAATGCATGATCTGTTTGGTATTTGGAGCCAAACACTTCAGAGACATGTTTTGTATATATCCGAGACCTATAATATATTGATGAAAAACAGTATAATAGGAGACCTTTAAAAAAAGTCAATCTATCCTTCAAATGAGTGTTACTGTAGTTTGTAAATGTGTTAGTATTTTAGTAATATTACTTTACTTAAATGAACAATCAGTTAGGGTTAAGCATTTAGAGCAGTGTTCATTTAAACACTTGAGTTCATTCAATGGTTTCTAAAAAGGTCCTAATAGTGTTTATGCTGGCTCACTGTCACACTGACATCACTTAAGGCTAAGCCATTGTTCAAGTTTTTTGGCATGATATCTGCTTTAATATGGATTTTCTTTTGGTGAATATTAATTAAATAAATACATATTAAAAATGGTAGAAATGATGGTCAAATCTACAAAAACACCAGTAGAAATAAAGAAATCACTGTTTTAACACTTGAGTCAACATAAGATTTGCTCATCAGTGGAGTTTAATAACTATTTATTGTTAATATTTACTAATCTTTACATTGTGTTATTTAATTGGGTTTAATGTTTAAGTCAGTGGCAATGCTTAGTTAGCATTTGGTGTGGCTGTCAATCATTTTAAAAGCCCTACATAGACTCACCAACCCACACAAGTGTTTCCACTTATGTTGCCTAATTGAACTTCCTCTCAGGGCTGTGGGCTTGTACCAACTGTGCTTGATTGACACCTCCCTAACCCTTGTTTCGCGCCTATACAAATGTAATTCTTGCTATCACATGAAGTCTGGTGACATCTCCCAACATTCATCTGACTAAAACGATAATTAGCCAGTAAAGGTTTTATTACGTTTCAATTCAAGCGACCAAACACAGTAAAATAAATGGATAACACGACAGGAATTACAATGGGCATATCGTTTAGTCATTCCAGGTCAGTGGTCATGATATGAAGTGAAGTATTGAGGATTTACGGTTCATACAACATCCAACAACATGTTTTATGTTGCCCTCACATGTATGGCAATACAGGATATTGAGTATATATGAATCTGCGAGTGTGTACGCTGCACTGACAGGGATAATGGTAAATACTCTTCCCTTCCCCACTGTCTCTTTTCCTCTGGGTGAACGGTATTGAAAATGTATGTTATGGGTCTTGAGTGCTGAGTGCACTTGTAGGTTTCACAAGAACATCAAAACACAATCAAGTTGTGTGGATCCCTGAGGCTCCAGGCTGGGAGTTAGCACTTAGGGGAAGAGAGGATTAAGGGAAAGAGAAAGAAGGACTTCAGACATAAGGAGTGGAGCAGAGGAAGAACATGCAGCTGGAAAATATGCATAGAAAGGTTGGGCTTAATTAACGTTCCATTATTTAGTACTGCTGAAACCAGCTGAAAATATGTTTTAATACAAACCAGCTCGCATGATATTGCATTGTAAATATCAATTTTGATATGAAGCAAAGTTTATGAGTTATTGATTCCCTCATACATTTATTCAGTAGTTGTTCCCTCCTCTGTTGTTAAGTACTAAGTTCACTGAATCGTTAAAAAGCCAGAAACACCTTAAATTAAAAGTGTCACAATTCACTAATGAGCACAGTGAACTCTGACAGACAGAGAGGGCGAGGAATGAGAAATTAAAAGTGTGTCTTTTTACACGGCCAAGAAATCCTGCTTCATTTGCTCACCTTACAGCCTGAGGGGGAGGATTGGTAATTGAGCTATCACTCCAGGAAAGAGAGGAAGATGAATAGACATTAGTCAAGAGAGAAGTGGAGAGAATAATAAGGGACATAAGACAGATTCATAGAGAGATTAGAGCAAAGAAAGCATATCTCCTTTGAAGTTTGCAACTATATTTGTATTAGAAAACAACCTTTTAAGGAACCATAATGATCAAAATGACCGATTCATGATTTGTTATGTATTATTGTGGAATGAAGCTGAGGTCAAGCAATAATCCCTTAGTCAATAGGTAAGATTGTGTTCTTGGTAAAATAACAAAGATGCCATAGTGAGGTAGGGTTAATCTGTTGATAGTTTTGTGTAGGTAAATCGTTGAGATTCAGATGTCGAAGTTGTAAATAGTTAGGTTTAGAGTTAGATTAGACATGGTTGAGTGTTTCAAATACTGTGCATTTAGGAGTTAAAAACATTATCGTGAATACATTCTGTCTCTGCCCAATACTACTATTGACCCGGCTAAAATAACTGGATGGCCTACCTGCCTGTCAGCCTTCCATCTGTGCACAAACTTATCTCGTGCCCTCATTGGTCATGTGCGCGTGCGTTAGAGGAGGGGCTCTGTAAGGAAGTGGCAGATTTGTTCCGGCTGTGTATTTTCAAATTCTAGCGCACTCGAGCTGGTTTCTCCAAAATTACCTACCCCACCTTTAACTGATGAAAGAATGTGTGTTTATTATTTTAATAATATCAGTTAAAATATTCCAACTGCAAAGAAACGTGAATGTCAAAGCCTTGGAGGCAAAAAACATAGGTCAAAGTGTGAAATAGGATCTGTAAAAATGCTCTCTCTTCTGGTTCATGCTTCTTTGCTCAACTAAAACTATAGCTGAAATAATGAGTCCTGTTTGTGATGCCACCGCACAGGTAAACGTCAGCGTGTGACAGTGTGGCAGGGCATCCATTTTAAAGCAGTCTGAGTAAACCCTCAACTCTCTAACTGTGAAGATTGTGCTCTCGTGATATCATTATTTTAGTTTGACACTGGAAAAGCAATTTTGGCACCCATCACAATGGATATTTATCTTAATTTACCAGTTTATCTTATTGCCACAGATAAATTAGTATCTCCCCATTTCCTGGAGCAGAATTGTTTCAGAATTTAGGACAGAAAGATGCCTTGATGATATTACATTTGCGGTGAAATATCAAGGCAGAGCTTATGATAATTGTGTGATACCTTTTTGTAGAATGTTGAACCTGCTAATTGTTACTGTGTAATGTTATTATATGTCCAATTCCAATGTTTTTAATTTCAAATCAATATATTTCATGTAATATTTATCTATGTTGTGCCCCCAAAAAATAATATTTACATCAGATTGCATCAGGCCAGAGTGTTTTCCTGTCAGAAGGAGGTGCTGCTGCTGCTGCTGCTGCTGCCTGTCACCACATTGATTTCAGCTTATATGAATTTGAATCCTGCTTCTCACCTCATTTGAATGTACACACACACACACACCCGCACACACACCCGCACACACACCCGCACACACACACACACACACACACACACACACACACACACACACACACACACACACACACACACACACACACACACACACACACACACACACACACACACCACCCACACACACACACACACCACAAAGTAGACTTGATTAGGATGTCCAGAATTGTCATTAGAGCATGCGGGTGTGGAGATGATGTCTCAGTAGACCTCCTGCAGAAGGCAGAGCAGGAGTTAAGACATTAATAGGCAGAGAAAAGCTATACAGCATCACTGTCTACCTCTGTGCTAGGGCTGGCAACATCAAATACCTACTCTTGGAGGGAGGGAGGGTGAGAAAAAGAGAGAGAGAGAGAGAGAGAGAGAGAGAGAGAGAGAGAGAGAGAGAGAGAGAGAGTATGAAGTGAGAGAGCAGAGAGAGAGAGGAGAACAGGAGAGAGAGAGAGAGGAGAACGAAGGAGCGAGGAATCGGGAGAGAGAGAGAGAGAGAGAGAGAGAGAGAGAGAGAGAGAGATCGGGGTAAGAAAGACAGTCTGATACAGAGATGCAGAGGAAGGGAAAACAAGTCATCAGGTGACAAGGAGACAGAGAGAATAGCAAGTTGTGAAAGCACAGAAGGAACAGGGAGGCAGGGAGAGAAGAATTGGACAGGGAGGATAAACCGAAGACACTTCCCTTCTGCCACCTGCCTTATTGCTGACTTCAGATTATGCGCTGCATTGGCCTCTGTGTCACCTTCAGTAGGCCTTGTGAAACTCTCGGAACAAGGCAAGCATCATCCTGTCTGCTCAGCACAATGATTACTGGGTCTTGCTAACTGCAAATATGCCTGCAGATTTTTTATTAGGGAACAATGATGCATCCATTTTGCAGTAAATGACGGAATATTTTGGCCATATCATGACCCTATTGATGGCATTGTCACTCTGTTGGTTAACCCCTTGAATCCACACTCAAATATATCAACAACCATTGGATGCATTTTATTAAATGTGATTCAGACAAAGATGTTAACATTGTTATGTATGGTTGAAATAACTTATCATCTAACTTAGTGCCACCACAAGGTCTACATTTCAATTTGTTCAATACTTTTTCAAATTTAGGACATTCCCTACAGGCTTAGCCGTACTAGGTAAGCATTATGTTGAGTGGATCCTCACAGAGCCGCACTTCGTTTCTAAACTTGTCAGATAAAACTTTTTTGAAATTCTAAAGCTACTTCGCATTGTAAGAAACTTAAAAGGTAGAATAATACGTTCGTTTTTTATTGTAGAATAGGCGATCAATATAATTCAGTGCCAGATTTGAAAGGCAAATGCCCAAGTTTCTTTTAATGAAAATAGAAATAAATGGTGTGAAACATTTGAGAGGAGAGAGATGGCATCTTGCAGCACTTAACAGCTTCACACATTCCATTACGACCGGCTGAATATGAATTATAAATATATTATGAATAAGTGCTTAAGTGCCTACATAAAATGTGATGAATAGACTATTGAATATCCAATCTAAGCATTTTAAAGGTGGGCTCCAGGAAGACTCTATTATTTCTGAATTACCTCCAACCCTTCCGCGAACATTCTTAATTTAAGTAAGTGCCACCCATTTGATCCTTTGTAACATCACACACACTGTTGTATTTGGTTTTAATGTTAAGGTTTTAAACTGAAAGTATTGGGATGAAATTTATAAAGTCAGGTCCTTCATACTTCCCCTCCTTCAGCCTATCCACCCTCTGATTTATTTTCACCTTTTCCCCTTTGGGTAGAAAAATCTATTATTCATGCTTTTCCTTCACCACTTCAACAAGGTTTGAAGTGGGGAAGTGAAGATAATACTAAGATGAGTGTACTCCTTTGCTGGATGAACATTTTAGTCCAGAGAACACCAAGCAGGGATCCATACAGGGGTCAAATAAGTGTCAATAATGGGCTTCAGTGTATGTTTCTTTAAGGCAGGACCATATTCACATGGACTGCAGCTATGGAGCTGATGTGTTTTGCGGGAAGTATTCCAAGTACTGGAATGAGGTTTCGTAAAGTATTGTCTTACTGATAATAAGGAATGGTGTCCTCTGGAGATTAACCGAATAGCAGCAGTCAAGCAAAAGAAAGATGTTTAAAATCATGTGGTAATAAGGGTTCATTCATTCAACCTTTATTTGACTCAGAAATACATTGGGGTAAGTAGTATTACCAATGCTGTTTCAATGACATTAGTATGCATGAAAAGTGACAGCCCCCAATTATAAAAATGAGCTAAGTCCCGCCTCCCATTGTTCGAGATCCTTTGATGTGTGGGGGTACAATTATGTTAATGAGCTAAGTCCCGCCTCCCTTTGTTCGAGATCCTTTGATGTGAGGGGTGAGGTGTTATAACAGGTAGGTGTGAAATGCCACCCTGTGTAGCGCCTTTGTTGTCTAATCCTTTGATGTGTTGATTAAGGCAGTCTCTTTGAAGTTATGCTGTCTGGCCCCTGTCCCCTCACAGCGCCTTTGTTGTCTAATCCTTTGATGTGTTGATTAAGGCAATCTCTTTGAAGTTATGCGTGAGACTGTCTGGCCCCTGTCCCCTCAGAGCCCTTTGTTGTCTAATCTAATTAGCCTTTGATGTTTGTCCTTTGATGTGAGGGTTGAGGTGTTATAACAGGCAGGTGTGATTTCACACCGGTGTGTTATAAGCCTCTGATGTTAATCTAGATGTCTCTTTGAAGTTATGCGTGAGACTGTCTAGCCCCCGCCCCCTCACAGCCCAGGCCTCTCCCCCTTTCTCCACCCCTTCCTGTCACACGATATGAGGCCAGCAGATAGTGGGGGGTGGAATTAGGTGAAAAAAGAAATACGCTCAAACTAAATAACAAGCCAGTCATTTCCACTCACCAAGTTACCTTTCAAAAAAAGAAAAATGGCCAAGAGACGCCTCGATATGGGTTTAATCAGCAAGACACCTGTGACAACTTACTGCCATCCGTCCGGAGCGCCAATCAAGAAACGGATGCAGTATCTGTGCCGGGTTCAGACGCCTCCAGCCGAATAACTTCGTGAAGAATGGACTCTGAAAAATGGCGATGTTTGGGGTTATGTATTCAACTATATGGCGAATGAACTGCATTTCTACAATCTGAAGAATGGAGAAACGTATGGACCCCGTAGTGTTAAAGCGACACTGACCTCAACAGATTGGGCTGTGTTAACTCTGGTGTCTTCCAGAGATCTCCACGCAACCACTGTATCGGAAGAAGTAGTGTATCAAGAAACCACCGTGGAACCAGCGGTGTACAAGATATTTGCAGTAAAAAGCAAAGAAACGCAGACAGCATGCGAGATCAAAGAAGAGTTTGCACCACTGCCCCTCAATGTGGAGGAAGAAGAAGGAGATATTCCCCCGCCGCCAGAAGTAAGAAGAGTCCTGACTAGCACCGTCTGGGAAACTAAAAGCGGACCATCGGGGCGATGGTATTACCGCGCAAGCCGTTTGGTGACGCTGGGGAAGGACCCCTCTGATGATTTTGTTTTGGAGTAATTCAACTCTACATGCGGGGTTTTTCAGACATCCTTGCGGGTGCCTCTGACTGCTTGGCTGAAAATGATTGATGGAAAAGCTACAAAGCTTAAAGAACTTTTTAAACAGAGTCAGACATCGATGGACATTATACTGGTGAAAAAGACTCTCACTTTTGCAGAGGACTCCGCCTCCCACTCAACATAACAAGTCACACCCTCCTCACCAGATCATTTAAAACTAAGGACTCCTCAAAGAAAAGCATTGTGTTTTCTACCTATGTAAAAGAGCGTCGGGGTTGTCTTACGAAAATGTGTTATCTCTGTATCAAGATGATGTGTTTAAAAATGAATTTTGTGAAAAATACCAACGGTGTGAGAGACGTCATAAAGACACTCATTTTAACCACAGTGTTTGTTCTCTACAAATGTTTAAAGATTGTTACAAAATGTAAAAAATAAAAATAAAAAGGTCTGGAGACAAAATTAATTCAGGTGACTCTGTCTTTATTAGGAAAACAAAAATATAATACAAATGGTTTAGGGGGTAAAATGTAACCATCTTGGACTTAATATTCTAACTCTCCTTATTCTTTTCTTCGTAAGGGGGCACTCGGAGGCTCTTCCTCCTCTGCGGATATCACTGGCTGTTGCATAATGTGCAATACCTCGTTTCTTCAATATGGCTTGAAAACGTGTTAAAGAATTATTGCCCTGCGTCTGTTTGTATCTTTGTAGGAATCTGACTTTTGTGAACTAATGTTTTTAATTATTTTATTAACTACAAGGAATTCTCTTTGGAAAGGGTATTAATAGTTTAAAGATCGTAATGCCCCCTTGATCATGTCTTTTTTTAAAAGACTGTTTCTCTAAAAGGCAAGTTTTGTGATTTTAACACTTATTTTACTGATTTTGGCTTTTGTTCTCTTGCCAAGATACCTTTAGACACACTTTGAGGTATGCAAAACCTTAAACATTTCTGAAAATAAAATACTTTATCTGAATACATTTTCTTTTAAACGCACTTTTTGAAAATATTTATTTATTATTTCAGTGGAACAATCCAGTTTTTGTTAACATCAATGCTTTTTTCTCTTTTCTTGTGTTACTGTGATACTTTTAGACACACTTTGGCGTATGCAACACTTACTGTAACAACTGGTAGTACTTTGTAAAGAATTCGGTTTCTTTTAATGGCAGGGTTTAAAAAAAAAAAAAAACACTTGTTCAGTTAAACAAGGTTTTTTTATTTTCTGATAACCTTACATATTTTAGTTATTTTCTGCTACCAAGATACTTTAAGATACACCTTGATGTACGCAACACTTAACAAAGGGTATAATATGAAGTACTTGGTAAGGAATGGGGTTTTTCTTTAAGGGGTGCAAAACTTTAGAACTGGGTAAAATATTCATTAATTTGTAATGAATTGAGTTTCTTTCTTTTGATTTTCAACATACTATTTGTACACAATGACTTTTCCATATTTCTGACAAACTATACTTTTGACTTTTTCCGTAAAATCTTGACAAACTATTACTTATTCTTAAATTTGACCTATTGCTGCTTGGTTGGAAATGATAGATGAAAAAGCTACAACGCTTAAAGAACTTTTTTTAAAACTCTCAATTCTACAGATGACTTCCCCCCCATTCAACGCAATAAGTCCCACCCTCCACTCAGCAAATCATCTAAAACGAAGGACCCCACTAAGACGACCGTTGTAAACTAGCCATGGATCTGAGAAAAACCAATACTCCCCCGCGAGTTGCAGCCAGAAACAGACTCCTGGACTACCATCATCACCACCATTTTGGACACCCGAATCTTGCAGTACTACTGCTGCTGATGTTACTCCTGGGGCCAAGACGTCTCTGTTTATGGACACAGTGAAATCGGTGTTGGTTGATATTGTGGAGAGGGTGATACATCGGTACAGAGAAGAAATCTGCAACGGGTGCCGAGTCAGTTACCCCGACCAGAGGCAACACGATTTTCTGAATGACATGCCCGATTTTTTCTTCAGAAACAATTACAACGCGTTAATGAAAAGACTCTGGCTCACCGACTTCATTACTGAGATCGACCAGACTCTTATTGATAAAGACATTTTCACGGATGATTGGAGGATCCAAGGCGCTTCGGAGGCTTTTCTTCACAATCTCAAAAATTGCAGACGCCTCAAGGAGAGACTTGAAAAGATCCATGCCGAGTTGGATGGAGAAGAAGAAGACTAATAACCAGCAGTTGACTGAAGCCAGGGATTTGTTCGATACATTGACTTTTTCCTTTAAAGTAAAATAAAAATGGGAAACTACTATGCAAAACGCTCTGTATATATTGATAATAATGTAGTCAATACCCTTTTAATAAGTGTGGTGATGAGGACGATTGAAAACAGAATGAGTAGTGACCCCTGTGTAAAAAGAATGGCTGAAGTTTGTAAACTGGAAGACATTTTGGATATCGTTCGTTCTGGCACTACTATTCCGGGTCATTGGGAAACGATTGTAAACTATACATTTAAAGCGGTCCTGGAATCTTCATTTTCCGAAAGGTTATTAGTCTTCTTCTTCTCCATCCAACTCGGCATGGATCTTTTCAAGTCTCTCCTTGAGGCGTCTGCAATTTTTGAGATTGTGAAGAAAAGCCTCCGAAGCGCCTTGGATCCTCCAATCATCCGTGAAAATGTCTTTATCAATAAGAGTCTGGTCGATCTCAGTAATGAAGTCGGTGAGCCAGAGTCTTTTCATTAACGCGTTGTAATTATTTCTGAAGAAAAAATCGGGCATGTCATTCAGAAAATCGTGTTGCCTCTGGCCGGGGTAACTGACTCGGCACCCGTTGCAGATTTCTTCTCTGTACCGATGTATCACCCTCTCCACAATATCAACCAACACCGATTTCACTGTGTCCATAAACAGAGACGTCTTGGCCCCAGGAGTAACATCAGCAGCAGTAGTACTGCAAGATTCGGGTGTCCAAAATGGTGGTGATGATGGTAGTCCTGGAGTCTGTTCCTGGCTGCAACTCGCGGGGGGGAGTATTGGTTTTTCTCAGATCCATGGCTAGTTTACAACGGTCGTCTTAGTGGGGTCCTTCGTTTTAGATGATTTGCTGAGTGGAGGGTGGGACTTATTGCGTTGAATGGGGGGAAGTCATCTGTAGAATTGAGAGTTTTAAAAAAAGTTCTTTAAGCGTTGTAGCTTTTTCATCTATCATTTCCAACCAAGCAGCAATAGGTCAAATTTAAGAATAAGTAATAGTTTGTCAAGATTTTACGGAAAAAGTCAAAAGTATAGTTTGTCAGAAATATGGTCATTATGTACAAATAGTATGTTGAAAATCAAAAGAAAGAAACTCAATTCATTACAAATTAATGAATATTTTACCCAGTTCTAAAGTTTTGCACCCCTTAAAGAAAAACCCCATTCCTTACCAAGTACTTCATATTATACCATTTGTTAAGTGTTGCGTACATCAAGGTGTATCTTAAAGTATCTTGGTAGCAGAAAATAACTAAAATATGTAAGGTTATCAGAAAAGAAAAAAACCTTGTTTAACTCAACAAGTTTTAAATGATCTGGTGAGGAGGGTGTGACTTGTTATGTTGAGTGGGAGGCGGAGTCCTCTGCAAAAGTGAGAGTCTTTTTCACCAGTATAATGTCCATCGATGTCTGACTCTGTTTAAAAAGTTCTTTAAGCTTTGTAGCTTTTCCATCATTTTCAGCCAAGCAGTCAGAGGCACCCGCAAGGATGTCTGAAAAACCCTGCATGTAGAGTTGAATTACTCCAAAACAAAATCATCAGAGGGGTCCTTCCCCATCGTCACCAAATGGCTTGCGCGGTAATACCATCGCCCCGATGGTCCGCTTTTAGTTTCCCAGACGGTGCTTGTCAGGACTCTTCTTACTTCTGGCGGTGGGGGAATATCTCCTTCTTCTTCCTCCACATTGAGGGGCAGCGGTGCAAACTCTTCTTTGATCTCGCATGCTGTCTGCGTTTCTTTGCTTTTTACTGCAAATATCTTGTACACCGCTGGTTCCACGGTGGTTTCTTGATGCACTACTTCTTCCGATACAGTGGTTGCATGGAGATCTCTGGAAGACACCAGAGTTAACACAGCCCAATCTGTTGAGGTCAGTGTCGCTTTAACACTACGGGGTCCATACGTTTCTCCATTCTTCAGATTGTAGAAATGCAGTTCATTCGCCATATAGTTGAATACATAACCCCAAACATCGCCATTTTTCAGAGTCCATTCTTCATGAAGTTCTTCGGCTGGAGGCGTCTGAACCCGGCACAGATACTGCATCCGTTTCTTGATTGGCGCTCCGGATGGATGGCGGTAAGTTGTCACAGGCGTCTCGCTGATTAAACCCATATCGAGGCGTCTCTTGGCCATTTTTCTTTTTTTGAAAGGTGACTTGGTGAGTGGAAATGACTGGCTTGTTATTTAGTTTGAGCGTATTTCTTTTTTCACCTAATTCCACCCCCCACTATCTGCTGGCCTCATATCGTGTGACAGGAAGGGGTGGAGAAAGGGGGAGAGGCCTGGGCTGTGAGGGGGCGGGGGCTAGACAGTCTCACGCATAACTTCAAAGAGACACCTAGATTAACATCAGAGGCTTATAACACACCGGTGTGAAATCACACCTGCCTGTTATAACACCTCAACCCTCACATCAAAGGACAAACATCAAAGGCTAATTAGATTAGACAACAAAGGGCTCTGAGGGGACAGGGGCCAGACAGTCTCACCATAACTTCAAAGAGACTGCCTTAATCAACACATCAAAGGATTAGACAACAAAGGCGCTGTGAGGGGACAGGGGCCAGACAGCATAACTTCAAAGAGACTGCCTTAATCAACACATCAAAGGATTAGACAACAAAGGCGCTACACAGGGTGGCATTTCACACCTACCTGTTATAACACCTCAACCCTCACATCAAAGGATCTCGAACAAAGGCGCTACACAGGGGGGCATTTCACACCTACCTGTTATAACACCTCACCCCTCACATCAAAGGATCTCGAACAAAGGGAGGCGGGACTTCGCTCATTTGCATAATTGGGGGTGTGTCCACCTGTCACTTTTCATGCATACTAATGTGATTGAAACAGCATTGGTAATACTACTGGGGTAGTAATACAAAAGCCAATTTCAAACATCAATATGACTACAAAATAAATAAAGATGTAAATGGCTGTAAGGATAAAAGCTCTAAATTGTTCTGCTTGTTATTCTATGTTGCAGGCGCACAATGAGAAAAGTTGAGTCAAGCCTAATGTCATTTGATTCAAGTCTGACTCAAAATATCCAGCTCTGCCGGGCTGTCAGAAGGATCAAAACCTGGCAAGTCACATGGATTGTGTTATTTGTTCAGTGGAATTTGTTTAAAAAAGCATATCACAGTGATGACTTACTTAAAATACATTGACTTCTCCGTCACAGACCTTGTTGATAAGTTAAGGACTCATTTGTGCAGTGTACATTTTTGAACACAGTAGAGGTCAGTGTAGGCCCCCAGAATGTCACAACGTGTTAAAAAGGTTTTTAATAATTTATCTTTTAGTATGGGTCTTTGTTTATAACATTTATAAATGAATTATTTTATCTCGTAAAATTAGATGATGGGTTGAATTAGTAGGGTCACATCGATATGGGTAGCACTCATAATATAATCTGCTATATTTTTTTGTTGACTGCTACAGTTTTGTAGCTGGATAATAAGGATCATATGTTTATGACCATTGTCATTGTTTCAAGATTTTGTTTAACTTTTTGATTTTGTACTTTTAATATCTCCCGATTAGTTTTGTGTTTTCTAAAAAGATGACTGAATGTCCGGTCAAGGCTAATCCTCCCTGCCTTCAGTCAGTTGAGCCTGTGCTCTGTCTTCTTGTGCAGATGTTATGGTAGTCTCCTTCCCCACAGCTGGGAACTGCAGGAGGTACAAGCAACTCCTCCCGGTGTAGTTCATCAGGGGCCACTATACAATCTATGGGGGCCACACAGCAGTTGGTCTGGAAGTTCTCTTAAAGCTTGAGTGGTTTATTTTGCCCATGAGACCCCTTTAATTTAAAACTCTCTATAAAAGTTTTTTGAAATATGCACATTTTGGATATGCAGTAAAAATAAAAAAAGTTTAGACAAGAATGAGTCATGTTTATGATTTTGAATAATATTAAACTATTCAAGTGATATTCCATTTCTCCATTTTCAGTATTTTGCTGATTTATTTTAAATAGGTGTGATTACTGTGCTCTCTGCTAAATCTGAAAACAACACAAAAACAAAACACTTGAACTTCTTTTTTGCATTTAGAGTCAGTGTTTATGCCAGACAAACAGTAGATAATAGGATGCAAATGTCTGTATATCTTGAAGTTGTTGTAGTCACCCTCTCACTTCTCCTTCTGCTCTGGTCTTTTCTGTCTATGCTGATATGGACTCTTAGAGTACTTGAGAGGAACCTTTCTTTCAGTCTGCCCTTAAATTAAATCAAGTATTGGATTTGGCTTACAGAGCCAGACGATTAGGTTGTACTGTCATATTTGCTGTTGGTTCATTATACAGCAAGTGGCAAGATGATAATAGCTAGTTTTTTCATTTTGCACATCAGATGTACTGCCTTGGTAAACCCAGTCATAGTTCATAATAAGGTTCTCTTCCATGTTCACATACAACCAGTTTGACTTGCCCCTTACAGCTATGTATTCTTTGCAGACTTCCCCCCCCCTCAGAGATTAGTAGTGTGACAATCAATCAAGAGCAGGAATCCTGTTCACCTTCTAATGGAATATTGACAAATTATGACATTTGAAATGAGTGATGGACACCCCAAAAGGTACTAAATCTATAGTCCCACTTGTTAACTGTCAGGCATATTCAGTCAAACTCTTCAAGTTAAACATTTTTCACATGGGGGAACTTATCCCATTGACAGTGTGATTATTGTGGGTTAGATCTGATTAGATTAGAGCTGCACAAATAATGAATGCTTTTTTAAGTCTTTCCTGTCACAAAGTCTATAACATTGTACCCAACTTAAAACTATCTCATAACCACAACATGTGTACGTGTGCTGCTTGGTGCTGAGCAGCTAGAGGGTAAAGTGGGTTAGAGAGTTTCTTTTTTTATAAAACATTTTGTGCTGAAAACAGCTGCTGGTAACAGGGGTTAATGAGAGCAGTGAGAGTGAGCACTTCAGTACATTTACAGACTGTGAGTGGAGTTTTAAAGCCTACACATACAGCTAAATGGCTCTCAGTTTGACTGACATAATGTTTAATGCTGCCTAATACCTGTTTTAATGGTGCGTTCTCATCACTTCTCACCACTAAAATTGTATTGTACATTCAAAACAACCACCGAGTGACAAAACTGAATGTCACCAATCTGAAATAAGACCATTATGTTTCAGCAGAGCTCAGTCCAGATTCGCCTGCTTAGCTTAGCTTAGCTTTAGTGTCCTCTGGCATTCCAACGCTCCTCTCTTTATTGTCGATGACTAGGGTTTTAATGATTACATCTGGCGGTGCCACAAATTAATTCCTGCCTCTCTGGCAAAAAGCTGTTCCCCACCTGATTATGCAAAGCAGCCCTACATTTTCTCCCTTTGAAGTGGAGGAAAAGCTGCTGAGAGATTCTCCCCTTGAGGAAACACTTCAATATGGGGAACATCAACAAACCAGGGTTCACACAGAGGTCAGCAACATGGCTAACCTCAATGAATCCTTACTTCATCTCCACATCTCACTTCTGATATGTTGTGGTGGTGTAATGACACTCATGTGTACTTTCATCTGAAGCTACTTTTCAGGCAAAAATAGACATATGAATGCATCCAGTAATGTTTGTGTGTATGGCCACCCAGATTAGTTGGCAGCATGGTTCGTGTAGCTCTCCTATTTCAGCAATCACAGCCTCGACAGCGCCCATAGACTCTTTCAGAACCACCAGTGGGATGTATTTGGGTGGGAAAAAAATTAAATTGTTTACACATAAATGGGGCGAAGCCTGCGAGCTAGTTCAGGCAGTCAACTCGAGCACTTATGCTGCATTCATACATAACGCCCCCTTGCCACTCTACAACCAACCAAACAGAGTCTCCTTAATATGCCGCTCTATTTAACCTGCCAGATCTCTCTCCACGCATTGCTTGCTGCTGCTATTGCTGCAGCTACCTCTACGTCGCTGCTGCTTGCCTGCCCCACCACCACCCCAGCTTCCACCTGTAGGCTCGGGGGGTTAGTTATTTAATCATCACTCATCGTGCTATGTATATCTGTTGAGTGATGATGCCCGAGCCTAGTCGCCAAACTCCACTATGCTGCTTCTAATAAACATGTTAAAGAAACACGTGAGTTGTCTGACTGAACTACCTCTGCAACTGCACATTTTGTCTGTATGTACAAAGAGGTACAAATATGTATATTGTTGTTCATTATTGTCTATAGCAGGGGTGGCCAACCAATCAGAGGTAAAGAGCCAATCATTTTACTGTGTTACTGCAAAGAGCCACATCATACACACATGCTGGGTGTATGTCCCCGACCTCTCTCTCTCCTTCTCTCTTTTGCACTCAGCCTTTCTGTGTGCCCCGACCTCTCTCTCACACATACAAAATGAAAATCTAAAAATGAACAATAATTGACACACACACACACACACACACACACACACACACTCAAAGACACACCCTCCCATAGAGACACACACCCTCTCACATACAGAAACATATACCTCTGCTCAGCCAGATTTCCTATAAATGTCACAGTGCATGGTATTGACAACACATCCTCACTCCCAGATCGGCCTATGTTGACGTTATGTCAAGTCCCCTGTCGGCTTTTTCCAACGCAAGGGGGGGGCCTTAGCGTCCATTTTCAACGCAAGGGGGGGCCCTTAGCGTCCATTTTCAGCTTTCCGGGATGTCCATATGCTTCTATGGACGCTCATGGAAGCACGGCATTCGTTTGTGTCGGCTGCCCTTAAGGCAATGTGAGCGTCCATTCTCATTGGATAACGGAGAATTGTACACCCGGAAGTAAGTATTCCCCTTACTGTCGATTGATTTTACAGTGATATCTGCACTACTCATCGACTAAAAAACACCAGATTATCCTTGTTAATTACACAACATTGATTGGTTTAAATTGTGTGCAATGCTTTTGTATTTTTCCCCTTCGATTCGGAGAAACAAATGTTTTTTCGGAGTAAAGGATGGCAGAAGACACTACACTACCCAGAATCCCCACCTATCGTTTGGACTACACCATGTGCTCTGTTTGACAAACCCCGTGATAGTCCTCAAGCTCTGTGATTGGAGAGTGTGCTCCGAGGGTTACGCCGATTCTCGAACAGCACTCGAAATGGGATGGAATCACGGCAGACTGTCCAAAACTGGATTTGAACGGGTCCACCGCGTCCCCCCCTCCCCCACCCTGTCCCCAGAACTACAAATGCTGGCTATTCTGTTTCGCAACATGTTCTGTATCTATGGCACGTCTCTACTGGGAGTTGTAGTTTTAAAAGACGTTTTCGTATTTCCCATAATAAGAAGTTGCCAGTATTAAACTGTGTACATCCCTGGAGGTTTAGGGGATAGGAAACACTCACATTTAAAACATATAATTAATAAATGGGTGAAAATTGCTTGTGCCCATAATGGGCAGCATTAATATATAAACACACATGCCAGCTAAGGTCAGAAGAGCTTTATTTAACAGCTGGTCTTATGTTTGTGACCCCTGTTGTTAATTGATAACATTACATTACATTAATTGATAAGCCTGAAACATGCACTTGTTAAGGTTCAGAGGCACATTTTGCAAATATGGCAGTCGCCATCGATCAGCTTAAGATAAGATATACTTTATTGATCTCAAGTTGGAACATTTGCGTTACATCAGCATGTGTAACAGTTAAAATGCAGTGGTGTTTATTTGTAAATCATTTAGTATAATCACACAAATTCTGTGTTTTATATTCAACAATTCTGTGTTCTTTATTTATTGATTGTTCAATACCTGACAAGGTCGGAGATGAAATATCTACATACATCTTATAAGAGTATAATACATTATGTATAATATCAGTTAAAATAATTGCTTCAACATAGTTAACATTGCTGGAGGTATGCACAAATATTGATAGATGTCTTGTAATGCACTATTGAGAAACCTGCGACCCAAGTTTTTCATTAAATGTATAACTACACCATAGTTGTGTAGGCCTATATGATATGTCAATAAACCTTAGAAAATCTTGAAATCTTGAAAGGGATGTGCAAAATAGTCATTATATACAGTCTTTAATGAACTATTAGTAGAGAATAACGAGTAATTAATATACTTTATAGGGATCCTATTAATATCTAATAATAAAAATAATGAAATTCAATAACATGCTTTAACCACTAGGTGTCCCTTTATATCAGCTGTGCACCTTTATGGTGTAAATACAGCCTATCTACCAATTGGATCAAATATAAAAGTCAGCCGAATTAGTGTTGATACTGCAAGGAGACGTATTGTGTGAAAAGAAATGTAAGATGTTGTTTAATGGCTGATATATTTAAGATCCACGTCACGTTTTCAGTTCGTCATGTTTGTCTAGAAGTCTTCTCATCAGGGCTCTATAAATACAGAACTACGGCAGATATGTAATATTTAATGCAGCCGAACCGTGTATTACAATGCCGTTATGTGATGACTTCCAAAGAGAAAAGCAAGCACACTCGGAATAAAGTATTATTGTATTTTTTTTTAAATGTTTTCGGTCTGTTTCCGTTATTTGTTAATGACGATGTGCTGTGAGATGTGAGACTGGAATTGCACAGGGGAAAATAACGTAGGCTATCTTTAGATGCGGATTTTGTTAAACTAATATGTTTGCGCTGTGGACCAACACTATA
This sequence comes from Gymnodraco acuticeps, assembly GCF_902827175.1. Taxonomy (NCBI): domain Eukaryota; kingdom Metazoa; phylum Chordata; class Actinopteri; order Perciformes; family Bathydraconidae; genus Gymnodraco; species Gymnodraco acuticeps. The sequence continues at coordinate 3,960,160 of NW_022989768.1, forward strand.
CATTGACGGGGAAGGGGGTAGCAATAAAGATAACACCATTAAACAGTTACACAACATAACAGAAATAATATCGATAGCAGCGTCCCTAGCAACCACCTTGGTAACAATGAAAACGTTATGGACGCAATTTCCTGAAGTAATCTTCGTAATAACTAGCGAACTAAAGATCATGTACATCCACTGCACACATAATCTGAAATAACAACTCATATTTCTCGCATCAAATGACATCAAAACGCATTTTAATGGCCAAACTAACTTTAAAATAGGCATTTTCCATCGAGAATAAAACGAAGTTCGGCCATGTTTTTTTTTTCTGCAGGGAGAAATTTGAAGATCACGTGACGTCAAACAGAGCAGATGGTGTAGTCCAAACGATAGCTGGGGATTCTGGGTAGTGTAGTGTCTTCTCCCATCCTTTACTCCGAAAACACATTTGTTTCTCCGAATCGAAGGGGAAAAATACAAAAGCATTGCACACAATTTAAACCAATCAATGTTGTGTAATTAACAAGGATCATCTGGTGTTATTTAGTCGATGAGTAGTGCAGATATCACTGTAAAATCAATCGACAGTAAGGGGAATACTTACTTCCGGGTGTACAATTCTCCGTTATCCAATGAGAATGGACGCTCACATTGCCTTTAAGGGCAGCCGACACAAACGAATGCCGTGCTTCCATGAGCGTCCATAGAAGCATATGGACATCCCGGAAAGCTGAAAATGGACGCTAAGGGCCCCCCCCTTGCGTTGAAAATGGACGCTAAGGCCCCCCCCCCCTTGCGTTGGAAAAAGCCGACAGGGGACTTGACATACCGTCAACATAGGCCGACCTGGGAGTGAGGATGTGTTGGTATTGACAGAAATTGACTTAAACCTCTCCTACCAGTATTAAGACCAGAGGCCAGTTATTGTCAATCATTAATATTGTGTCTCACACACAAACTCTCCGTTAAAAACATTTGAAAAAAGTAGTTATCTTACTATGCATGTTGCTTCTTTGAAACGTGCAGAGGATGTGGAAGGGGCTCAAATGCATGAAAGAGCATCATTTAATAAAAATATGCCTGGCCTTTATTCTGCCTGTATCTCACACGCACATTCATGACCGTCATTTAAAAATAAATGTAAATAAATGACGTGTATTTTAGTTAATTCTCCTCACATGACATCTCAACTTTTACCTAACCCTCTGACTGACAGAAGCTCTGCTGACAGAGATGCACTTTCTCTCTTTTTTATTTTTTTACCGCGAATCACCAAATTCGTGAGTCCTTCTGTGTCAGTTGCCAGCTTTCCGGGAGCAGGCCTTCTCACATACACATATACCACTGCAAATTGTTACCATTTTGATTTGACAACATTATATTGAGTTATTACGGTTTTATCAGAGTTATATTTCTGCCGATCAGAAGCAGATCTCTCCCTTCACTGTCACATCGCGAGTGCAGTAAAGCCCGCCTCCAGTACTTGTGTGTTGTTAACCCTTTGTGAACTGGGATACATATGCGTAAAAAAAAAAACACAATTACAATTCGATATGAATTGAGGAGCCGCATGAGACTGGGCAAAGAGCCGCATGCGGCTCGAGAGCCGCGGGTTGGCCACTCCTGGTCTATAGCTACTTTCAAAACATGTTTTGGCTTCTTGTCTGAGTAATCACACCCTGATGAAAAGCCCAAACTCTGCAATAAAATAGTCTATTTTCAATGAAGCGTGACATGAGAACAGTCCACGCAGGTAATGAGCCGATGTAAGAGATGAAACTGCAGACTCAATCACACTAAAGGGAGGTTTGGTGACAGATGGAAAATTACTTGAAGTGTGTGTTAATTCAGAGTAGGACAATGCAAAGTTAGTAAGACAAACTGAGTAATTTCAGTCTTCCTTATTATTAAACTAATCGCTCAGACAGGAAATGTTTTGCTTCCTGTTGAGTGTCTAATGTCCATGTGTTGACATTTGCAATAGCGTTATGGAATTTAGTATTCAAAAACAAACATAGTCCAATAAACAGATGAGTCACAAGTGTTCAGATAGAAACATTAAAAAGATTCAGTGATGAGTCAATACTAGAGTTCATCAAAATGTAACGACTGCAGCCAGATTCGATGACTTAAAGGTAGGGTAGGTAATTCACTTCAGAAATAATTTTTGTTATATTCCATGGAATGCTCTTAACATCCCGATAGCAATGAATAAATTAAATGCTTTGACAATAAATATATACAAATATTTAATCTGTGGAAGCCGTGGCGCTGTAAAAAGCACGACCAATTATCTGAGCCGGCCCGGCTAAAATAACTGGATGGCCTACCTGCCTGTCAGCCTTCCATCTGTGCACAAACTTATCTCGTGCCCTCATTGGTCATGTGCGCGTTCGTTGGAGGAGGGTCTCTGTAAGGAAGTGGCAGATTTTTTCCAAAATTACCTACCCCACCTTTAAGGCTGGAAACTCTGAATGTGAGTTTCTGTGGTGATCTTTCTCTAACTGCAGTCAAATAGTACTAAGAAAACACAAAAGACACCATAAGCACTTACTCCAAAAATGCACTGAGAATTCATTTTTAATACAATCTTACATTGTAAATGATTGCAGTCTTACAGTATTATAGATTTCATTGTATAATGTGGACGCAGTTATTGATGTAAAGCAATTAACAATATGTTCAGACAATATAATTTAATCGTACATGTGCCAGTGTCAGTGGTTCCCATAAACAATAAATCATAAATAAAAAGGTGTGGGTAGCCAAAAAGAACAAATAGTTTGGCTTTAAGGGGAAGAAGTTGAAAACCAAACGTTGATATATGAAATGTGAAAGGGTACCGTTTGTCAGCGTGTGTGACCTAGTGGAGGGTTTCATGAGGTACTTTGCATTTAAAAACCTAGAGTTAACAAAAGCCAATGTGTATGTTTGGCCATTCGTTCCACTCCTCTTTTTTTGCACAGGGAAACAACCTACTTTATTTCCTTCTTCTAATCCGAGATAAAAACATGGGTCCCCAGGTCCTGCCGGGCTGAGGAACCACTAAAATGCCGAGCCTGCGGGGATTAGAAGAAGAGGAGCCATTCAGTGGCCGCAGGGACGGCTTCTGAGGTGTGTCAAGATCAGGGTGAGCATGACTAAATGTAAAGTATTTTGATAAAGGAACAGCGATCTCCTCCCACAGGTCTTCAGGTTCAGCCTCAGGACAGTCATTCAGCACTGAGTCGACCACAGCATAGTTCTCAGAGCTGGACAGAGTGCAGGTGGAATAGACCACAACTCCCCCCGGACGCACCGCTGTCAGCGCAGACCTGCACAGAGTAGACAAACATTGCACTTCATGAGAAGGGGCTTCAAAAGAGGAACTCTACCGATTTCGCACATCAAAGTCGGTTTGCAGGTCTTAGGGAGTACCACTGCATATGTGAACAAAGTTGTCTAAAGCCTTTTGTGGCTCGAGAGGGAGCTGTGAGAAGTCTGCCTCAAGTGATGAGTGTGAGGACGGCAAGGTGGAAAATGAAAGAAAAAAATGGTTGTGTGGAGTTAGTAAGAATTGAGACGCCTGTAGCTGCTCAGCTCAGCTCAGCTAAAGGCTTGCTGCACGAGGCTACATTAACCACAACTTGCATAACATACAGATTTATGAATAAACTGTTGAATTGCATTGTGGGTAAGGTGGACAACAGGTATTTCAAAGGAATAAGGATGTGTGGAACACAAACATTACCTCCAGTTCTGTACCATTTTATGCTTGGTTATAATTTCACACAATTATACAAAGCTGCAATCAAATTGTCAGAGCCAATAGATTGATAGAAAAATGTAAACTATATTATATTAGTCCTTTATGGGCTCAGAACAGTCTCATAATACACACAAAAGGATTCACACTTGTATTTCCGGATCCACACTTGTGTTTTTCAATGCACACACAAATGTGTTCCGTTTCATATACATGTAAATAAAATCCAAATACAGAAACAAATTTTACATATGTAATTTTGATCCTCACATATTTGTTTTCCGTTTAAAACCGCTGCACCTGCAAACACAAACCGCTTTCTGTGCATGGATCGCTGTGCATTCGTGTGTGGGTTTTTTGAGACTCCCCTGACGCTCACCCGATTCGTACTTGTAATTTTTTATATCTATAGCCAATCAGATGTCTCCTTCATTCTAAGCCAATCACATGAGCGCGCCCCCACGAGGGTAGATTTCTTGCGTTCATGACACTATACGCATTTTGCGCAGTCCGGTCAGCTCGCTAAACAGAGGGCGGAGCATCAGGTGATTATGCAGAGCTGCGTGTCTCCGTCAGACTCAGCAGCTGATCTGATCTGTCTCTCTTGCGTCCGGTTATACTTCACTCGCGTTTATGTCCATATCGATCAGATCCAGATCTCCTGATCGACCTTTATAGAGAGCACCGATCAAACTATTAAGAGTGAATATCGGCCGATAATGACCGGCGGGGCTCCCCCCGTTGACAGTTCACTGTCTAGCACTGGCTTCGTAGTGCACTGATCGATTAGGCTAAGCTAACCTGTAGCTGCTCCCTCCACACTCACAACAACTTCATACAGACATAAATAAAGCAGCTGTATTCGCCATACAGGAAACACACATTTAAAACGGTTTTGCCTGCCGTTCTTGTGTACACAAGCATTCATCAATGGTTCGGAAAGTAGCGCTGTACCTTGATAATATAAAAGATTGTATTTGCGTGCATTTCCTGTTCGGAAAGTGACAATTCTTTCACACACAGTGACGTCACGAGCTACCCACAATGCAATACGCGCCATATATATATATATATATAAATACGCCATTTTCCTGGAGGTGCAAATATCCTGGAAGTGCTAATATAAACAGCTAGCTAGCTAACAGGCAGAGCGCACTAGTTTTTTTTTCTGAATTAACGATCTAAGAAATCGCTGCATGTCTTCGGATTACATCTATGGACTTGAGAGGTGTGCTCTAGGTCGTTACCAGCGTAAACTAGAGCTGTGTGGGTTGTCGGATTGCCCTTACAGACTGCCTGCAGATGTATGGAAAAACGACCCTCGAAAGTGGCCTTCGTCGATTTTGGCTGCATCTACGTCTAATTTCTGGAAACACCAGGTGAATACCCCACTTGTCACAATAATATTATCATGCCATTGCATATATGTGGTATTTTAGAGTTGACTAGATATTGATTAAGGCAATAGACTATGATATTCAGTACAGGAAGCTTAGCAACACCTAGATGGTGTACGGCTAAACCCGCTAAACCCTCGGCCTGCTTGCACCTCGCGTAAAACGGCGGATACCGGAAGTACGGTGTCGCCCTCGGCCCAATACCCGTATGTGTGTGTGAAAAAATGTACTGAGACTGGAGGTGTCCTGACATTAGCGCCTGCAGGCAGACTCCATGGACCTGTCAGCTCCGGACTGCGCAAAATGCGTACATGAAGCGCTACGTCATGAACGCAAGAAATCTACCCTCGTGGGGGCGCGCTCATGTGATTGGCTTAGAATTGAGGAGACATCTGATTGGCTATAGATAGAACAAATTACAAGTACGAATCGGCTGAGCGTCAGGGGAGTCTCAAAAAACCCACACACGAATGCACAGTGATCCGTGCACAGAAAGCGGTTTGTGTTTGCAGGTGCAGCGGTTTTAAACGGAAAACAAATATGTGAGGATCAAAAATACATATGTAAAACTTTTTTCTATATTTGGATTTTATTTACATGTATATGAAACGGAACACATTTGTGTGTGCATTGAAAAACACAAGTGTGGATCCGGAAATACAAGTTTGAATCCTTTTGCGGATCATGAAATACAAGTATGAATCCTTCTGTGTGCATGTGTGTATTATGAGACTGTTCTGAGCCCATAGTCCTTTTGGGTAATCATACGGTGCCACACAGCCATCATTATATAAACAGATAACTGAAATACCCTACTAACAACAGCAACACCACATATTACTAAAGTGCTTTTATCATTTTCATTTTCAGACAAACGGTTAAATCACATGAGTAATGACATGTATGAAGTTAGGAGAGAACAACGAGGTTAACACATTTCAGACATCTCTTATCTTCGGTATTGGACTCACCTCAGCAGTTGAGCCTGGAGAGCAGGCAGCCTGGCTCTGTCCTTCAGTCTCTGTTCCCCCTGCTGGCTGCTGCTGGAATACAACCAGCTCCTGTCATTAGAACATGGAGCATCCACTAAAACCTGCAACACAGAGAGCACGAAATGTGAGTAGTTCGGAGTCTGAGAGTTCAAGAGTTTAAGTGCAGCATGAGACGAAAGGATCAAAGAAGAAAAGTGAAAGGGAAGGAATAAGAACATGTAAATAGTTAGTAAGGGTAAAAGTAGACATAAATACTAGGGGTGTAACGGTTCACAAACATTTCGGTTCGGTGCGTACCTCGGTTTTTAGGTCACGATTCGGTACGTTTTCGGTACAGCAGAAAAAATTATCACAAAAACATAAAATATTTTTTGGGGTTTTTTAATTATTATTAAACTGTGAATAATGTATTCACTCAAATAAATAAATACAAAATATAATAAAATAAACATTAAGGTGCAGCATTTCGATGAACTGAAATAATCTGTATTTGAACTGTACTGTACTAGTACCTAAACAACCAGCTTGACATTAGGACTTGCTTGCTTGTCATTGTATTTTCATGTTTGTTTTAAAGAAAGATGTACTTGTCCACGTTGCTTGCCGAAAGGGCAGATATTCTGGCACTACGGCCCGTCCACACGGCGGCGTGCGTTGAAGCTTCAACGCTTTTGCCCATTCACTTTGTATGGGGTGACGTCACGCTTTGCCAAACTGCATTATGGGAGCATTGCTTCACTTTGCTCGCTTCAAAAGTTGAGCAATGTTCAACTTTTGAAGCTTCAACGCTTCCGCCGTGTGGATGCTGCAACAATGTCTCCTGCTGTGGAGAACACCCTCTCGCTAGGGACAGAGGTAGCAGATACAGCCAGGTAGCGCTTTGCTAACATGGCAACATAAGGATATTTGGCATTTGTTAGCTTTGGCTCGGTCTGAACTTTTTGCGAGTGGTGGAGGCTTAAATGCTAGTGGGAGTTGGGTTTGCACTTCAGTCATTTTTCTTTTGGTACCGGTGATATTCACGTACAGACGTGTACCGAACCGAAGGACCCATACCGAATATTTTCGGTACGAATACGTATACCGTTACACCCCTAATGAATACAAATGCTGGAGGACTGTAAAATAACTCTGCTCTTTTTTCACCAAACACAAACTCTAAACCTAAAACTTGAGAATCTCCCCACAGATCTGTCCTCTCACAAACAGCCTGAATCTGTACAGCCTGTTTGTACTCTAAATCCTTTCAGCCTTTGTTCACACCGTTTCCTACACTACCTTTGAGTCTGTGCTTTTCTGTTTTCAATATTTTGGCCCATTATCAGTCACAATGAGTGCTTTGAAAGCAACCATTTTGTCTGCCTTTTCTTGGCTCCTCTTTTGAATAAATGGTTTTCGTCTCTTCCGCTGGGCTTATTACCTTCAGTTCAAAGGCTTGCTGTTTTCATTCATTTCTAACCATGGCCTTGAAAAAACTCTATTTGATGAACACCGAAGCCAAACGTAGTCACAAGCTGAAATAACCATGACTCCCCCTCACCTTGTCATACTCTCCTGTTTCACTTTGCCCAAAAGAGCATCCGTCCTGTGAGGACACAGTCACTCTGCTGGTTAGTGACGGAGGCAGGAACGACTCGAGGGTTTTGGAAAGCCAGTCCCGTCTGTGGGGGTCCGGTTCATTACAGCAGAGCAGTGCTGGAACACAAAACAGGGCCGCATTAACTGTTACTAGTGTTCAATGCAGTAAATGCTGAAACTGCAGAGACTACATGCAAAGTACATTATAACTTTATATTTAAGAATAAAACTAAACTGATTTCAACATGTTTTTTGTGAAAACACCTCGATGTTATATATATGTCAATAACACAGTAACTCATGATTTATTGTCATTTCAATCGAATTAAAGGTGGGTAGGTAATTTTGGAGAAATCTACGGTGGCCCTGAAGTGCAAGACACCACAGCATTTCAGAAAACACTACAGCATTTCAGAAAACACTACAGCATTTCAGAAAACGCCACAGTATTTCACATTGGACGGAAAGGGTATTCCTTTAGGGAGAACACTTATTGTTTGTGATTGGACAGAGCCAGCCAGAGAAGCACTGCTGTGATTGGTTGTTTTTGCTGCCAGTCAAGAAATGACGCTTCGTGATTGCCAACCATAGACTGTATATATATAACACATCAGCCGTTAGCACACACTCAGAGCTCACAGCTCCTCATATCTGTTCAGAAACTGGACAAAAGTTAAACATGTACAAACCACAGACTGTCTGTGTCATGGTGAATACAGTCGCTGCTTTATTTCTGTCTGTATGACGTTGTTGTGAGTGTGGACGGAGCAGCTACAGGTTAGTTTAGCCTGATGGATCCGATTCCATTCAGAAAACACGCATTTTAAAAGCTTTTCGCCTGCCGTCTTGTCTGCAGACTTGTCAAAGCGTTAATTCATGGTTTTTACTAACCGTTATCGGGATGTTAAGAGCATTCCATGGAATATAATAAAAAGTGTATCTCGAGCCGGTTTCTCAAACTTACCTACCCCACCTTTAAGTATAATTAATCATATTCATTAACTGATAGTACATGAATAAAAGCAATATAGATACCAATATTTAATAAAACAGTTATAACTATGCATAAAATTCAGCAGTGTTTAAATTATATAAGCTTTATTTGTCTTCTACTGCCTTGTGGGTTAAAGTGAACAAAATCAACTATGTTGTACTACTTGCATGTCTGAAAAAGTACTTGTTTTACCTGGGGTGGCACACTGCATTATGGCTAAGGCTTTACCCCCCGGTGCCGAGCAGAGATCCAACACCTTCTCCCCATCTGTGACGTTCAGAGCCAGCACTGGCAGCAGGGAGGCAGCATTCAGGAGGTAGTACTGCTTCAGCTGGCCAGGCCTGTGAGCCTGAGAGGGGAAGCGCAGTGGGTACGGGTGGATGTAACACTGTAATGTAGAACGGGGTAAACTCAGTGAAGGCTCTGATTTAAGATCTTGAGGGAGCACATGAGAGCTGCTGTCAGGTTGGAGAGGAAAGTCATTAGGAGGGAACTTTGAAATGTAGTCCGGTCGAAACAGAGAGTATTTTCCTGCTTGGTGTTTAGAATTGGAGATTGTTGAGAAGTCCTCACAAAGGAGCGGGGAGACACTGTTCTGAGGCAGCAATGTATAAAAGCCCTGAGACTGGAGGATCTGTGTGATGCCCGTCACAGCGCTGAAGCGGTTCAGCATGACGCAATACTGCCAAGAGTGAGGGTCCAGGAGCACTGCTCTGTAGGAAACAAGCAATCAAGATTAAGGAAGGGTACTAGTGTGGTCCATGTACATGCTGTAATATATTTTAGGAGAACATTTACCTTGCAGGTGGCCACAGGTCTCCGAGTTCCTGACTGTACTGCTGGTCAAAGTTGTCCAGGACTGGCTGACATGAAGGTCTCTCTTTTCTGCGCCTTTTTGTAACCTGTTACAAACACACTGTGGTGAATAAATTAATCCCACAGAGGCATGAAATAAGAAAGCATCTAAGCACTGAGCGCTTAGGTTAGTTTCATCTGGACACTATCTCAGTGAAATGTCCTATATAAATGGGAAAAATAACAGCCGTTGTTTTACACTAGCTACCCCTGGTGGATATTAAAGGGTAAAAGCTGTGAAGCATAAACACTGTACAGTGTTGGGGTGTCAAGTGTAATGTGTGGCAATAGCAAATGATCTACAGAGGTCACGGGTCAGGTCAGGGAGGTGGGGCCCTTAGCATAAGTTTGTTTAGGGCCAAAAGGAGGCCGGCTATAAGATTGCAAATAGACACATTTAAGAAAATAATAACAATAAGCTGCAAATCCTTACAAACACAAGTAATTACAGGACAGAAATCAATACTGTGCTTGATTAACCAGTCCCTATGTTATCTAAATTCTTTAATAATTCAGTGAATTACTTCTCGTACCACTCCATCTAATGGGCAAACAAATAAATTGCCTCCCCCCTTATGAAACACATTTGACCACCAAACTCTCATGAACTACAGGGGTTTTATTAAGGTACAATTCATACCAAAACTTTAGCTGACAGAGTAAAAATGGAGCATGTGTAAAGTAGCCAAGATGTCAAATGTGTTATTTAAACACAGTGGGCTGTGACAGGTGGCGGAAAATCTAAGACACTCAAGAAGACAATATATTTTTCGAGTAATGTTGCCCGAGCTATCCATCCAAAAACATAGCATATTTTCGTGTTTGTTCACCTGGTTTTTGTTTGCTCCTCTTCGCTCTCTGAGCTGTGGATCAGCGTCAGGACCATGGTCAGGACCTGTGTAACAGCTCACAGAGCACACAGCTTTCGGCGCTATCCTCCGAGGTTTCAGGCATATTGTCAGTAAAAAACAATGTCTTGAGAGCATATAATTATACATTCGGTTAATTATTTTAATCTCTAACTGACATGTCGAAATATATTCATTATTTCTTGACTTTCTTTCATAAACTCAAACATCGTGCGTTGCTCAAATCTGTCCTCCCTCAACTCTGACTCTGTCTTTAGTTCCGCTGTGCAGACTACTGATTTTTCTCTTCTCGCTACTTTTGAGAGACTTGTACTTTAATGAGGATTTTTTTGCTACATTGTACTTCTACCACACTACAATTCAGAGCTAAAACGTGTACTTTTACTCCACTACATTTATTTAATATCTTTAGTTACTTTGCACATGTTGATTTATTGTTTAATAATGCGAAATATTATCAACACTTCAGTAAGATGTATGTTACAACAGGGGTAACATTCACAAGCTACCCTGCAGGCAGCATACACGTAATTAAACTTATTAAAATGACTGCACCTTTACCAGCTTTGATAACACTTTAATGCATCAATAATTATGATCAAAACATATGTATTATTCTGAACTGGGGCAATATGCATAATGGGTACCGTTGCTGTTGGTACTTTAAGTATGTTTCGGTGCCAATACTTTTTTCTTTTACTTGAGTAACATATTAAATGCAGGACTTTTACTTGTAACGGAGTATTCCTCCACACTGCACTGGTACCTCTAATTTGACTGAAGTACAAGATCTGAGTGCTTCTCCCACCTCTTGAGTATGATTATAGAGTACTTACATTCATTCACTTTAACAGGTGATCGCTTAAAACACAAGCAATGAAGCTGCTTGTGCTAGAAATGTTTCAAATACATGTGTGCTCCCCCTGCACAGGATGTTCAAAATGTGTAACCGGGAAACCAACGTCTGATTTGAATGTTTCCCATAGGCCTAACGTCTGCTCTTCTCTAGACATGATTTAGGTTTGTCGTGCTGGAAATACTGGATTCAAACAATTGCTAAGTCTCTGGCAAACACTTTTTAATTATTCTGGACATAGCAGACAATACTGGCAACCTGAACCCAGTGCTGGATAACAGGTGACAGCAATTGATTTTATTCTCTGTCAATTTGTAGTAAACGTGTTTTAAGTCTATGGTCACAGTAAGGGCTTGTTAATATTAAGGTTAACTATATTTTTGATAATCATGTTTGTTCTACTTCAGGGTAACAAAGACAAACCAGAGGTGATCCTAAAACTTGACCCATATAGTAGGCTACATTGACCAGGACTGTTGAGGGAAATGCTGCATCACAGCTGCGAAACTTAAGGTTTGAATTATTTTAGAGAGTTTGTGTAACTGTGAGCCTCTCCTTTATATTATATAGAAAAACAGAGTCACTTTGAAAACAAGAACCTTAAAAACATACACACTACCATTTACAAATTCACAAACACAAATTATGAATTAAAAATGTTACTTCAGGTGTTGGTTGAATGTTTAACACAAACATTTTTTATTAAATATACAATATCATGGCAAAACCCATCATTTACAATGATTTTGCTTTGCCAGAGTTTCTTACATCAGTGAGTTCACAACCTTAAGAAGCACCAATGAACAAGAATAGGCAACGCGATAAGCTGACATTATCGTACCGTTCAAGGGCAACTCAAGCTGCTAATTGTTATTAACATTATGATGTATCCCTTTGCAGTAAATGCTTAACTGCTTTACATTGCAAACAGAATAAGGAATGCAACCATCAGACAGAAGAGACCCATAGCTTCAGACAGAGCGAAGCCCAAGATGGCGTAAGAGAACAGCTGCTGCTTCAGAGAGGGGTTCCTGTGGAGAAAAAGAGGCAGCTGTCAGAAGTTGGAGGTAAAAGGTGTTAAAAATACAACTGCCATTCATTCAGCAGACAGCCCAAGGACTTATGTGACAACATAATTATATTATTAACCCCTTGACAATGTTGAAGAATGCTTTTACACATAAAGTGTTTTTTATGACAAATGAGACTTTCGCCTCTTGTCGGAGAAGTTTTAAAATGACAGATTATTTGATTTACCTGGCGTATCCGATAATAAGACTACCGAACACTGTTCCAATTCCAGCTCCAGATCCAGCTACGCCCACAGTGGCAGCTCCTGCTCCAATGAACTTTGCAGCAGTGTCGATGTCACGGCTCACAGTGCTGGTCTGGAACGCCCGCACTGCCATCTGCTGCTGGGAGGCTACGCTGCTCTGAGGGGCCAGGAGGGAGGCAGTCTGATATGCAAAAATAAGTCAGGTTAGTACACAACAAAATAGTACAGGATCACAAATCAGCACTACACATTGTATGCTTATATGTAAAAGATGTGTTCTAAAACGGATCAGTTTTTATAAGATCTCCTAATTTCTACAACCGAATGTTGACCCTGTATCTGTCTTTAATGAACTATGGAATTGATTAAGGTTTCATATCAAATGAAAATGGCGTGAATATTAGTCCAGCTCTAGAGATGCAAGGGAAATGTTGCAAAAATAATTTTAGCTACAGAGGCTAGCCAGCTTAAATTTATTTTTGATGCAGGCGTCTTTACTGCTTTTGCCGATAACAACATTATCCAATGGTCGTACTCAATGGGAAACTAGGCTTGCTACATTAAGTTCTAATCCTATCACCTCACCAGTCTGTTGTTGTACTTGTTGGGAGACATTAAATTATATCTGCATGAGATATAGTTTTGTTGAGTAGCAATGTTTAACAATGTCATTATAAAATACATACTTGTGTCTTAAGTGCCTTTCCTCTGTGAACACTCAAGGTCAATACATCAGTTCTAATGCACAGTACTGATAGCTGCTTACCTCTGCTTTCCTGGCATCTGTGCCTAGCGCTGCAGAGAGTGGTCTGTACAGTGCCCGAGATCCAGCACGGACCTGTTCCAAGAAACAAGAGAGAGACACATGTAGTTGAGAAAATCAAGCTCTGATAATATACTGCACAAAAATGTCATGCTGATACATTTCTGTATAATTATTGTGTTGTGCTAAGAATACATCTAATCTCCTGAGGTCAGAATTAAAAGCATGTGGGCTCATCCCAACAGAGACATTTGGCTAGTAAAAAATGTGGTTGTATGAGGAAGAAGTATTAAAATAATTACTTTAAATTATATATAATACAATATAATAGAACAGCATTACAATGAAAAGTCCTGCATTCAAATATTCACATAAGTACAAATATTCATAATGCAGAGTGGTTGTTGTTAGTGTTTTAGGATCATGATTTTTGATGTATTAATTAATATGTAAGCAGTACTTTAAATGAAAAGGTGGAAATTATTTAACACCTTTCTTTTAGTACTTTAATCTGCAACATTGGTTGGTTGTATTGTAAACTGAGAATCAGAATTGGATAATACAATAACACATTATAAGTAAAAACCTAATAATAAAAAAAAGGAAAAATAACTTGAAATGTAAATTAATGTTTTTCTAAATACTCAAGTTAAATAGTAGTACATCAACATGTACTTGTAAATTACCAAATTGCTTTCCACCCTGCCTAAACAACAGTGATCCATTATATTGTGGCTTCGGATTCATTCTGCTCAGATTTCACTTTAAATATGGCTGCTTCTCAATTAACTGCATCATATGTTTGAATGTAGATGATAGATGTAGATAAGGATGGGGATGCAATGGCTATGCTAAGGCTTGATTATGTTCAAAACAAGGACGTCCTTGCAGGTGTGAGCACTAGCTGACTTTAGCATGGGTCAAAGACGGCTACATGGCTGAGTGCTAGCGTGAGCGACTTGAATGCAGCTGGTTTGCCCTGGCATGAAGGCATGAAGGCATGAACACAGACTTGCAGCTTTTGTTGCAATATGTCATGAAATCACAGTCCATTGAAACAGACTCACTCACCAGAGAGGGCGTGGAGACGAATTTAGCACAGGCATACATTATGATGAGCAGTGGTCAGGTCAAGCTAAGGAGCTGGCGTTGATTCAGGGTCAGAAGTCTGTAGAAAACAATACACAAAACAAAGAAATGCATTGAAGAACAACAATGAACAGTTTGACTTGGTTAACTGTGTAACTAGTTGTCTAAATGAGAAAGTACACAGTGTGCGAAGTTACGTGGAAACATACAAGTAAGGTCAAGATTAGCTGCAAAACCGAGCAATGTCACTGAAAAACAAGCTAGTTGTTAAATCCTAGAAGCTAAGCATTGCTGTTGTTAATATAGCGAAAAGAAACACCGAGTTACAAAGAAGAGACACGAATAAATGTTAAACTCACACAGCTAGTGACTGAGGAGGTTATCTCTTACCGGTCTGTAGTAGAGGTCGAACACACGAGAGACGTGCGCATGCGCAATATCACGTCAAGGGGTTGACATCCGGTTTCCTGACGCTTTTATTTGTTTTGCCATTGAAGATGTTACATTTAGTGCGATCACGACAATTACCAGAAATTAACTTATGTTTATATTTCTTTTTTTATTAAAAATAATCAGTGGGAACTTTTTCAATCGCTTTGATATAATGACTACACTGGACGGAGAAGACACGCCTCTTTCTATTTGATTGAACGCCTTCATCTATTTTATGCGAATATTGTTATCAATCGCCATTATTTTCAATAGCTTCCATGTCATGTAAGACTACAAACCAATGCAGCATTGTAAAACTACACTGGACGAGTATAACATAGTTAATTGGAGTTTAGTGCTTCTACTATCTTATATGAACATCTTTATAAATAATGAAACTATTGGATTATTTTTTCAATTGATTACATATAATGTGACATAATGACTCCAAATCAATGCACAATTGTATCACTTCACTAGACAAAGAGGTTACATGATATGAGAAGTATTGAAAAAATCAAATGCTTTTCTTTTTTCTTTATCTAAGAAGCGACATTGCATGTCCAAACTTGAATACTGAAAAGATTGTCTGAAAGGTTAATTCTACTTAAATAACCAGAGAATTAGGTTGTGCATATTAAATCCATCTTAATTTACTTAATACCCCATACAATATTTTATCTTGTAAGAGGAACAATTAGTCGGCTTCCATTTTGTGTCTTGTTCTTTCATTTTGTATCAAACAAAAGAACATAATACAGATTTAGTAAGTTTGGGAATACTAGACAAAGAGGTCTCAATAAATAGCATAAGTCATATAGATATGAATTGTCTCGATATCCCATTTGTGTTATTCAAATAAGAAAGTAGTTTCACTCATTGCGCAACATCCTTCAGCTATCCATTTTCCCATAATAATATAAATAATGTAGGATCTATGACACATTTGGAAAGGTCTTGCTAGGATTTCTTAGTATGATAACAAAAGGACAATACCCACCATAGTACAGCATGTTTAAATGCCTTTTCGATTGAATTAACCAGGATCTGGTGCACACATACTAATGCTGAATATTTTTGGCACTGGCACTGCTACTTGCAGAGATAATTTGAACATAATTGTATACTTTATTTACGATACTTACATCCATGATATAATTAAATGCAATTATGACTGGAAATTAGAGCTTCCATAACCAAAATGCTTTTCTTGAGGTATGATAAATTAGTCCGGCTATAATGTATATTCACTTAAATTAATGGTAATTCCAATGGCCATTTGTTATGAAATCATTTCCTTTAAAGAATAATTTATAGCAGCTGAAGCAGTCCTATTCTGAATGTGAAGCTATGCAGCTGTTATATGCATAAGCCATCACATTCACATATACAAGCTATATAAACTGTGATAAACAGATTACAAATGCAAACATCAATACAACTAAAACATATCTCAAGGTCAGAACAATTCAGAGAAGTATGAGTAACAATCTGTGGGGTGATTTTATGGAATGGTTTGGAGCAGGAGTTAAAACAAAGCACAAGCATAATTCAGTTTAAAAGGATGTACAGAAACACTTTTTTGGAAAACTATGAGAATGAAGAGAGGTGATTGAAGATGAGAAATTATTGTATATGTATAAATATAAATGTAATAACTTGCATAATGATTTAAAGGACAATCATTGATCAATTAAGGGGTGGGAATTAATAAGCATTTGCTTCCTCCTGCTCCCTTTCGGACACATATGATTTTTTTATTATTGATATGAATGTGGATAAATACTGTATTTTAATAATACGGTATTCTGTTTTTCACATTTGTTATTTGTTATTTTTTTAATCTGTTCAAAATAAAGATTGAAATGAAATATAGCACAACTGTTTATAGTTTGTATTGTTGTTTATCTATTCACATTTCCGACAAAGGGACAAGGGAGAAAAGACATGATGATGTTGGACACACACCAACGCAATGAGTTTAAAAGGTTCAACTGTAATGTGAGAACTGAAGCCACAAGAGGGCACCAACACACCATGCAGAGTATGAGACCTCAACTGGAAAATGACATTCATTGTATGCGAGAAAATATATATAAAAAAGGATGTCAGATGCACGATTAAACATAAATAAAACATGCAATAGCTCAATAGAGAAATCTGATCTGAATGTATTTGAACCCCATTTTGGACATATAGATCTGTTCCTATTGATGTATCAAACAGCCTTGATGTTTTCAATGAAATCGTTTTGCATTATTCAACTAAGGCATGGATCAGTAAAAACATACATTATAGGTATAGGTCAGACCCTTCAGCTGTGAAGAATTCGGAAAGTGCAAGAAATGATGGTTGTGTGTTCAGCCTTTTTATTTTTTTTCAAGCAGCAAGGTGGATGGAAAGATATACTGATTGATAAATGCATGCCAACGTCTGTTTCAGTGTGTAAGTATTCCTTTGTCTGCGCAATGATAAATTCAAGTGTTTTGTTAGTCAAGAGCAGCAATAGACTATGGAAATAACACCAAATATTTCACGTGATATATATACCTTTATAATGTATGCAACTCCTTCGTATAATAACAATATGTCCAATATGTGCTTTGATTGTATTGACCTCAACCTTGCAGCGACCATGGAGCTCTGATAAATTTCCAACAAGACAAGTCATTATAATTTCATAAAAGCGTTCCCCTGGTCTCTGCATCAAGCACTTTTACACAGTAAAATATTGCATCATGTGGATATCCTTTCACTGTCTCTAAATGTATCTCATAAATGAACATTCAATATTTATATCACTCAAGCTTTGAGTGGGCTTCCCCTCTTCAAGGAATCGTTTCTGGCCACCCCCGCAGAGGTAGCTCTCCATTTGGCGCTGCGGAAGGGAGATTCCTCAGCTCTCACCCCTCCTCTGTATGATGGTGCCATTACGCACCACTATAATAAGCGGAGACGTGATCTTCTGGGGCGAATCCCTGCCTACGTCACTCCCAGTCCTATATATAAATATCCTGAGCACCGACTCTGATCAGACTCAAACAAAACCGCTTTTTCGGCTACCACAACTCTTGAAACCAAGGATTATTTGATCGGCTTCGCTGGATTTTATTCCCTGCACCGGGTAAGTGTCTTTAATATGGTGACAAATGTTAAGCTTTAGTCTTATTATGCATTTTTGGGGGGAGTAGTATTGGACATGTGGTCAGGTCAGGTTGAGATTTCAGAAAACAAAGACATATAATTAATTATTTCAGCCTATGTTATGTTATACCATAAAATACAATTACGTTGAAGCATTATTTTTCACGAACTAGACTTTTACACGTGTGTCCGTGAGTTATATTTAAATGTTAATAAACACATGAACAGACATTTACGCATGCCACATCTGTCCACAGATCTTCGGTAAGCAACATGACTTTGAACAAGGGTGACAAATTGCGGAACATGGACAAAAGAAGAGGAAGCATGCCGTTTCCAATGAATGTACCAAACCTACACAGGAGAAGCATGCCAGTGGACGACCGTGATCTGAGCGCCACGATGCCACAGACGGGGCAGACTGACGACCTGTCCAACCTCCTGCGCTGCACGTCCTACTCCCCGAGCGAGCAGCACCGAGGCAGCTACGCGTCGGACTCCTCCGACTCCGTGATCTCCACCGGCAGCGAGACGGAGTCCCAGATCTACAAAGTGGTTCTCCTTGGGGAGCACGGAGTCGGCAAGTCCAGCTTGGCGCGCGTCTTTGGAGGAGTTGAGGATGCTGGTCACGACTGCGATGAAGCAGGTAAATGCTGATGATGCTGAGGATGAGTCATCAACCTCAATACACACATACACACACACACACATTTGTCTATAAATGCACTAATTAGAAGTGGAAATATTAATTTAGTCTCCATAATTCTGAACAATTCACATGCAAATATATTACCAATTTTGCTTTGAGGTCAAAGGTGTATTCAATTATATCCTATTCATCATTTTTAGAAAGAAACAACTCAAGAAATAAACACCATAACAAAAAATACATAAAAGCCCCATGAAGCCCTATCAACTCTGTAAGGGACAGACATAAAGTTAAGCTGGTGCATTAGAAGAAGCAAATTGCAGGCAAGAGTGTACATGAATTGATTATTGCTATTTCCATCTACAGCGAGGCACCAGCCCTGCCCGCAGTAGTGCAGCTGTCAGAAATGCATCTTAGCACAAAGGAATGGAAAATATAAAAGGCCAATAACGGCTTGATCACGAACTATGATCAGCTTTCTGCAGCAATGTGTACACTTTAAAGTGAAATGTGTGTTAAAATCAGTGTGTGCTCTGCTCCTCTGTCAGTGCATGTGTAACACCATTTTTCCTCTTATCTTTCACAGGAAACACGTATGACAGATCTATGGTGGTAGATGATGAAGATGCATCCATTGTGTTGTATGACATCTGGGAACAGGTGAGTTATATATTATTTATGCAATGTATGCTCCACTGAAATTGATTAATGGATATTGCAATATGAAATCAGCCATGTTTGAGGCTAAACTCTGTCTCTGCTTCCTTCCTGAAGGATAACAGTCAGTGGCTGAAGGACCAGTGTATGAGGATGGGAGACGCCTACATCATCGTGTATTCAGTGACAGACAAAGCAAGCTTTGAGAAGGCGTCAGAGCTGCGTATTCAGCTGCGCCGGGCAAGGCAGTCAGAGAACATTCCCATAATCCTCGTGGGCAACAAGAGCGACCTGGTGCGGTCAAGAGAGGTGTCAGTAGATGGTAAGTTAGAATGAATAAATACATTTTGAACCTTAAATGGGTCACAGATTCCTGATTTGTTAAGATCATGTGTTATAGCTCAGGGAAGCTATAGATAAATAAGTTTCTTTACTTGAAAAAATGCAATATTTATCATTTAAAGCTTAAAACTATTTTTTTTAAAAGGCATGCATTCAAATATTACAGCTATCTAAAGCTAAAGTTTTAAAATATGATCACTATAGGATTTATCACGTTCAACCTAAATCTACTTAAGCCTCTATGTTTTTCTAAATGTACATACATTCAAAGCACTAATATTCCTTTCTCCATATTCTTTATCTCAGAGGGGAGCGCCTGTGCAGTGGTATTCGACTGCAAGTTCATCGAGACGTCTGCCTCTCTTCACCACAATGTGCAGGACCTTTTCGAGGGCATCGTCAGACAGATCCGCTTGAGGAAAGACAGCAAGGAGGAGAACGCCAGACGCATGGCCAACTGCAGACGCAGAGAGAGCATCGGCAAGAAGGCCAAGAGGTTTCTGGGCCGCATGGTTGCACGCAAGAACAAGAAGATGGCTTTTAGGCAGAAGTCAAAGTCCTGTCATGACCTCACAGTTCTCTGAGGAACACATGGGACTAACAGACATTTTTCTTTGGCCTCTGAAGACCAGAAGCTGTGTGTGTTTTAACACTAACCCTAAAGGACTAATAGAGCTGTACAGAAATATATTTTTATTTTTAGACACCCACCAAAAGAGGACATAAATAGTAAAAATGACACCATTCAAGTCATATCATGATGATGGTAATAACCTGCATGGAGCTTTGTAAACATTTATTTTCTTTCATATTATTATTTGTGTCTGCCTTAAACATGTTGCTGTCCTAATATGTGTTTGAATGAGAAATGCAAAAGGTTTTTTGTCTTCTAATGAGTTGCAAGGACTGCCTTTCTGGTGGGTTGTTGTGCACCTTTATTGGAGGGGATTGATGTATATAACAGGAATGATGCTGGATGCAATATACATCTCATTTTCCCAAAAGATGCGGTAAAAGATCACAGTACTTGGTCATCTGAGGTCATTTTTACTTGAAACGAGGTACGCAGGTTCGTGCCCCGGCCAAGTGACTGAGGACTAGTCAAAGATATGAAAAAACATCTGGCTTCTTTGTTGTTCCATAAGATTGAATTCATGTTGTGAATGTATAAGTAAAGCAATACGTTATATTTGTCCTGTGAACCATGAAGTGTTTTTGGAAATTCTTTGTTTACCTTGATTTTCTTTTTTAATAAAAGATACAATAAAAAAGATGAAATCTTCTCTGTCATTTGGTCCAAGAACAATGTTTATGCAGAATGCATCAGAAGTCATTCAGGCGATTTACATGCTCATGAATATTCATTTGATGGTCTGTGGAATGGAGCCTCACTGGCCATTGGTTTTACAGGAAGGAAACTAGGTAGTTAAGCATGTTTATCTGAAGGTGTTAACCATTAATCCACCAAAGGAGTACAAGTACGCAGTTTTTCCACCTAATTTAAACTCCTCTCACACTTCTCAGAAGGAACACACACATCACTTGGAGAAGGTAAGGCACAAAAGCTTTTGTTTAAAATAGGATAATAATGTAATACATGTTGCTGGTTAACTCATGTTTTGCCACTGTAATCTGTGTCATCTTGTTGTTGTTGTTGTTGTTGTTGTTGAGCTACAGTTTATATAGAGTGTGTTTTACTACTTTAGAGGCTTGAATTTAAATAATTTGATTATAAAGGGCATTACTGTTACACTGCACCATAGCCTGTTATTTGGTATTGCTAGAAAAGCTGCTTATTTGGAGCTTTCCAATAAGATGATATCATTTTTACATCCAACTTGATTTTAAGCTTTTCTCCAATCAAACATGGCTTTATTGGTCTTCTGTACGCTGTGAAAGTGGGGGCTCAGATGATGCTTTAAACGACTTTATACGTGGTTATGTATTTAAATGCAGGCTGTTACACAAGTAAAAACTGTGTGTATGAAAGATAACCATGGTTGTGAATCAGTAACAAGACAGAAATTGTGTTGATTGTTGGGCTGAGGCCATGTGGTACGAAACACTGAAAATGCTACATCTACAGGACTCATGGCTGACAGAGAAACTACGACAATGCTCATCATTGCTCTCATAGTAAGATATCATTTTATTTTTATCATGAAATTAATGTTCACTTTAATACCTTGTTCTCTCACTAAATTAAGTTACTGTTTGAGCAAGTTTACTAAGACACACAAAATATCTTGTTTTGTAGTTGGTGATCATTTACACATTTGCACCGTGCTCTGGAGCAAATGTTAAAATTGGTGTCCCTGAAAACTACGATGGTATTTTCCCATGGTATCTGGCCAAGGTAAGAAATGTACACTTGCTTAAATTCACCTAAAGGTTTCTCCTTGTGTTCACAGCCTTCTGAAAAGCGAATACATGTGTGATTCTGAACAATGGTGTTTACTACATGAAAATTCAGCCAGTGTGTTTAGTTCTTATGGTAATTTTCATGAGCATACTAATTTGAAATGCAAGTCGACAGCAACTCAAAGCCTAGTTCCTTGATACGATGTTGGATAAAAAACAACTGTTTTTAAGAGTGATCATTGAATATTTAATCAGAGTTAATGCACTGTCAAATGTCCTCAACATTTAATGCATTTCCTTCAGATTAAAGAAGGTTAATAACAAATCTCCTGCCAGTTGTTCAAGCCTGCTCTTCTCATAATGGTGAGAAATATGGGCGAAAAGACCATACTTGATAGGAAGAAAATGAAGGTATATTAAACCAGAATTGCGTCAGTCTCTCAATTCTCTCCTTTCTGCACTTGCTGCAAGGTTTAGGACGTATGAACATGCTTGCCGTCATCACTAGACTATTATTGGAGTGTTCACAATGACCCAGCCTCTGCATTCAATCCAGCTGCAGGCGGGAGGTTTTGTTCAAACATGTCACTCATCATCCCATGGATTGTGCTGCAGCATGAGTATCTGCCACTTTGATTGCTTTTATTGTACGCCATCACATCTTGTGTGAAGCATTGTCATAATTTCTGTTTTTTGTGTCGGACTCAGTGTCATTAACACTTTTTAAATAGCATGTTAATGGCCAGAATGGAAGAGTTGGATAATAACTACTTTGGTTTTTAAATGGAAGGGACATAGTAATTGCTTCTGATTAGTTCAAGGAAAAAGCTCTTTGTGATAGATGGTTCATAAGAGATGACTACAATTATCAGGTTTTCTTTTATTTACTTTGAATAATACATTTTCAAAATTGTAAAGAGGAAGTTGTGGGGAATATTTTTAGCAGTTGATTTACACACAATGAATGTACCTGCACGTTTTTAAAGTAGCAGGATAGTGTATGTGGAATAAACGAGTGGCCGTTTTTTATTATAATGAGGGTCACCCACTGAATGGTGTGGCTCACTAATTAATTTAAGAATTATCATACTGTTATACTCTCTATGCACCGGAGAAATACACTAGTTTGATCAACTGATTGTTGCTTTGAAACAGGAACACAGGCTGATGATTTTCTTAAATGGTGTTCTGTTCTGTTCAGCTTCGTAACCTGCCAGGAAATTACACAGAGCTGACGGTAACGGGGGATGATGAGGGGATATTCGGAGTGGACGCTCAGTTTCTGTACGCTCTAAAACCACTGGACAGAGAGAAACAGCCGTCATACTCTCTGCAGGTAATATTACTATGTGCCATATTGTGATATGAATTTACTATACATGTCTAAGCTAATGAATAGTTACTAATGACGTCATTCAAGATGCTTATAATTGATTTAACAAGTATATTTTTGTAAGGTGTTTGTGCTTATGTTCAATAATGAATCCTTTTTAGATTGTTAGTTTCTCAAGGCTGTATGTTAGCTCTTGAGTGTGTTATTTAAAGACACCTACAGAATGTGTTTGTGTGTATGATGCAGGTGTCCTTCAGAACATCAGAGCACCGTCAGAGCTTCACCGTTGAAGTGTGTGTCATCGATAAGAACGACAATGTGCCCATTTTCATAGGGGAGAGCATGAGAGGCAGTGTGCAGCTCGGGCTTCTCAAAGGTACAAAATCCTTGAGCTGTGTGAAACAACCTTTTTCAGTCTGGCTCACCTTTGTCAGTGCTGTTTCATGGAATACAAAAAACCTTTTAATAAACTGTGAAAAAATACCTGATGTATCGGCATCATACACGTAACCTCTGTATTTATAGAACCAATGACGTGTCTTACTGGATCAGGTACATTTAGATTACAGTAAAAAAGACTCTTCTGCAAACTTTCACAAGGTTTAATAATCACATTGTCAAGTAGAAAACTGTATTTTATATGAAATAATAAATGTTCTATGTTCTTGGAAGAAAAGTACCCTAACCCTCAACATCAAAGTCATTGATAGATCATTCTTTAGACAACAATTAAATCGTAATAGCTACTTAGCTTTAAAAATGTAATTGTTGAAACACATAACAGTATAAAACCAGATCTCAAACCACCATGTGAAAAAGTGGATCGTAAAAAAAAAAAAACTTG
The DNA here is from genome assembly GCF_902827175.1 of Gymnodraco acuticeps. NCBI lineage: Eukaryota > Metazoa > Chordata > Actinopteri > Perciformes > Bathydraconidae > Gymnodraco > Gymnodraco acuticeps. The sequence goes on from NW_022989768.1 coordinate 3,984,324, forward strand.
TATCATCATGTTTTTTATAGGCAAATCAGGTATTGTATAGCTGTGTCATCTCTTAAATTGGGTCCCAATTTAACTTTACATACAAAACCAAAAAGAAACTACATATGGATTTGTGCTTCCTGAATGGAGGTTTTATCCTTTTCTGTGAATTAAGGGACTTTATATGCTTTGAGTTTGCTGTGGATGTTGATGTCTGTGAAACAGAAGGTAGCATGTTTGACTCTGCACCACTGTGTCTCTCAGGGATTCCGTTCATGCAGGTGGATGCACGGGATCGTGATGACCGCAACACCGCCCACGCTGAGCTGCGCTTCAGCCTCATGGAGCAGACGCCCAGGATTCCCTCCAGCCAAATGTTTTTCATCAGCTCCATCACTGGAGAGGTTTCCCTCACAGAGGAAGGTCAGTCCCAACTTGACTGCAACGAAATATACAGTATATACTGTATAGCAAATAAGTAACAAAACATTTAATTACATATTTACGGAAGAGGATTAGGGCCACATAAAAAAATGTTTTGTGAGGATTTGAAAAAAAAAAAAAAAATTTTGTTCTGAGAAAAAAGTCAGAATTCTGACTTTAATCTCAGAATTCTGACTTTAATCTCAGAATTCTGACTTTTTTCTCAGAACAAAAAAACATTTTTTTTTTGGGAGAAAAAAGTCAGAATTCTGACTTTAATCTCAGAATTCTGACTTTAATCTCAGAATTCTGACTTTTTTCTCAGAACAAAAAAACATTTTTTTTTTGGGAGAAAAAAGTCAGAATTCTGACTTTAATCTCACAATTCTGACTTTTTTCTCAGAACAAAAAAACATTTTTTTTTTGGGAGAAAAAAAATCAGAATTCTGACTTTAATCTCAGAATTCTGACTTTAATCTCAGAATTCTGACTTTTTACTCAGAAATACCGGTAACTGTAGAACCAGCTTCACTGCGATTTACACATTGCAGTAGGCAACAATGGAGGACGTGAGTGCATTTCTGCGCGCCAGAGGGGTCCAAGAGGAAACCATAATAAGTCATTTTACAACCATCTGCAATGTGTAAATCGCAGTGAAGCTGGTTCTACAGTTACCGGTATTTCTGACTTTTTTCTCCCAAATAAAATGTTTTTTTTTTGTTCTGAGAAAAAAGTCAGAATTCTGACTTTAATCTCAGAATTCTGACTTTAATCTCAGAATTCTGAGATTAAAGTCAGAATTCTGACTTTTTTTCTCCCAAAAAAAACATTTTTTTTTTGTTCTGATAAAAAAGTCAGAATTCTGAGATAAAAGTCAGAATTCTGAGATTAAAGTCAGAATTCTGACTTTTTTTTTTTTTCAAATCCTCACAATTTTTTTTTTTATGTGGCCCTAATCCTCTTCCGTACATATTCATTCAAGTTTGGAATGATTGTTGCCTTTTTTCTACCAGAGAGCAATGACAAGTTTACAGCATGTTATTTTTAAAATAACATGCTGTACCACATTCAAAACAAATGTGAATTTCAGCTGATGTATTTGTTACTAGATTTCCTAAAATCTCAAATATTGTTATTTGTATTTGCCTCAGAAATCGAGCATTGAACCCTTTTTTTCAAAAAAGGTAGACCTCAGGTCTTGTTCATTTTAACCTAGTTATGCAGAAATATGATCAAAAGAAGAGAACAACCCAAAACAAGCTTCACTGATAATCTCATAAAAGCCAACCATGAGTAGTTCATCTTTAATCTTGTTCAGATTTCCGTACAGTAAATGAAAAATAATAACACTTTTTTTAGGCAAACAGACATGTTGAATACTGTTATGCTGTGTTCGTTATTCTCGCGTCCAGGAGAGAAGCTTTAAAAGGAGAGTAAATGGAGTCTCTGAGAAGGTTCAAATGGTTACTTTAATTAAAAATATGGCGCGGTAAAGTTACAAACAGGATATTGTTCAGTCCGAAAAACAGCTGTGTTCTGGCTCTCGTGAGCGAAGGAAAGAGAGCCCGAACCCCTCTGGTCTAGCTTTTATATATCCTCTGCTGGCTCCTCCCTGCGGGCCGGCTCTCCACGTTTTAATGTCCGTTGTTACGTTAAACAGAGGATTCAGACATTGTACATTCAATATATACTTAAACACGCCTCTTCTCCTCATATTCTCTTTCATCACTTTTCCTTTAACACATTCTAAACGCTGTAATCAATACTCTAAAAAATACAGAAATTACTTCACGGCTGGTTTGGTTTCCGGTCGTTCCGGATGTTGTCACATGCTACCCACATCTGTAAACAATAACGTATTCAAATAAACTGTACCTTCATTTAATATTCAACAATAATAATATCTCGACGTCTATAGTTGTAGTGTTGAAATCAGTAGGTTTCGGTGTGCAACACTCCGTGTCATATCGCTACTAAATTCACCTCTATAGTAAATGGTATATTAGCCACTTGCTAAATGCTAACCGGAGATGAAGGATTTTCAGAATAAAAGCTTAACAACTGGTTGTGCACAAGAACTTCTGGTTTTTCAGTATAAAACAGCATTTAAACTGACGGTATATTTAAGGTACTTTATGCCATTAAAAACATTGATTTTAATTTCTAACAATACATACATACTGAAATTATCCTCAAAGTGCTGTAATCTGGAGCTATTTATGTAGCTCCCGTTTTGCCCTTTGTTCCGGCTTGGCAGGAGCTGGATGACTTTCACACTTGTCCTTTCCGGCCCACACGGCTGCTGAGTTTTCACAGAGCTCGAGCAGTGAAAAATTGAAAATGATCTCTTTGATTTCCGACTGGTCTTCCAGGCCAGCCGTAAATGATGGTTATGATTACCTTCAAAGTGGGTTGTTTCCGGTAGTTATTTTCCATTTTTGCTGGAAATTGAAAATAAAGTGATGAATAGAGCCCTCATGTTCATTTTAAATATAGAAGGCAATGTGAGTCTCTGTAATATAATGGAAAGGTTTGCATAAACCAATCATAGTGTATCTATATTTTTCTTTTTTGTGACTCTTTAAACTAGTTTTTCCTTTGGTTCCTCATATTATTTACACAAACACAGTATCATGACATTAAACAGGGCACAATATACTGTATACAGCAGATGCCTTTGTAATCAGGTTTATTTAGAAGTGAAAGTAAACATGCAACCATGGTTATTTATCATGCACACAAACATTGAAACATACATACTATACAAACTTCATGTATGCATACCCACGGACATAAAGGGAATTTAAAGAATCTGACTATATAGAGCACTTAATTCATCTGATGTATATTGTTAGTAATGACATCAACGTTTTTATTGGCTCACCAGACAAATTAGCCTTTGATAGAAACCCTACATGCAACATTAACACATAAATAAATACTCACATTGTATCATGTAATCCACTGTGACTGCCAGGAGCCTCTACTCTGGACCCTGAGATGTGCGGCCGTTACAAACTCTTGGTGATGGTGAAGGACATGGCTGGGAAGACGAATGCTTTCTTCACCAACGGGATCGTTACGGTGGAGGTGACGGGAAACACTTGGGCCTCGCCCGACCCGGTACGACTTCAGGAGAACCTCCCGGGCCCCTACCCCATCCCCATCTCACAGGTGAGGCCGCAGAGACATGACCAACATGTGTTCACTCTGAAACACTAATCCACCACTTTGACACGTAAAGTGTTTTACCCATCCACATTCGTCTACATTAAAACCACTTTTACTTATTTGATCTTGTCCACGCTTCATGCAAACAACTTGGTGTGTTAAAGTGCTGACTTTATTGTTTTTGCAGGTCCAAGTGTTGTATCGTATTACCATAAAACATACTTTGTCAATAGCCTGGGCCCAGTAAAGTGGCATCGTATTGCCAGTTGCTGTTTTTAGTGGCTCATTGGTCCTCCTAAGTGACCAAACACTGAATTATTGATGCTGTTCAAATGCCATGGATCCTTTCAGCCTAGCTCCTGACCGAGTCCCTTTAACTCCCATAATTACTCACGCTCCCACCCACCACCACTCTGAGGGGTATTCTACAAACCTAACAGCTTAAAGGCAAAATTCACCCTATAAATAGACTTCACATAATCATAATTAACAGGTCAGTATAAATATGTTAGTATTTAATGTAATCTAGAGACACATTTGACACCTGATAAAAGCCATTCAATGGGCTTATAACAGCCAAAAAAGGTAATGTAAAATATCTTGAAATCTGCTTAAACTAAATGATTGACCATAAACAACAATGAATAAATAAGCAGCTTTTTTAAATCATCAATCAACAATTTAAGTCATTTCCCAACGTTCTGGTTCCAGCCTGTCAGTTGTGACACCTTGCTCCTTTTGCTAAATCATTCACATCACTTTAAAGTTGACATCTTTGCACTTTGAGGTACTAATAAGTTGAAACAAGCCATATTACGGCATCATTACGTTATTACTTTCTTGCGATGTATAGAGCAGATTAATCATTGAGAGTAATTTGCCAGATATTTGATTATGACAATGGTTGTTAATTGCAGCCTTACTTGCCAATGAAGGTTGTTAAGAGTACACGTTTTGATACTGAATAATAGAAAAGCTACAAGAGTAACCATGGTGATTTCACAAAGGCCCATTGTCAGATCAAAAGACGGAAATCCTGTTCTCAAGTAACATTTTGATGTAGTCACTACTGAAAAACACATTCTTAAGCCCACTCACTATTTCATTGTGGAATGACAAACATCTATATTTCAATCAGTGTTCTAATTTCATCTTAAAGGAGATGTTTAATTCATATTCAAGTTTCCACATTACTGCAGCACCATAATATACATTCTGTTTAAAGATTTCCCTCAGGTTTTCCTAACATATGTCAGTCCCTGGTCTTGTCTGACCTTTTGTATTTTTATAAAATAAGCCATATCAGCTACATGTCTATAAATAACCCAAAAGCCCTCAGTGTTTTGTGACACGTGTAGAAAACAAATGGCTCACAGTGGCCGTTACCCTTTGTGAGGACACAAAATAAACTTCATTCATTCACTACAGAGAACTGTGGAAACAAAGAGGATTGTAAGAGCTGAATGTGATGCTAAATTAAAAGCATTGTGTCGGTTTTGAAAGTCGCTTTGGGCAGTACAGTAGGTATATCACATACCTCCCCCTCCTCCTGTTTTCTCCCACCTCCCCCACACTCGCCCTCAGCCTCTCATCTCTCCTGTTTGAACAGCCCCTTCCACCCACTGAAAACGTGTGGATTCACACGTGTGGGCACATTTGATTTGTTTCGTTTTCTGTCATAGTTTTCAAAGAACAGTTTTAATCGACAATATCATATTTCGGTCTCAACGGTTTAATATCTAACAAATATCCTAGCACACAGCTTGGTGACTTCGAATAATCCTTTTTTTTTTATCATTTATATGTCTTCAAATAGCATCTGTCTGTCTTTATGTAAATTAGTTTATGTGAACATATTTAACTGAGCAGGTTCCCTTACTGTATCCACTTACATTTCTAATGAAAAATGTGTTAAGAGAGTGAGAAATACATCCTCGTTTCTTCCATTACTCATACATGAAAACCGTTTAGTTACATCCTGAATAAATCACTAAACTGGATTAGTTAAACAGGGATGTTTACTAGGGGGAAGCCACATCCCGCCCCCGCTGAGTGATCGTCCTGCGGTGCTCAGTAGGAGGTAGGACTAACCGCTGTTGTGACACACACACAGACATAGTCATGTTCAAGGGCCCACTCTATGGACCCCCCCCCCCCCCCCCCCTGATTGTGTCAGATAAATGGAGCAGTCATATTCTGCAACAAATGTTGTCTTTTTCTTGCTGTTTCATCGTCCATGGTGTGGCGACAGATGCTTAAAGAAAATCTGATGCGTAGCTTCATGTTTCTCTGCCATCATCTCTTTCTGTGTGAACTACAGCCATACAATGTTGTTGAGATTGATGTTGCGATCAATTTCACCCATTCTGCAATCAAATCAAATTAGGCTGTAGCTAATTTTAAATATTAAATCCAGACATCTGTTATCTGTACTTTTACGTCACGGGGGCTATTGAGGTTAATTGAAATCTGCTATCTATTTCATATTACTGATTGCCTGCCTAAAACTTTGACTATTTAATCCAATCAGCAGGACTACTTCAACTCAGTAATGTAATCTATTGAGACTTTGGAGTGGAGGAGAGCCTGTGAATGAATGAGTTAAGCACAATTGACAGTTTTCACAGTCAAATCAAATCTGATTTTTTTGTTGCAGAATTGGTTTGAGCCCCACTAGACCTTTGTCATGGCCCCATATCAGTGTTAAAAATGTAAAATATACTTCAATGTGTTGCTTCAGCTAAAATAAGTCATTAAAAGGGATCACATTTTTTCTTTTAATAACACCAAAGTCTAAGGTTCTATGATCAAATGTTAATGTTAACCTTTGATCAACACACGTTTTTATATTGCTCCATATCTGCTGTTGTGTAAAAAATAAAATGCAAATGTATTCGCTATCTTAATTTAAGGTATTAATAAGGTAATAATAGGTCACTGTTTTGTTAACAACTTGTTTATGCTGCCCTCAAGAGGACAACAAAAACAGTGTTTGCTTTTAACCACAGACAACTCTTTCTTTCTGTCTCAATAATGCTTTTGTCCTGACCTCCAGCCAACGTTAACGTTCACTGTTATTATTGGTGATCTTACAAGCGTCAAAATGCCTCTGTTCCCTCCAAGAAATTCAGTATTTATCATGTCAGTATTTCACATCATATTTAGTGATGTTCTCAAGCTAGTAGAGTAAGTCTTACAAAAACCTTTATAATTTTTCAGTCTATGGTATCATATTGCAATTGATATTTAGAATTAAATTATAAACGACATATAAAGGCAGCAAAGCCTTACATTTGAGAGGCTGCAAATGTTTTGATTTAAACTATTATCAAAACAGTTGCAGATTTCAATTTGTTTACATCTACAAAATATTCCAGCTGTGATATTTTAGTATTTCCTGATATTGTGTTTAATGCAGGACATTGCATAATTTGCTGTTCTTCAGCAGCTGATAACTCCTGTTATAGAAGAACACACGCAGACAAGAGGCGCTCTTGACGCAGCTCAACAATCGGGGGAGACAGAACGTGCTCTGCAAACTCAAGCACTGGCGGAGGCAAAACAGATGACTTCATAGATGTTTTGTTCAGATCTTATACAGAGCAGTCACTGATCATTAATCAGTTCTTTAAACATATCTCTTCAAAGTTCTGAGCTCTAGAAACACACCATAACAGCGAGAGGCAGCCAGCTGTGTGAATCGTCTTTATGTATACAGAAGCACAGTGTTTGGGCAGCTATCTCCAAAACAAGGGAGGAGTGTGTGACAGGGAGTTGAGGAGATACACATGCCCTGGGTGTGCATCAGCTGTGCTGGGACCGGGCCCCTCTCCTTCTTGGGTGCTGTCTGATGGCTACCAGGGCCCTTTCAGCCCCGCTGCACAGCCCTCTGTCAGGGGCTGTAAAGCAGAGTGGAAAATCCCCTTCAGCGCGCATAGTTAGTTTTGGCTGTGCTCTCTGTTCCACATCATTGTCAGTGCATTTGGTTGGCTCCTTATCGTGTAAACAAATGTAGCTTAGCTTTGTACTTATACATCATGCAGGCCTGAATAGCTTTTTAGGCTTATATTGCATGACACATTTCCTGTTGCACTCAAATGAAAGACAAACCCATACATTGTCATTGTTAAAACAAAATAGGCAATATAATGTTTCCAGATTTCTATATGTCAAAATGTATTGAGAGAACTTTTAGTTTAGTATGTGTGCGCCTATGTGTTTGTTTATGTAGGTCAAATGGAGTGGAAGTCAGGCAGAGTACAGTCTGGAGGGGGAGTTTCCAGAGATGCTCTTCACCATCAGCAGAGAAGGAGTCATTTATCTCAACGCCCCTCTGGACAGGGAGACACAAGACCAGGTCTGTATGAGTGCAAGCTAAACATCTCCAGCACTAATAATAAATGTCAGTTTATAATGTCAGTGTTTAAAGCGTCAAAACATTATGACTAAATGTGCTACACTGTTTCTTTAAGACAGACAGAAGCAGATCTATTGCTATGTTTGAACTATGTTATGTTGTGTTTGTTTCATTTCAGCTTTGCTTTCATTTGTATGTAAACCTTGCAATATTTTCTTGTCTTCACAAGATCCACTTTAAGTCACAAATTCACACATTATCTGTTTTTTAAGGATTCTGTGATATTCATATGGATCTTGACAGTGAATTTCATAATGCTGTAGTAGAATAACTAAATGTAGTAGTAGAAGTAATGGCCTAAAATACTGTATACAATATATGTTGTTCAGAAAAGATTTAATGTTTTCTCTCAGTTGATTTCATAAAAAGAGGGGCCTGGTACAAATTAGTCTAACAAGCACTGAGCAGAAAAGAGTAGAAATAAATGAAACTACCCAAAACCATACAATCAAAGCTATGTTCCTTCCTCCCTTATTTTGTCATGAAAACAAATATAAAACTGTATATATATAAAACACTTTATTTAATATCTTCTTAACTTTAATTTTCTGCAAATAAAATCATCATTTTTTTCATTTGCTCATGAAAGATTTACATGGCACACTTGACAGTATATTTTGGCCCAAATGCTCAAGTGGCCAATTACCAACCACATCACTGGATGTAAAACGTGTTTAAAAACGTGTTATAAATTTGCATCATAAGTATTCTGTAGTGTTACTTAATAGAAAGGTGCGGAAAACCTCATCTTTTTCATGATTGATCATCTGTAGACATGTTGAAGAGTCACTAAAAGCCAAACTTCTCTTTTCTGAATACAGCTCCATCAGTCTGTATCGTGATGGTGCACTTCTGATGGATTCTTTTCACAGTGTCGGTTTTGTGCTCCCACCTGCCCTAGTTGCAGAATGATGAATGTAGAGATGCACGTTTTTCTCTTTTCAATCCATCTATTTTATTTACCAGCTTTACCCCTTTTGCAGGATCCTAATCGCTCCTGCAGTAGGCCTACAATTGGAAGCATCCTTCATCGTTCTACTGCAGGGCCACTTTATCTTTTTCTCTACCTACTGCAGAGACAAACAATGTGTTTCTCTTTTTGTCCGGTCAGTTCCAGATCAGCATCGTGGTTGAGCGTCCAGATGGCAGAGAGATTGCAAAGCCTGTGGAGTTGAGGGTGATGGTGGGCGACGCCAATGATAACAGACCCACTTTTCCACAGGCACAGTACCACACTGTGGTCAAGGAACTGGCTGCTCGAGGTAATTGACAGCCTATATTATATATATTTTGTATTATATATATTTTAGATATTAAAAAAAAAAAAAAAAAAAAAATACTACAGATAAACTATATTTACTCAAAAACCTCAACCCTAGCAGTTCTCTCATAAAACCTTCGGACAATTAGATGTCAAGTCTGAATGACGTAAAGCCCCTCAAGGGAATGTCCAAAATATTTAAGGGTTGGAGAGCATGTTTTTTTCCCTTTAAATAATTGTTTTCTAAATTGTTGATGAGATCATTTTAAAACAATGCTACAGTATGAGACACTTAAAAAAAATCTTTAATCTATATTGGGAGTAATTATTCATAGCAAGGTAGAGGGAACATTGGGTTGAAGGGACTTTGCTGTGATAAAGATGTGAGAGGGCCAGATAGATTTTATGAGAGCAGTTTGGGATTTTTGCCAGGAAAGGCACCCGGGGGAAAGCACCCTCACTCACCCCGGTGATGCTTTAAAACACTTGATTCTTGGAAATTAATTATCAAGGACAATCTGTTATACCTAACCTGATGTAATTACTGTGTGAGGATTAATTGAGCAAGCTATTGTTTTATCCTTCCTCGCCCTTATTCTCACTCACTGCTCTCTGTGACTGGATTTCTTGGCAGAGGGATATACATTTTTTGTTCTTGGGTTTCAAATAATTCACACTGTATTTTTTCCCAGGGACAGAGATCCTGACAGTGCAGGCAGCCGATAATGACGATCCCAAGACGGATAACGTGCGGATCTTCTACCGTTTAGTCGGACAAATTCCAGAGAGTCCTCGAGCCCTCTTCAGAGTGGACCGTGACTCGGGGGTCATCTCTGTGCAGGCAGACAGTATGGAGGGCACAGCCCCTCAGTACACCCTCACCATCACTGCTGAGGATGCCAAAGGTGACTTTAGATTGATCCAAAAATGCAGCCTTCCTCATGTTGGGATTTTTCGTTTAACAACCCTGCTAAGTCTCACAAAATAGGGAACACGCCCTTTTAAATTTGACTTGCCTTTTACATTTTATTTGCTGGGATTTCCCCTTGGCAGAGGTCTGTGTCTCTGATAACTTCTACTTTTTATTGATTTCTAGGAAAAAAGGCATTCGACTTTCTATTGAAAAATACAATCTATTAAGAAACACATTACGTAATGGACATAAAGTTGGATAGATTACAATATAGATTAAACTTGCATACATAGTATTTTTAAATGCTAAAATGCTAAAATATTCTTTATTTGTTGTTCTAACTTTATTATCTAGTTTGCCCAATACAAATAAAAAAATAAAACCATTTTATTTATTCAACAAAGCAAACAAAAATGGTTGAAAGGTACAATACCCTATTTCTCCTATTTCCTCCTACTGTGCTTGTATTGCGTAGACAAATATAGACATGTGCTCTTAACAGGTGCATTAGTTGTGCTTTGGTTATTCTCTCTCAAAACAAATGAGAAAATCTAATTTGTAGAAGAGAGCTACATTTAATATTTCCGTATGAATTTAGTGCATTCCTTAAAAAGACTTTGCAAGGCCAAGTTTCCAATCACCATCCCTGTTATTCAAGTCGCAATTGCAGACTGCACAGCCAATCACAATTTCATCCAAATGTCAGTCAAAATAAAGAAATAGTTTTCAATAAAACTGCAAACTCAACAATCAAGGTGGGACAAGAGAGAAAAGAAAGCAGTGATAAAGAACCAAATTAAAAAGCCTTTACTGTACCGGAGGGTAACATAATGTATAACTATTTACCAGTGCATGTACATTGTGCTCTGGGGTGACGGATAATGTGGTCTGCATTACTCATGATTGTTGTGATGGAGGCAGGATGGAGGAAGGATGATGTTCTTGCTGTTCCTTCACTATGTTATTTGCATGATGGGCTGACCCTGAGTCACTAACAGAAGCTGTGATGATTTCCCTGGCAGGTCTTAACAGTTCGTGCACTTTGGTGGTGACGGTACAGGATGAGAACAACAACCCACCAGTCTTCTCCCAACATGAGGTACGAGCACATGTTTACACCTGTTTACACACACTAAAGCAACTGTGTTCTCAGGTCATGATGAATAATACTTTTTGATGAAAAGGCAGGCCAAACATCACAGGCCATCGTAAGTGGCTGTTAGACTGCAGACTCTTAATCTGCTCTGCAGGTCACTGATCTAATTTTCCTGGCGGGAAACTAGATATGCTCTCTAATCTTAGGCTTATAGCGATGGCCCCATGTTATTGATGGGAGTTTTATTCAGTTCTTTGTACTCAAAGTGGACTGTGTTCTCGGAGTTTAATCTGGGAAAGCTTTCTTTGGCGAGTACTTTCCACTTTTTTATTTATAGTCTAATAAATTAAATGGATAGACATGGAATGTATGTCCTCACAGCTATTCAAATCACATAAATGTCTGCATCAGCTGTTCTTTTATAAGAGCCCCCTTACTGGATATAATGTACACAAGAGAGTTAAAGTGGCGCTCCTTCTAAAATATATTTATACAAATTCTGCACGCTTTAAAGGTGGCTGTATACAAGTAACTTTTAGTGTTTAAGATGAAATGAGAAAGGGGTTTCCTTTATTTTGTTGCAGCTGCATGGTCTGAAAAAAGAGTTCTAAACAAAGGCGGTTACAAGAAATCCCTTCACTTTTCACCCATGTGCATCATAACAGAAGAGAAAGGAGTTTTCTGAGTTGGGAGTTACGTGGGAGACCCATCATGCTGTGATAATAGGGAACCATCCTCTGGCTGTATTCTCTGTCAGGCCACTGAATAGGCTGCACAGACATTATTAGTTGTGAAGGAACATTTTATTTTGAGCAGGGAAGGAAGTGGCTGTCTTTAAATGTATCAGCGGAAATTGTCTGTAGAGCTTTGGCTTGAATAACCAGGCCAATAACAGGAGAAACATTGAATACAGATGTGGATAAACGATTGTGCCATATCACTTTTATAACATCTGTTGTTATGGTGAACTCTTTATGTCCTTACTCTATCCAATTAGCACTTAAGTATCTTAACCAAACGTTTTTCAAGCGTTGCTGAAAGCTCATTTTCCTGCCATGAGCACTTGATCATATAATGGCCACACACACACACACACACACACACACACACACACACACACACACACACACACACACACACACACACACACACACACACACACACACACACACACACACACACACACACACACACACACACACACACACACACACACACACACACACACACACACACACACACACACACACACACACACACACACACACACACACACACACACACACACACACACACACACACACACACACACAGGAAAATGCTCTTGGGCAGGTCACGCCTGAGAAGAGCAGCTTTTTCCGTGGCGATGGGGAGGCAGCACTGTGGGGGAATGTGGGAGGTGAGTGGTGACAGGGCTGGGGTCAGCGACCCTGTGAATGGGGCAGCTAGATCAGAGGCAAGGCTGCTTCACTAGAGGACATCTGAGAGAGCTGATTGTATGGCTGTCTGAACACACAGAGGTGTGTGAATAAAGGTTAGCTAACACTAAGAGGGCAAGAAGGAGCAAACATACACTCACATGTATACACACAGACTGTCACAACAGCGGGAGAATTGAAAAGTGGACAGTCAGCCAGATGTTCAACTGCAAGAACAGCTGCTATGATATACATATTGAATTAATTTTGATTCATATTTAGTTCAGCTGTTAATGCAGAGCCATTTGAAAATATAGTGTATTGGTCAGCTTTACATGACCCTGCCTCCAGGATATATCTTAGGAATGTTTTTACATTTGAGAGACTTTTGCTAAATATGTGTGTATGTAAAATATAATCTTCTATTCTCTCATTATAAATTATTTGATTAACAAATCATAATCACTAGTGTGCCTAAATTCCAGTATTGGTCAGTCACTTTAAGAATACAGTCATGTTTTAAAGATAGATTATTACAAAAAAAATCAAACTGCGGTATTATAAATTGTGATAATAGCAGAATGCCATTTTTCTTAAGAAAAATGTTCTAATACACAATACAAAAATCACCACAAACTACTTGTTGCACTTTTTGAGGGGGGAAGTTTTACTTGAGCTAAAATATGAGAAGAGAATTTCTAAAAAGGTTACATTTTATTATAATTGATTACTATTGTATACATTTGCACCCTAAGGGCATTTCTAGAGGAGTGTCTCATATGAATGATTGCTGCTGGGTAATGTAATTTTTCCATCTCCTTTCCATCAGTATGGGCCCTTCCACATCCCAGAGGACGCTCTGGTGGGCACCACAGTAACAGCTGTGCTGGCCGGGGATGCAGATGTTCGAGGAGGAGACAGCTGGCAGGTGGACTACCGTTTAGAGTCCGGTAATGAGGAGGAGGTCTTTACATTTGTGACAGACAAGCAGACCAATGAAGTCTCACTGATCCTTTCAAAGGTAAACAACACACATCATGCTGTGACCTTGTAACACCATTTGAGGGCAATATTGATAACTGTCCTCATACAAAGAGTTCTCTAATCTCCAAATTAAACTGATGTGGTTTTTGTCTTTATCTTGTATATATTGTATGTATGAGGGAGTGCACACACATTTCTCCTTTCAGAAACACATTGAAATGTCAAGGACAACGTTTGGCGTGATGGCTTGTGCAGTGATGAAATAGCAGTCATATATAGATCATAGCAGTTTTTTAAGAACAAGGATTTAATATCAAAGTTTGTCCATGTGGCACTTACAGAACGTTTGGATGAAAAATATTCTAATACTTCCGTCTGACATGCCTTAATTAAAAAGAGTCCAGATGACAGTCATATTTTAGCCCAATAATCTCTGCTGGTGGTCTGCTCTCAGTAAGTGGGCCAGGCAGGAGCCAGTCAATTATTTTCAACCTCTCAGTGGGAGAGACAAATGTGATTGAACTGTGAGCGGCAGACGCTCTGCTGAGATAAAACAGGAGATGTCTAAAAGCTAAAAATGGATGATGTATATCTTGAGATTCGAACACAAGGACAGTTGTTTTTAGAGAAATTGATCAATTCTGTCTGTTTGAGTTTGTGTTTAAAGCTATTGTATTGATCTTGTTACATATCATTGTAACTAGCTTTGTGTCGAGGGATACTGTTGTTTAATTAGCTGTCTTTAACAACATATAGCTTAAATTGTTCACTTGTAAAGCTCCAATGGATTAAATTGCACTTGAAAAAAAATCTTTAACTCATTGTGTTACAATGTGAGGTCAGCGCCAGAGGGCAGATCTATTCATTATTTGAAAATAACACTGTTCACAGCCCATGTAAATAATTAGATTGTGTGAGCAGACACTAATAGCAGTTTACCACACAGGCTAGAAGCTGCCGTTTGTCTTAAATATATAATGAACCAAGGGATGGGAGAGGAATCAAATTAAGAGGAGGAGAACAAGAAATACTAGACATTACATTGAAATAACCACCCTTTATATAACAAAAAAAACAAGATCAAATATAGTTTGAAGTTAACTAGAGCTTTTTATTGCAGTTCAGTTAATCGTGGTAATCATGTAACGTTAATTAATTTAAAGTTAACACCAAAACAATCCTTAAAGTAAGTAAGTAAGTAAGTAAAGTGTATTTCTAAAGCGCTTTTCACAGAAAAAGTGCTTGACAAAACAATAAGACATCCATATAGTACAATGATCAATGAACCCACATGTTAAGAAGTCATTAAAGCACCAGAGCATAATTTAAGACACAATAAAAACACAATAAAACAAAACTTACAAATGAAATTTAAAACAAACAAAAATAAAAACATAGTATTAAATAGAATAAGATCAAGCACACCGGTTACCCAAACAGGAATGTCTTTAAAATAGTTTTAAAAGAGTCAACAGACTCAACAACATTGACAACTCGACAACAGAGCAGGCAGAGCATTCCATAATTTAGGAGCCACTGCTGCGAACGCTCGATCACTGCGGGTCTTAAGGTGGGTACGTGGGACAGACAGTACATTTTGCCTGTGAGACCTGAGTGGGCGGGCTGATGTATAAGGGTGAATTAAGTCCGCCACATAAGCAGGAGTCTGACCGTGCAAAGCTCTGTAGGTGAGAGTGAGGATTTTGAACTTACCTATAAACTACAGGGAGCCAGTGAAGGGATCTGAGTATCGGGGTAATGTGGGACCATTTGTTTGACCGGGAGAGAAGTCTTGCAGCTGCATTCTGGACTGACTGCAGACGACCAAGGGCAGACAAGGTGAGAGAGGAGAACAACGCGTTGCAGTAATCAATGCGAGATGAAATAAATGCATGGATAATAATTTCTAGGTCGGGTGTTGAAACTACAGATCTCAGTTTGCTAATATTTCGTAGGTGGAAGAAACATGATCTCGTCAGTTGCTTAACATGGGTATCAAACGTTGCGGATTGGTCAAATATTACCCTTAAGTTGCGTAGTTTGGAGTTGGCAGCAGAGGAATAAGGTCCAAGACTTTTCAGAATCAAGGGCGTAATCATTTCTGGTGCAACAACCAGAACCTCCGTCTTATCAGCATTGAGTTGTAAGAAGTTATCTGCCGTCCAGTCCTTAATGGCGCTAGGACATTCTAAGAGTCTTGATATCCTAAAAGCCTCACTGTTACGGTGTGTGTAGGAAGCAGGACCCAAATGCAGATTAAAGTGACAAAAAACTCCTTTATTTCAAGGCTATACTATTAAATAAAGACTAAACAGAACACTCACCGAGGAACACGCCATATCACAAGACGAACCGACAAAGACAGAAAAACCAGAACTTAAATACACACAAGACTAACCATACAAACAAGACACAGGTGAGGAGGGAGGAGAAAACACAGGGACACCAGGTGAACACAATCGGGTAAATTAGACACACCAGAGAAACTAACGACAGGGAACCACAGACAGATCTAAACAAGACAAAACACAACGCAGACAGAAAACCAAAGACAGATCTAGACAAGACAAAACACAACACAGACAGATCGTGACATTACCCCCCCCTCAAGGGACGGATCCCAGACGTCCCAAAACAGTCCAATAAACGTCCAAAAAACAAAACAAACAAAGTCCAGCAGGGCGGGTGGAGGTGGACCGGAGGAGGGACACAAAACTAGGGCCTCCAGGGTGGGTGGAGGGGGACCGGAGGACGGGTTTGGGCTGACAACCCAGGAGCACAGCAGAGGACCCGGAAGAGATCTCGGACGGACGGCCCGGAGGCAAGGCAGAGACCATGGAGGGGGTCTCGGGCGGACGGCCCGGGGGCAAGGCAGAGTCCATGGAGGGGTTCTCGGGCGGACGGCCCGGGGGCAAGGCAGAGTCTATGGAGGGGCGAAGGCCACAGCGGGCGAACTCAGGGGGCCGAGCATGAGGGCAAAGACAAGACAGCTCCGGAGGCCGGACAGGAAGGCGCTGACGGGACAGCTCCGGAGGCCGGGCAGGAAGGCGCTGACGGGACAGCTCCGGAGGCCAGGCAGGACCCGGTGTCGGCCGGACAGGAACCAGAGCCGGTGGGACAGACTTCGGCAGGATCCCCCACGGTAGAGGACCAGGAGTTGGCAGGACCCCCGGCGAGACAGGTAACGGCGGGACCTCCAACGGAACAAGACATGGGATTGGCAGGACTCTCAGCGGGTCCTCCAACGGAACAGGACATAGGGTTGGCAGGACCCCCGGCAGAAGAGTCGTCGGCGGGACCCCCAACGGGACAGGACACAGGGTTGGCAGGACCCCCGGCAGGAGAGTAGTCGACGGGACCTCCAACGGCACAGGACATAGGGTTGGCAGGACCCCCGGCAGAAGAGTAGACGGCGGGGCCTCCAACGGCACAGGACACAGGGTTGGCAGGACCCCCAACGGAACCACCAACGGACCAGGACATTGGGTAGGGACTCGAGAGGGAACTCGAGAGGAGACTCGAGAGGGAACTCGAGGGGGAAACTGAGAGGTGGCTTGAGAGGGAACTCGAGAGGAGACTCGAGAGGTGGCTTGAGAGGGAACTCGAGAGGAGAATCGAGAGGTGGCTTGAGAGGGAACTCGAGAGGAGACTCCAGAGGTGACTTGAGAGGGGACTGGAGAAGAAACTCGAGAGGGGACTCGAGAGGTGACTCGAGAGGGAACTCGGGAGGTGACTCGAGAGGGAACTCGGGAGGTGACTCGAGAGGGAACTCGGGAGGTGACTCGAGAGGGAACTCGAGAGGAGACTCGAGAGGTGTCTTGAAAGGGGTCTCGAGAGGGGACTTGAGAGGGAACTGGAGAGGAGACTTGAGAGATGACTCGAGAGGGAACTGGAGAGGGGACTGGAGAGGGAACTCGAGAGGGGACTTGAGAGATGACTGGAGAGGGAACTCGAGAGGGGACTCGGGTAGGAACTTGAGAGGAGACTCGAGAGGGGACCTGAGAGGGGACTCGAGAGGGGACTCGACAGGGGACCTGAGAGGGGACCTGAGAGGGGACTTGAGAGGGAACTTGAGAGGGGACTTGTGTCGGTCGGTACGCCGACAGGACACGGGGAGCTGGCGTCGGCTGGAGAGCCAACAGGAGACGAGGTGCTGGAGTCGGCCGGTACGCCGACAGGACACGGGGGGCTGGCGTCGGCCGGAGAACCAGTCCTGGAGCCGAAACTGGAGTTGGGACCATGGCTACTGGGGCCGGTACTGAAGCCGGAACCATGGCTGCTGGGGCCGGAGCCATGGCTGCTGGGGCCAGGACTGGGGATGGGACCATGGCTGTGTGGGCCGGTTCTGTAGCAGGGACCATGGCTGCATGGGCCGGTTCTGGAGCCGGAACCATGGCTGTGGGGACCGGTTCTGGAGCCGGAACCATTGCTGCTGGGCCCGGTACTGGGGCCGGAACCATGGTTGCTGGGACCAGAACCATGGCCGCTGGGGCCAGAACTGGGACCGGAATCATGGCTCTTGGGGCTCGGGCTGCTAGCCTGGACTTGCGACTCCTTCTCTTAGAAGCCGCCTGAAGGCTCCGTGGACCTCCAAAAGCCAGACGAGTTCCAGAAAACGACTCCTGGACAGGAGCAGGAACTGGGGCAGAAGCATGGGTTGACTCCAGACGGAACACACCGAGACGTTTGTAGTCAGCAGGCTGGAAATCACACACCCAGAGGAAGTTCAAAATCCAGCCAGGTAAGAATTTCACCAAGTCTGGTTTCTCCATAGCCAACCGGTGCGCCTCTACCAGAGCGGCCTCCTTCTGCAGAACACTGGACGCTCCCTTCCACCAATCATAGCAGCAAGCCAAATAAAAGGAAACATTTTGTAGTTCCACCTCAAATGGATCATCTGCTGGGTCCATTTCTAGGTCGGTTCGTACTGTTACGGTGTGTGTAGGAAGCAGGACCCAAATGCAGATTAAAGTGACAAAAAACTCCTTTATTTCAAGGCTATACTATTAAATAAAGACTAAACAGAACACTCACCGAGGAACAAGCCATATCACAAGACGAACCGACAAAGACAGACAGAAAAACCAGAACTTAAATACACACAAGACTAATCATACAAACAAGACACAGGTGAGGAAGGAGGAGAAAACACAGGGACACCAGGTGAACACAATCGGGTAAATTAGACACACCAGGGAAACTGACAGGGAACCACAGACAGATCTAAACAAGACAAAACACAACGCAGACAGAAAATCAAAGACAGATCTAGACAAGACACAACGCAGACAGAAAACCAAAGACAGATCTAGACAAGACAAAACACAACACAGACAGATCGTGACACTCACTAGGTTTGAATGAAATGTGGAGCTGGATATCATCCATATCATAAGTGATATGTAATGTTAAAACTATTTATGATCTGTCCTAAGGGTAGCAAATATAGGGAGAATAACAGAGGCCCCAAGACCGAGCCCTGCGGGACACCACAGGACAGTGGAGAGGAGTCTGACACAAAGTCTCCAATCGAGACGGTGAAACTTCTATCAGCAAGATATGATGCAAACCAGTCTAATGCTATGCCAGATATGCCCACCCAGTCATGTAACCTCTTGATCAGGATATGGTGGTCTACAGTGTCAAACGCCGAACTTAGGTCAAGAAGTACTAACACAGAGCAATCGCCCACATCAGAAGCCATCAGGATGTCGTTAGAAACCCTCAGGTGAGCCGTTTCAGTGGAGTGTTTTTTCTGAAAACCTGACTGGAACTTATCGTAAATATTGTGCCTCTCCAGTGCAGCAGTGAGTTGGTTGGCCACGACCTTCTCTAGAACTTTTGAGAGAAAGAGTAGTTTAGATATAGGCCTGTAGTTCACGGGCAAGGCTGGATCTAAGTTAGTTTTCTTTAATATGGGCTGAATAGTGGCATGCTTAAAATGGGAAGAGACACATCCTGTAGACAAGGAAGTATTAATAATAGTTGATACAGCACTGCAAATGGTTGGTAAAACTTTTAAAAATAATAGGTGGGGTAGGTAAGTTTGAGAAACCGGCTCGAGATACACTTTTTGTTATATTCCATGGAATGCTCTTAACATCCCGATAGCAATGAATATCTTAAGTGCTTTGACAAAAATCCATTAAAAAATGTCATCTGTGGAAGCCGTAGTACTGTAAAAAGCACGACCAATAATTTTAGCCGGCCCAGTTAAAATAACTGGATGGCCTACCTGCCTGTCAGCCTTCCATCTGTGCACACACTTATCTTGTGCCCTCATTGGTCATGTGCACGTTCGTGTGTGTTCCCAGCTAGAAATGTTTGGTTCTAAAAACATTCTGAGAATGTTACATTCATTGTTCTAGGAATGTTTTCAGCGGGAAGTTTTCTTTTGGTTCCCAGAACGTTCTTCTGAAAGGTAGGATAACGTTCTCTAAAAACATTCTTAAAATGTTTGGTGATAACATTGTTAGAACATTATGCCCTACTATTTTTAAAACGTTTTCAGCAGAAGCTTTTATTTTGGTTCCCAGAATGTTCTTCTGAAAGGTAGGATAATATCCTAATAACAACGAATGGTAACAAACATTTCTAGCTGGGAACTCACACATGTCACGCAAACATGCAATATCTGCTTACAGTTTATCATGAATTACGTGCATGTTTGTTTTTTTCAAAAGGAAAATATGGTGACATCAGATTTTTTTTTAAACGTCCTTTTTAAACAAATGCAACAAGTTTGTTTTTTAAAGCGCTCTAGAAATAAATCTGACGTTGACCATGATTGTGTTAATATTTGTCATAACAGGAACGTTTTATAAAAAAAGAACAACATCCTGAAAACATTTTCATAATGTTTCTTGGAGAATGTTCTTCATTTGTTCCATTGAGGGAACGTTTTATAAAGAACATCTTTAATGTGTTACCCAACAACGTCCAAAACACATCCTTAGAATGTTGCAGGCAAAACGTTCCACCTTTGTTAACATATCACATTAAAGGAACATTTTATAAAACCCTTTATGTCATCTCAGGCCTCAATAACATCCTGAAAACATCCTCTGAATGTTGCAGTTAAAATGTTATGTCTTAGTTAACCTTAAACCTTATAGGAACATTATTTGAAAAAATAAACATCCTAAAAAGGTTCTTTGAACATCAGATTAAAACGTTTCTTTAAAACCTTATTAGAACCAATAGGTAATGTTAGCCAAAGTTGTGAGAACGTTCCCCGTATTTTCAAATTCTAGCGCACTCGAGCCGGTTTCTCAAACTTACCTACCCCACCTTTAATAGATATTAATTCATTAACTAAAAGTGTCACTCAAAAGTATGAATCTTTTAATCTAAGAAAACAAAATGATTTGAGAATGATGTTTGCAGAAAGAAGTTGTGTAACTTTGATCACTTTATTACAAAGAGATTTGTTATATAATAATAATAATGGATTACATTTTTTATTTTTTTATTTAGAGCACTTTTACAGGTGCTCAAAGCGCTTTACAATTACATATTACACATATTAGACATGTAAATGTCATTACTGTGGACATTACCCACAGGAGCAAATGCGGGTAGAGTGTCTTGCCCAAGGACACAACGGCCTGACACAGTGCTGTGCAGTGCATATGCTTAATTTTAACTCAGACAAATGCTTTAAAACTGTAGAATGGCGTATATAGTTGTGCTGTGATGGAATAAATATGATAGCTGCTTTTATAACGGATGAGCCATAATTTAAACATATTAAATGTTTTTTTATTTTTCAAGAGAACAACCTGGTGACGGTCCA
The DNA here is from genome assembly GCF_902827175.1 of Gymnodraco acuticeps. Lineage (NCBI taxonomy): Eukaryota > Metazoa > Chordata > Actinopteri > Perciformes > Bathydraconidae > Gymnodraco > Gymnodraco acuticeps. Next base: position 4,005,781 of record NW_022989768.1, read on the forward strand.
AAATCTTTATTTGAAAGACAAATTTGATTTAAAGGGGGAAAAACATGGAATGTCAATAACATGTCAAATTAATTAGATAATACTTTTGAATACACAATGACTCAATTAGCTGCATGGATGTGGTCCAAGAGGTCATTCATAGTGACAAACACAAAGAGCAGTTATCACCTGACTTTGAGGTTCCCCTCAGCTTAAGGAAGGTTTTTAGGGTCTTTGTATGATTTTCCAGCCCACAATTGCTCACATTTTTGCAGCAGATAGCTTTTCTCATGAAAAAAGCTCAGACACCCACTGTTCAAAGCGTAGCAAGAATCTGTTGAACAAAGCGGCGTATTAAGCAGCTAACAAACCAGATATTCCCCCAGGAGTTGGTGCTGAGCAAAAATATGTAAAAATCTAACTAGTATTCATCAGGTTGAAACAAATATGACTCCAAATGAATAATGTTCCTCTGTATCTGCTGTATGTGAAAATGAGGAACTGTTAATATGCTTACCATATCCATATCAACTTAAAGGGTGATAATATATGTGTTTTGTTTACAGCTGATTTCTGGGGTCCAGGTTTTCAGTTTACAATAAATGAGTGTAATATATAAATAAGAAAATTAGGGACTTTATATTTAGTATGAAGATTGAGTTGAGGTTGCCGTTCACTGATACGGCAATCGTATTTAGCGGGAGAAAAATCCAGAACTAATCCAAAGTAGTATGAGCACGTTAAGACGTTGAGTAATAAAGTCGTTTAGATGACTACAGCCTCGAGAGATTCCATGAACATGCTCTGCTGCACGAAGTAGTTTGATGCGTCACTTCCAGTCAGCGGCACTCGTGCACCCTCCAAGGTCTGCGTCTCTTCTCCCTGGCAACAGAGACGCACTTCTGCCTGAGCAGCGTGATGTCAGGCAACACTGGTTTTATAATGTCTTGTTTATAGGCAAACAGAACACACTTCACACGCTTCACGTTAAAAGTATTAAAGAATAAGAATGCGATCCATCAGCCTTTAATTATCAATTTCCCCTTCTCAAATCTTTGAAATCTAACATTATTCTATCTTTAACCAATGACAAGTATTAAAATCATTGACGGGCTGTAGAACTACATGTTTAATCAGCAGGTCACAGTTACTGTTTTTGCTGTGTTTAAATCAAGATGTATACATTGAATTCCCTGTAATGTCATATATCATTTTTGTTAATCCAATGTTAACCATAAATCTAAGCACAGTAGGACATGATCTCAGTGCAGAATAATGGCAAATGTTTCATTTGTGACACCGTGAATCAATTTGCTCTTCGCTCTGTGATGGTGTCTGGCTCATAACGGAAAAACACAGCAAGAGCTGTTAAATCTAGTTTCCTTTGAGTCTCTATAGGGGACTGGACAATGTCCGTTGTCTGCAAAGAAGATACGCTGGTTCTCTTTAATGTGTGGGCGTTGAATTGAGGGCCTATAACTAGAATTAAATTCTCAGAAAATGTAATACTTTCCTCACATTTATTTCAAATGGTGAAACATTAAGCATATATAATGGGACTACTTTACCCAAAGAATAAGCATAATTTCCTACTTACCGTCAGTAGTATACCAATGTATATGTATGTAATTGGGCGGTGGTGGCGAAGTCTATAGGGACTTGGCTTGGCAACTGGAAGGTCACCATTTCAAGTCCCGGCAAGTGCTACCGAGGTGTCCCTGAGCAAGGCACCGTTCAAAATGGCAGCATACTGCTCCTAACACTAGGATGGGTCAAATGCAGAGAAACAATTTCCCCACGAGGGATTAATAATAGTCCATTTTATCTTATGTAGATAACTTGCTTTTATGGATTGCAGTGCATTGATGTTTCATAACTGATGTCCTGATTCATTGGGAATTACTTTCTTGTGTTTTATAAATGAACACAGGTGTTGGACTTTGAACGTGAGAGTGAGTACATCCTGGTGCTTAGCGCTCAGAACCCAGTGGCTCTGGTCCGAGGCCGATACGGACCTGCATCCACGGCAACTGTCTCCATCTATGTGGATGATGTGAATGAAGGTCCGATTTTGTCTCAGAGCCATTATGAGGTTACTGTCAGAGAGGGGGAAGAGCCAGGACGGGTCATCGCCACCATCCGAGGTTATGACCCCGACTCTCACCCAATCAGGTAAGCCTGAGACAATGAATATTTTATCAATAATTATCTTAATTCTGCTATAGTGTTTTTTTAACATGTGTTTTTACAATGTTGTTCTGTGCAGATATTCTCTTCAAGGGGACACCAAGAAATACTTTTCTATAGGGAAGTATTCTGGTGAACTAAAGACGGTGCAGGCCTTGGACAGAGAGGAGAACAGCACATACACCATGGAGGTCATTGCAGTGGATGGGCGTACGTTTATTTTCATTACTATAAAAACCACACATCCATTTCCAGTTAATTATTGACAAAATGTAATGTTATTATATTTCAAATATATAATTTATATCATTTGATGAGTGGATTATTATACATACAGTATAGTGGCTGTGGTAATTTTCCTTTCTGAATAATATTCAATAATCTTTACGTATTTTCAAATGTCCTGATAATAATTGACAGGAAAATACTAAAAAGACACAACTTCCTACACTAACACAAATACTGTAAGCCTATACAAATCCATTCAGACAACCAGATTCCTATTAAAACAGATGTAAAAGTAGAGATGCATGATAGTGAGATCAAAAGAAAACATTAAGAGTGCAAGAAAACAGAAAAAATAAAGACAATCAGGCAAGGAATGTACAAATACAGAATGTTCTGTATTTGTTTAGGGGCGCATACGTTCAACATCTCTTGTGCTCCTCTTAGGAAACTCTTCCTTGTCTGCGTCCACCCTGGTGACGGTCCAAATCCTGGATGTGAACGATAACAGCCCGGTTCTGGTTGGAGACTATTCCTGGAAGTACCTGTGCACGCCTCGCTGGGAGGACCAAGCTCTGGTGCTGGCCTCACGGGACAGTGATGGGCCGCAGCACGGGGGAAGACTCAACTTCTCCCTGCGCAGTGATGCCACAGTGCGACGTAACTGGAAACTAACGCCGATTAATGGTGAGGTGGACGCAGACTTAGTCAACACAGTCAACCCACGGCAGGCAGTGTTACTCTTTTTATTTAAGCTGAAAAGTGAAGACAAGTAAGGTCACATTGTATGGAGGACCTACTTTAGCTTAGGCAGGCCACCAAGGCTGAGATTAATTGTAGCCAATAATCAAAGTGTAGACATTTATAATACAGGTGTTTCAAGTATCAATATGCCCAAGTACTCTGGTGTGATGCTGTGTGCCAACACACTCTCAGAGCCAGCCAGAGAGCTGCTTAATGGATTCACTGCAGATATCAGACCAAATAAGAATCCTTAAATCCATCACGATTTCTAAATCAAATCATTCCATTCATATGGAAAACTTAATACATTATCGTGTACTTTGAGATGGTTTATGGACCAAGTGAAGTGCTAAGTCCAACTTGCTAAGAAACAGCCTGCTTTTAAATAATGCAAGGAGTTAATTTATTGAATAAGACAGGTTGATGTCATCCAGCCATGTAGTATGACGTTGCTGATAAATGGGTTTTTAAATACACCCTGTGGACAGCAAGTTTTCCTAAGTGTGCTAAATGTTTGAATTGTTATGAATAAAAATAGGAGATAGGACATCCATGAGAAAGATGTGCAAATTGCCCTGTTCCTTTTCTGCATCATTTCCTCTACTACTGCCCACTGTCTGGGAATATCTGTCTGCCTTTGTAAACTGCTAGCGTTAGGCACATTTAATGGAAACTATTTGCTGCATTGACGTCTGTCATTAAGTCATTCAAATAGCTCAACCACTTTCCTCTCAGAATTTTTTTATCTCCCACGTTCCCTCCCCTGTTCCTGTTGGTATTGATTGAGCCCGAGCTGTAATTATATCTTCTGTGTAATTTATTTGGCGTCACCGCTGGGTTCCTGCCAGCTAATGGAGGCTAAAAGAGGAATATCCCAGAATGCTTTGCACCTGGTCTCAGCCAGTGACGGACGTACCCATACATGTGTACTTGTACCGGTCTAATGGGTGCTGGTGCACGTTTTGCGTGACACAACCATAACCTCTCATGAAAAGAAAACGTGTGTGTGTGTGTGTGTGTGTGTGTGTGTGTGTGTGTGTGTGTGTGTGTGTGTGTGTGTGTGTGTGTGTGTGTGTGTGTGTGTGTGTGTGCGAGTTTGTGTGTGTGTGTGTGTGTGTGTGTGTGTATGTCTTCAGTCTTTCAGAGCCTCAAATGTACCATGTTTAAATAATTGGCAGTTATTTTCAATACAGTCATTCAGTTAACGAGGCAGCTCACTCTTATTCCACTTACATTCGCTCTTAATGGCTGTTCATAGAAGTGAGGGGAGAAAAAAGTGACACATCCGCTCTTAATGTAATGCATTTAATACCATTGTAATGTCAAATATACTTTTTTGGCATTACAATTATCCAAAATATCGCTTGGTAGGTAGTCACAGAACCAACCTTTGGAAATGTCACAGTAGAGGTGAAACAGTGCAGATAGAAGATAATGTACCAGCATGCACACGTCCTGTTTCCCTGAGAGACAAATGGAACATGAAGGGGACTGATGGTGAGGTGCAAGCATGAAGTTTAGGACCCCCAGATAAGAGTTCAAACAGAATGATAAAGCAGTTCTCTTTACTGGACAGGCTTTTACGTCATGCAGCCAGACGTGTGTTTTTGACTGATTTACAGAGATAAGATACAGAGTCATACGCTCCAGACCTCTCCATGCACTACTCCATTAATCCCTCCGATGCAGCGTTATGCATGTTTGTGCTTGATTTCTACTTTGCTAGAATACATTGTAAAGAAGTTGTTTTGCAGTTGACACCTACAGTATATGATGTAACACGTGTAGTGCACAGGAATGATGCCTTCTTTTTTTTCTTATGAGAAAACATTATGAAAGCAATATTGTTACACTGTGCAAGTGTTTACCAAGTACTATGTAGCATACACTTGTTTATTTTTCTAACAACCACGGTTTTTAATTTTGGCTTGTTGCTGCGGTTGTGCCTTACCTTGTTGTGATTTAAAGGTCCCCTATTATACTGTATTATAGGTCTCAGATATATACAAACATGTCTTGAAATACCAAACAGATCGTGCATTGTAGCATCCCATAAACCCCTCTGTTTCAGCCCTGTTTCAAAAGTGCTGATGCTCTAGGAGGAGATTCAGGTGATACGGTGGGCGGGGGTTACCTTGGTTGGTGATTGGCTAATGGTTACACAAGCCAAAAAATCATGATGACATCATAAAGTGGCCAAAATCTGATCAGCTCATTTTCAGATAGGTGACCAATAGGTGTCAATAGGTGACACATTGTTCATGTCATGTATGTGTTTTGTCTTTCAGATACTCACACCAACCTGTCCCTGAACATCCCGTACCTCGCCCCTGAGGTCTACACTGTGCCCTTCACCATCTCTGACAGCAGCTCTCCTCCCAGGAGCACCTTCATAAACCTGCCAGGTATTACCTGCTCTCCTGCTGATGAGCTAAAGTGAACACACGAAGGCTATGGAACAAAAGCGTAGGAACAATCGATAATGATCAACCCCTGTGTGTGGCAGCATGTCCCAGCACTGTTCTTGTTTAATAATGATGCAATGGAGCTTCACACCGGGCGTGTGATTACACAGCTCTCTTAAGACTCTGTCGAACAGCTGCTAACATCTTATATGCATAACCTAAAATAACGCGCAGGTTCATATGTACAGGTTAGAAAAAGCGGACATTATCTATATAAAATCTGTTTTCATATATATTATAACAAGTATAGTTGTACAGATAAACATTTAACTCCTTCCACTCGTCAACTTCAGAGTTTATATTAAATATATTTCTAAATGAATCTTCCAGTCATTATAAGCAGAGAAATGTTTTTGTTTGTTATTGGAGTTAAGTTCAGTACAGTAATAAAAACGGGCTATGAGTCGTATTTCCTGTTTACTCAAAACTACTCTGTTGTTTCACCCTTTCCCTCTCCTGTTAGTGACAGTGTGTCCCTGCAACGTCAGAGGGAACTGTAAAATGGCTGCCAAGCAGTTGCAGGGCATGCCAACTATCCAGTCTGCAGTGGGGATTCTGCTTGGCACTTTTGCAGTCATTGGTAAGTATACTATAGCTTAAACAACTTTGCATTAGCTCCATGAGAAGCTTTATAAAAGTGTTTTTTAATTGTTTCTGCAGGGCCTGTGTACTGCATTGCATTCAATGTTTCAAGGCTTTTGTGATACTGTGCCTATTCAATATTATTCAGACAAATAAGCATAAACATAATAATGTGGCTGAAAATCTTTTTTATTCCAGGAACTATTCTCGTTGTTGTGTTTGTGAGACTCTCCTACCAAAACCCAAAAGAACCGAGCAAAACGAACCAGGAGAGAGTTCCCCTGAAGACTTCTATCTGATTAGGATGAAACTGATGAAATTGTGCTTCCTGCTCACTGCCTTCGCCAAAGGGATCAATGTAACAATGTTGCTTTTAGGGCACTGAGTTCATTATCTGAATGTCTAAAAGTGAATGTATATTTCAGTTATTAGATCAAACGTCAGATGTTCTGAGCAGAAGTACAAGACATTTTAAATTAGCCTAGATGTGTAATTTGCAGTATGAAATGGTCCGGCCCGAGCATGGGACAAGATGTTGACTTGTGTTTTAGGTTTGTCTTTTGTATTGTTATAGAACTGTTTATTTGTTTAAAAATGATGCCTTTTTACTAGCACAGAGCAGTGGGGCCATGGGTTGTTATAACAATTTAGAGATTTCAGAATTAAGTCATAATATTAAAAGTAAAAAGCTACTTTATTTCAACGTTATTCTTAAAATGTTTTTTTGTCTAACCTTGGCCCAAATCCTCTCTTCATTCACACTGCATGTTTCTGTTGTTCATTCATGTTATACACATCTGGTGATGGAAGTATGATACTATAACTTAGATCTCTAATTATGATAATGACGTTGTTACGTAAAGAAACTTTTACATTTAATGAAATGCCTGTAAATACTGGGTTTTGATTTAATCTAATTCAACATGTACTTTAAGAACTAAACATGTAGCAAGTACCATAGCTGCATCATTTCATAATTCAAAATCTTCCCATCTTATTTTTGTTCTATTAATTGAATCCACGTATAACGGTATCTGTGGCCTCTCAAACCTGTAGATTCACTCATTCACATGTTTTCTTTCTTTTGTACCTGCTTGCTTTCACCTTACAACACACTTATAATCTAATGAGAAAGCCTGAAATAGCCCTGTGTTTGTAATTGTATTTGCGCAGTGTTCCAATCTCTGTGATTAAGGCTATATATATGCTGACCCAGAAGACCTCACAGGCAAGCAAAGCTTTATTCAGACAAAGGTGATGCTATAAATATCTCAACAATTGAAGGTCCGCTGAATCACATTCACCTACTGTAGCAGTGTCCAACAGAGTAATCACCTCTCATTCAAGACAAAGCCTGAATAGATGCTAAATACTCATCAATTAGGCTGCTGCAACAAAGGTTTAGTTAATATAGAATTACTTTTCATGTTTGACTGTGAGGAGAAAAAAGGAGCAAGAAATGATCCTCTCACAGACACCATATTTGGAACGTACTGTATAGACCAGAGGCAAAAAACATCCAACACAATTCTAGGTCTGAATTTATAGATGCAGATTGTTTTTGTCAACAAATGATCATTGACATTTTTTTTGTATTAATCTGACCTTTTTTTTTACAATATGTATAGTGTGGTATAAAGTCAAACAAGCAGAATAAAGACACAGGTATTTTTTTCATAGAAGTGGCTGAAGACCAAACCAGATCTTAAAGATGAGTAAATAGCTAAATGATAATGTTTATGGATGTTACTATTTGCTAACAAATTAACTACGATATAGGATGATTATGCAACAGTTCGGGTTTTGGCGGTTTTGTTAAGTCCGACAATTAATTATGGTAGCTTTATTTGCAATATGACCCTTTATTCTCTAACATGAAACCAAAACTAACTCTGACATTTTGACATCCTTTAATCACCCCTAAAAACCAATCTCAGCAGACATTTCAGCTCTTCATAGTTGAAATACTAAAGGTGATACTAATAACATTCATGATGGCTCTGTTCTCTTCAAGTGTCCCAGACAAAGTGTGACATTGAGCCGGCATAAATAGAACAAGGACCCTAAACTTAGATGGCTAACACGATCGACAGCCATAATCATTTTGATATACACAAGTGCTTTGACAAGCTGTATTCCATGAAAAATACCTATTAACCCTGATTAAATATCTAAAGAAATTGTATTATTATTATGACATTCACTTTCACATATTTGTTTCTATGTACTGCACACATTACACTAGTCCATCAGTAATGGACTAGTCAAAATGTACTGTTCTCTCAGTACAGTACGAAACAAATATTCAGGCAAGAATTCCAGATTGGAAATGATGATGACGTACACAGATGCAGGCCCTCATCTGTCTTAAGGCTGGAAGCTGTATCTTTTTTTATTTATATCTCAGCACAGTTGTTGAGATACATTCTATTCTATTCTACTGATCAAGCAGGCATAAAACCGAGGGCAACATACGGCATCATTGGAGCAGCAATTAGATGTCAAATCTAAAAATAACCACATGTTCACACTGAATATCACAACTACATGTGTGCAATGGGGGTTGCTTTCTGGATATTTTTGATATGCAGTGACTCACCAAATATACAGACAATGTTGCCGATAGCCTACGCACCCACTGCCCATTTATATTAGGCTATTTATATCTCCAGCTAGCCATTCCAATCAAAGCAACATCGCTCCAAGTAAAATAAAAGTACACTGAGAAGGACCCTGAGAGACATGATAGAGCAGGAAGAAAGGGATAAGCTTGCGACACAGGGTCAAGCGTTACATTTGGGATGTAATGAGCCTCCAACTTTAGCCTTGATGTGTTCCAACAGATCCTCCGAGGACAGAGATATTTCAGCTGAACGACTCGGGGTTCAAGGCCACAAAGAGAAATGGGGGCGACATTGCCAATCACTTGAAGTAGCTTGGGAAATGAGAGATAATTCACCACATAAGGACGGACACTCAGGGACAGTAACAGTGGAGCAGTGGACACTTTTCCCCAAGCGTCCGGACGGTTTTCCATTGCTTGGTTACCGGAACAGAGGAGTGTTTTTCCTAACCCTCCCTCTGTTATGAGTTTCTCCACAGCTTCGGCTATTTTAAGCTTGTTTTAAGATCATGTAGTTTCACTTTGGCTTCAAACTTAACAGTTTTCCCAGATTTAGCTGTCAGAGGGTTGCTCTGTATCAGTAAGTCTTCCATTATTATAACATGAAAACTTGACACGGGCCATTTTTCCACCGTAATCTTACAATAGCTATAGCAATAGTAATTATTTTATATGAACATGGATCACATTAATACTTGTATGTGTAAGGGATTGCTCAAGCCAATACATAATACATCTCTCTGCAGTTCCTGAAGTTTGAGGAGGTAACGATGGAGAAACTAAAACCTATATGAACAGAATATTCACACTTATGGCCCAGACTAACATGGACTCCAAATTATTGTTAATTGTTATTATTAGGTAGCTTTATAAGGTGATGATATGTTAGTCTCATATGTCCAGCCTAATTTTCAAGCAGGTTGTATTCACTGTCATGTCGAAAGTTGAAGAGGAGATCGAGAACTACTCATGTGCCAGGCCAGCGTTAGGTTATCCTAGCTTAGCATAAACATTCTTCAAAGATAAGAAACTTGACCTATCATACAATAACCTCTAAAGCTTGCTTTGTTATTTCGTTTTTGGATAATCATTTGTTTGATGTTTTAGTTTTTTAAGGGTTTATGTGCTGGACTATGTTTTGACCAGGAGCAGTAGCTTAAGCATCTGCCTGCACTTTATAGTCATGACAGTGGTATTGATATTTGCATCAAACCTTTGTAAATAATTGTGGGTACCACTTTACAATAAGAGTACCCTTATAAAGGGTTTACGAATAGTTTGTAATTCATTTATTAATTAGGTTGTGAACACTTTATAAATCATGAATAAGCTTTTATAAGACATGAGATAAAGAGGGCAACTGTGACCGGTTGCTTGCCAAATAGTGAGCCCACAGTTATCATATTGGCTACTTACTTCTTCTTCTTCATCAGCCAGCATCCTTGGTATCTGTTGCTCACTGAGTTGATTCTGGCTAAGTAGCCAATATAAAGGCCCTGACACACCAGGCCGATTTCGGCTGTTTTCGTAAGTCGGGAGACGAAGCGTGTCCTGTCGCCCAAACTCAATTTGGTGTGTCCCGCACCGTCGACCGTGACACGCCTTATTTGGACTGCCTGTCCCGATGCATGGCCGATTCAACATGTTGAATCGGCCATGCATAGGGTCTGGCAGTCGGACCAAACAATCACTCTGATTGGCTGTTCAGCTAGCGAATCAGTGCATGAGAAGCGAAACGGAAGTGAGGGACGTAAACAAACGATTTAAGAAGGCACACACAGACTGATATTCATTTTCATCTCATCATGGCGATCTGGAATGACGCAAACGAAGACTTGCTCATCACCTTGATGCAAACCCGACGCGAAAGTACTTACCCCCGTCAGGCAAACTAGACCGAAGAAGTATGATCGTATTGGTCTTATTGTTAGCGGGAGACATCCATCTGAATCCGGGCCCGGTGCAGACAAGAAGCCAGTCCTGCAGGCTCGAGGAGCTAGCATCACAATTAGCATCAGAACTAGCATCTCTTCCGCTGCAGCAACAACTACGCGACGACAACAGAGACCGTGGAGACAGCGGAGACCGAGGAATAAACGGAGACTTCGAGATTCCCCCGGGGACGCCTCGGCAGACAGACACGCATGAGGCAGTGACGAGAGGAATAGAACCGAGATCCGAGGGAACAAATATCCGCCATGTTGTTAACCAACTACAAAAACCTAGGGGTACGCAAAGATGATTTCAGTCTAGCAAGGGTAACAACAGCAGAGGTACTCATTAAACTGAGCGCCCTCCAACCTAACAAGGCCACTGGCCACGACAATATCCCCTCCAAATTCCTCAGAGACACAGCAACCGCCATCTCACCAGTCATAGCTCACATAATTAACCTCTCCATAAAACAGGGAAAAGTACCCAAAGACTTCAAAATTGCAAGAGTAACCCCCCTGCACAAAAAGGGCAGCAAATTGGACCCAGGCAACTACCGCCCTGTTTCTATACTTACCTCCATCTCGAAAGTCATGGAAAAAAATAGTATATGAACAGGTCGAAAAGTACCTCGCGGAAAAGAAACTAATCTATGAATTTCAATCTGGCTTTAGAACATCCCACTCCACTGACACATGCCTTCTTTATTTGAGCGACCACATCAAACAAGAGGTGGACGAGGGCAAGTACTGCGGCATGGTGATGCTGGACCTACAAAAGGCTTTCGACACTGTCAATCACCCCATTCTGATTGACAAGCTAAAAGCAATTGGTTTTGATAAACTATCGGTGAGCTGGATGCAATCCTACCTGGAGGGGAGAGAACAGATGGTGGAGGTAAACGGTACTCTGTCCCCCCCCCCCTCCCAGTGAGCTGTGGTGTTCCACAAGGAAGCATATTAGGTCCGTTACTGTTCCTAATTTATGTAAATGACATGTCATCAGCATGTGACTGCAACTTGTTCCTGTTCGCGGACGACTCAGCCCTGCTGGTCTCTGACAGGAACAGGTTGCAGGTTGAAAAAACCCTCAGCTCCGAGCTCGACAGAATCTGCACCTGGCTCGCCGATAATACATTATCATTACACCTGGGTAAAACAGAGTCCATTCTCTTCGGTTCGAAACATAATCTCAGCAAATCCGACGACTTCTCAGTTGCAGTGGGCGACATTATTGTCACAAGTAAGAAGGAAATTACATACCTAGGATCTATTCTTGAGGCAAACTTCTCCTGTGACAAAATGGCATCCAATGTAATAAAAAAAGTCAATCAAAGAACTAGATTCCTATACCGGATCTCCTCTCTGGTAAACAAAAACACCCTGAAAACTCTGGCAGAAGCACTCATTCAAGGGTACTATGACTATGCTTGCACGTCATGGTACCATAGCACCTCCAAGGCGCTAAAAATAAAACTTCAAACATCGCAAAATAAACTGGTCAGACTACTGCTTGACCTTTCATCTAGAACCCACCTCACCTCTGCCCACTTTGACAACCTAGGATGGCTTAGAGTAGACGACAGAGTACAGCTACTTGCAATGGGCCTGGTCTACAAGATCCACTACACCTCTATGGTACCCATGTACATGTCAAAATTCTTCCCAAAGGTCAAGGAATACCATGATCATAACACCAGAGGGAGCTCCACAAATCATGTGAAACCCAGATTTGGCACAAAAAAGGGTGAATACACGTTTCGCAATTATGCCACATCAAGGTGGAACGCTCTTCCCACAACTGTAAAGGAAAGTAAAACTATACTTACCTTCAAAACCTCTCTTAAAGAGCACCTTCGGGGGAGAGCATTGCAAAACTGGCCCCGGTAATGGTACAAATCTCAACCTGTCGTTCAATGGACAGCTTCCCCCCCCATCTATGTATATACTCGCATTTTAGACTCTGTTACTAACTGTATATCTGTAGACTTGGTATGTCTTAAATGTCCGGTTAGGATGTATTAGAACGAAATCTAAAAAGAAAATTGTAAATAAGCAATCTGTATGTAAAAAACCACCTGTATGTAAATTGTAAATAAGCCATCTGTATGTCAAATATGTCTTATATGTCTTAAATGATATGATGAATTGGAAATGGGGGACCCTGATGTAAACAAGACGAAAGTCTTTCTCTGGTCTGCATCCCCTTAACAATTGTATGTTTTGAGCTGTACTGTACTGTACCCAATATACAAGCTGTTAATAAACTTTTCAATCAATCAGAGGCCAGCTCTGTACGACATCACAGAGAAAAGGTACTCGAACCGAGTAGTGAAAACCGGACTCTGGCGAGAGATTGAAACGCAACTTGGTTTCTCGGGTAAGATCTTTTTCATCAATTGAGCTCTTTAGCAGATACTGTTGGCTTTTTATTGTTTGCCAGCGTACAGTGACGTTAACGTGAAATGTAATTTGTTATTTCAACCTTGTGTTTTGTTGTTATCTTGTTGCTAGCTGTGCAGTTTGGCACTGCATATAGATATGAATTGGACATGCTAACTAGCCACAATGCTTACATCGTTTATTTGTGTGCTTCAGAGAAAGAGCTGAGGAAGAAGTGGGATTCTCTGCGAACCCAGTACACCCGGTACAGGAGACTTGCCCCTTCGGGTAGTTGTGGAGCACCAAAGACGGGCAGACAGCAGTGGATCATAACCAGGCTGCAGTTTGCACACGCTATTTGTTGTTGTTTATATCACGCAGTCTGTTCTTCTTCTCTGTCTTCCGGTTGTTGCCTATTTTTAATGACGAATACACACTACCGCCGCCTGCTGGTAAGGAGAGTTATTGCCACTCACGCACTGAAGTCTTTGCGGTGTGTTCCCGTGCGACACATGGCCAAGACGCAGGAGAACACCGCGACGCAACAGCCGACGTCGGCGTCGGCGAGTCCTCTGGTCACTGCTTGGTGTGTCAGGGCCTTAAGGCTTAGTCATCTTGCCAAATAGTGAGCCTGTGCTGATGTATGAAAACTATGTTAGAATTGGTTTATAAATGGTTCTTAATGATAAATAAAGCATTTATAACCTAATTCATAACCTAATTATAAACCCTTTATGAATCCTTTATAAGGGTAGTCTTATTGTAAAGTGGTACCTCATTTTGTTACACCACCAGATACATACAAAATATGATTTTATGATTGTTTGTCCCAGTTTTGTTTTGATGTGTGCCACCTTGAAAGGACATTATTGCCACAATGTACCTACTACTTAAAAGTCATAATTAAATTCCTAAAACCAGCCCAGTGTAGTAATGCTCCAACAACTCAACCCCCATTAGTTTTATTTCCTATGTTCATCAAGCAGAGGTTAAATAACAAATGAAAAAGAATGCCTCCATCTCTCCTCCACTACTAAAGACTGCCCTAATGTGATGCATAATTAATCAGCCGGAGCATCCCATCTCTAGTGGGTTTCAGAGAGTTGAGGCGCAAAATCAAATGTGTGATTGTAACGATAGGGATCTACTCAGAGATTGAGAAAGACATCTCTGTGAGAGACCAGTCCATGGTTTGTCATTTGAGTGATTTGTCATATACATAACAGAGGTGTGCAGATTAGGTACAGATTGATATACAGTGCTCATTTGCATTTTGATTGCAATGTCTTTTACTACACTTCATCAAGAGGAAATCACCTATCATCTAATTTAGTAGGACTGATTACAGTCGGAACAGACATGCTTTTATTTGAATGTCTGTGGAATAAAAACTCCCACCAGGGAAAATAGAGGAACACATAGCACGTCAGCTTCCTGCTAAAGGTTAAAATCATGAATATTCTCCTCAGATTTTTTGCAATAAATGACCCGTAGAGTGTGGGAATAAACTCTCCCTTAGTTGTGTTACCATCTTGTTCAGTAAATTATGTTTGACTAATATAAACTGCCGGCAATTACTGGCAGTTGAGAAGGGTCAGCGGCTGTTAGGGTTTTCCATTTACGCGATAAATTGATTCACTGACAGGAATGGTGCTGCATGACAGTGACAGCAGTCAGTGGAGCGTTACGTTGCATCATGATGTGCTCCAGCTGTTCACTTTTACTGTAACATCACTTTAACAGTTGATTAGGCAGAAACTTTGAGATCCACTCAGATTTGTTCGTTATTGCAAAGGGAATCATCAAAGAAATACTGAAATGAACAGTTTGTACAATCCAGCTTCTCTTCAGCTTCAACACTGCGTTGAGTGCAGATGACCTCTGATGGAAGGAGGCTGCAAGGCTTCACATAACACCTTCACCAGCAGCATGAGAAGCAGTTAATCCTTCATGGTCCAGCTCCTCTACAGCATTGGCAGAATGTCAATAAGTATTTATGCTCAAATACCATTCAATATTTGAAGAACTTGTACTTTTCATTTCAATTGTCCACAACAATTCAGAGGAATATATGTGACCTTTTAAATAAGTGAAGGCATTACATTTATTTGACAGTTTATAGTTAATAGTTACAGATTAAGACTTTTCATCCTAAACATAAAATACAATTGATAGAATATGATGAATTGTTATAGAAACTACCCATGAGTATATCCAAAAGATACATTTCAGAAAACAATAAAGTAATCACTAATAATAATCAAAATATAGAATGTTTTTAAGCCAAGGAAGGATTTTCTCATGCAATGGAACATTTGCATATTAAAGTTTTTCTATAGCTTACTTGTTACTTTACTTATATACATCATTCTTAAAACAAAATAACATTCCCACCTCATTTACATTTTTATTTTATGTTAAACTCTTGCCAAATCAAACAGTGTCACTTGGCACAAACAGCATTTCCACCATGGAATAAGAGAGATGTTTCCATGCAACTTGTTTGCGCTAACACATGATAATTGAAATGTTTAGAGACAAAGCTCCAAAGGGGACAGGTTCATAGTTCTGTTCTTCTATTTTTCTATTATTTGTTCAATAGTGTAATTTGATATCCCAGAGAGGAAAACAGTTTAAACGCCCGTCACATAAAATGGACATTTGACAGAGTATGTGCGTCACTCCTGCTATTTATGGCATTTCAGAGACTATAATCACTCTTACATTTCAGGCTATCAAGACAGGAAGCTGGAAATCAACAATTTGATTCAAGAAGCAGCTGGAACATATACACAGGAAAGCAAACCTGACTCTGGTGCTCTGTGAAAAAGCTGCCCCTCGTCCTCTAATGTGTGCGGTTTCAAAAATGTTCATCAGTACATTTAATTCAGATTGAAGTGTTGTTCTTTGATAGCCTTATTACATTTTTATTTATTGTTCTGTTACGGTTGAGTGAAAGAAGCAGGACCCAAATGCAGATAACTCTGATTAGCCTTTATTTCAAGGATAATGAAAATAACTTGGACAAAACAGAACACTCACAAAACTAGGGCCATCAGGGTGGGTGGAGGGGGTCTGGAGGACGGGTTTTGGGCTGACAGCCCAGGAGCACAGCGGAGGGCCCGGAAGGGATCTCGGGCGGAGGGCCCGGAAGGGATCTCGGGCGGACGGCCCGGGGGCAAGGCAGAAGCCGAGAAGGGAGACTCGGGAGGACGGCCCGGGGGCAAGGCAGAGTCCAAGGTGGGGGTCTCAGGCGGACGGCCCGGGGGCAAGGCAGAGACCATGGAGGGGCGAAGACCACAGCGGGCGAACTCAGGAGGCCGACCATGAGGGCGAAGTCAGCGGCAGGAAGAGTCAGGGGGCCGGGCTCGAGGGCGAAGACCGCGGTACTCAGGGGGCCGGGCTCGAAGGCGAAGACCGCGGCTCTCAGGGGCCGGGCTCAAGGGCGAAGCAGGCGGCGACGGAACAACTCCGGAGGACGGGCAGGAAGGCGCTGACGGGACAGCTCCAGAGGCCGGGCAGGAAACGGAGCCGGTGGGACAGGCTTCGGCAGGATCCCCCACGGAAGCGGACCAGGAGTTGGCAGGACCCCCAGCGAGACAGGTGGCGGCGGGACCTCCAACGGAACAGGACAAGGGGTTGGCAGGACCCCCGGCAGAAGAGTTGTCAGCGGGACCCCCAGAGGCACAGGACACAGGGTTGGCAGGACCCCCGGCAGAAGAGTAGTCCGCGGGACCTCCAATGGCGCAGGACATAGGGTTGGCAGGACCCCCGGCAGGAGAGCAGTCGGCGGGACCTCCAACGGGACAGGACATTGAGTTGGCAGGACCCCCGGCAGGAGAGCAGTCGGCGGGATCCCCAACGGGACAGGACATGGAGTTGGCAGGACCCCCAGCGGAACCTCCAACGGCACTTGAGTAGGGACTTGAGTGGGGACTCGAGAGAGGGCTTGAGAGGTAACTCGAGCGGTGACTGGAGAGGGGACTCGAGAGGGGACCTGAGAGGGAACTCGAGAGGAGGCTTGAGAAGGAACTTGAGAGGGAACTCGAGAGGAGACCTGAGAGGGAACTTGTGAGGGGACTCGAGAAGAGACTCGAGAGGGGACCTGAGAGGAAACTTGAGAGGACTTTTGTCGGTCGGTACACCGACAGGACACGGGGAGCTGGGGTCGGCCGAACCACAGACATGACACGGGGAGCTGGCGTCGGCCGGAGAGCCAACAGGAGACGAGGAGCTGTAGTCGGCCGGTACGCCGACAGGACACGGGGAGCTAGCGTTGGCCGGAGAGCCAATACTGGAGCCGAAACCATGGCTGCTGGGGCTGGAACCATGGCTGCTGGGGCCAGAACTGGGGCTGGAACCATGGCTGTGTGGGCCGGTTCTGGAGCCGGAACCATGGCTGCTGGGGCTGGAACCATGGCTGCTGGGGCCGGTGCTGGAGCCAGAAACATGGCTGCAGGGGCCGGTGCTGGAGCCGGAAACATGGCTGCAGGGGCTCGGGCTGGTAGCCTGGACCTGGGTCTCCTTCTCTTGGGAGCCTTTTGGAGGCTCCGTGGACCTCCAAAAGCCAGACGAGACCCATCAAAAGCGTTCTCGAAAGAAGCTATGTTGGGAACTGTGGCAGGCAGGGGGTTAGCATGCCTGGGGCTAGCAGGCCGGGAAACGCATGTCTGGAGGAAGTCCATAATCCAGCCAGGTAAGAACTTCACTAACCCTGGTTTCTCTGTTGCCCTCTGGTACACCTCTGCCAGGGCAGCACTCTTTTGCTCCGCACTGGTTGCTCCTCTCCATTCACCATAGCTGCAAGCCAGCAAGTAGGTAAATTAATATAACTCCACTTCAAATGGATCATCTGCTGGGTCCATATGGGGTTGGTTCGTACTGTTACGGTTGAGTGAAGGAAGCAGGACCCAAATGCAGATACATCTGATTAACCTTTATTTCAAGGATAATGAAAATAACTTGGATAAAACAGAACACTCACCGGTGAACTCAGTCACCAACAAAAGACGAACTGACGAAACTGAACACAGGAAGAGACAAGACTAAATACAGGGAGGGGTAATCACAGGACGAGAAACAGCCGGGCAGGGGAGGAGAAACACAAGGGCCACAGGTGAACACAATCAGACAATTAGACACACCAGGGAAACTAACGACAGGGAGGCAAAACACAGGGAGAGGGACCAGACAATACACAAGGAGGAAAACAAGACAGGGAGAACCGAACAGCAAAATAAACCCAAACATACAAAACTACAAACGTGACATAACATGAGAATCGTGACATTTTCAACTCAGGAGAAACTGGATGTTTAGTTTCAGTTCAGTTTATATGACTTATTTTTTTGGGCATATATTTATATTTAGATTATGATTTAATTTAGTCAAAATCTGAACTTTGATGCATCCTCCCCTACATGTGAAATTAGAAATATTACATTTATGTTATATTAATTGACTTTATTCATGAAATCACCCGCTCTATAACTAATTTCATCTCAGGAAATTAACATAACATTGCATTATATTCATATTATCAGCAACATGTAGATGAACTGTGTCATGTTCTATTTCATGTGAATATGCTTAAAGGATAACAACGTTATCTTAGATTATTTTGATACAAATCCAAGGGAAAAAAACAAAAACTTCCGAGGTGAGCGACCTTGTGACATCTGCGGGTATCAACCTCTTGTTCTTACTAAACATGGACATTTTTATACAGGCTCAGCTTTTTTCCTAAGCAGCTAGGCACTGTAGTTTTAGTGAAACATGCACTATTTTCAGATACGGATGTTATGCTGTCGTGACTCTTGAGTATTGACAGCAGCAAGACTGTTTGAGGAATTGACCCAAATTAACCTCCAATGACGAGTGTTAATATTAATGAAGAAGCAATTGCGTGACTAACATATTGGGGCAACACATTTGGATATGTATGGCACAGAGTAATAAAGCTGTATCTTTGTCACACAGATAATACTTGTTAATAGGATCAATTCATTGTTCGTTTGGTGTTATATGGTGTTCATTGACAACAACAACAACAACAACAACAACAACAACAACAACAAAAAGAAGAAATAACCAGGCTTTTCCTTGCATTCATTACAACTCAATACATGACACTACAGGCAACAGATAAAATACATTATGTATGATTATTGCTTTAATATATTCCACACAGCACTTATAGAGTGATGAGGCATTGGGCAGAGTGTGCTTTACATCTGGAGAGGACTCAGAGGTTCATATCAGGAATAGGGACAAAGGGTGCTCAGTGATACATTATCCAGAAGGTGTTTATGAAGGCATCATGAAAAACTCTTGTGCGACACCAGATACGCTGTGCAGGTTATTCCTCTATATTATGGCACATGTCAAATAATAGTTGATCAATCTGACATGAAAAAATAAACAAATGAGATGAAAATTAGCTTCCTTATCAGCATCTCCTTTATTTATTTTATTCCCCACAATATAATAACCCAGCAACTCGTTGCTATGGCAACAAATAAAAGGTTTTTGTGCGTCTTGTCATTCGGGCAAAATTACACTTATAGTATTATATTGTCTTGTTGATGAACATTCAATCTTTAATTTTAAAAAAAAATAATCCAGTCAGAAGCAGCCTTCTAGCCGAACACATGATCTACAGATCAGATTTTTTTCTTTCTAAACTGACGTAAAATTGTTGATTTTACAATTGTATATATTCTGACCACATTGAGTGGTTTGTCTTAAAATGTTAGTTCATTTCTGACAAAATGAAAGTTGTTAACAAAACAATTCCACCTCAAGATTAATTCAGTACAATTTATTCTCAATCCTTTACTCTACAGGAGGCAATTGTCATTGTGATATCGAAAAATATGTTTAAGGTGAAAGAAACTACAAATTAGCAGCGATACAATTACATGAACATTTTCCCATCATTCCTCTCAGACTCACTCATCCCACACACTTCATGTACTGGAGCTGACACATCTCCATCTTGGCACAAGCATTAGCATGATTGTGCTCCTCAGACTCCGATACAATGCAAGGTCAATAAGGGACTATAAATAGGAACCTGGACCACCTTTCCATCGCATGGGTTAGGATAATCATTTCATGAAGACACTGAAAGAGCAACAGGCACTCGTACATCAAGACATGGCAATCCACACATTTGGAAGCTCTCAGGCTTTTAGTGTAACAATGCTATGGTCTTGAGAGGAGAGTAACAAGCCCACGCACACAGACACAGACACACATACACACAGTCCACCTACACCATTTCTGCTCATCAGTCATGAACTGAGGCTTAAGTGGGATGAGACCTTGATGTCCTTGTGTGGGCAAACTTTGCTCTGAAATATTGGAAGGAGAGAGGAAAAGGAGAGGTCGTGAGGAGTAATAACACACCCAGTTTTTCTAAGATTTTTCTCTAATGTGAAGTGTACCAGGTTTACTGATCCCTGACTCCCAAAAGGGACTTTTTGCAGTTTTAAGCTTTGCTGCTTGATCGGTCACTGTGTATGTTCCCAGGATCTCTTAATGACGTGTCTCTGCGAAGATTTTAAGCTTGAGTTCTTCAGACGTTTATTCTCCTTTGACCCCACATTTCAGGAAAGCAACATGAAAAATAGTAAAATAAGTAATTACAGTATATTCCTTTGCATGTTCACATTTCAACACTACATCCCACAGATGCCATGCATAATCATTTGCGTACATATACATAAGGCCTATACTCAATACCAAACAAATTCCACATCCATCATCCACCCAATTCAAAACAAAAAGGAGGCTAGAAAAACTTACATTTCACAACCATGACACAATACTTCAAGTAATTTTCTTCCTAAATGCTTCTGTCCTCCATCTTTGTCTGTATTGATCCTGGATTCATCCAATCATATATTGTTTTGTTGTATAAAAAAACAACCTTTCTGCTAATGCCGTCTGTTTTTTTGAGGTGCTGAATTCCCATGACAATCTGTGTGCTGAGTAATAAAAGTTTGTGTGACTGAAGCTCTTAATTCAAAAAGCCGGAGAGTTGCTTGTAATGCAATGCTTAAAAAATATCAGCAAAACACCGCCTGTATGTAACAATAGTTCTCGTCATGTGACAGAATTATAATCATCATTTCACAATAGTGGACATGCTTATCTGTCATCAGACGAGAGCTCCATAAACACTAAGTGGATGGAAAGAATCTGAGGGCAGGAATCATCAAGCCGTTAGCTCGGCAGCTGTCAGGCGTTTGTTTCTGTAAGGGATGCAGGCTGGCCCGCACTGCAGGCCCTCTGATTACCGTTTTCACTCAATGCTGCTTTACAACATTGGGCCGAGGGCCGGGCACACATGTGACCTATTGAACGGTGACTGGAAAGCTTTGCAAGTGGCCCTGTCAACACCAGGACATAAATAAAGCTAAAGATAGGGTGATGTGGCTTCAGCCCAGGTTTTTGGTCAGCCAAAGGCTTTTTATAGAAACACTCTGATTTATAAAAGGCTAACAGGGACTATTTGTGCCGCAGTGGGCTTGTTGGGGGATTGTGATCTTGGAAACTTGTGATGCTTCTGGGTGCATGACTGACCCCTCTGACTCGAATGTGTCAGCAGTGGTTGGTTGTGGGAGCTGTGGCAGATAGCAGATGAGGGATGGATCTAAGGCTTGTGATGTTTTGGAGACAATCCAGGGGGGAAAGACAGAAAGATGATCACATGGGTCTAACCCAGCCAGACCCATTAAGTTATCAGATCTCTTTTTAATTAGTCTGTCTGGGGATGGAATTTAAATAAAGCTTTGGACGAGGTCACTTTAACTGCTTCACTAGAATTGTATTTAATTGAATACTCTGAAAGCAAGAACAAAGAAGATCTTGTATACCTGAGTTAAATTATCATTGACATCTATTATATTGTATTACGTAGATCAAATATGCTTAGAATGCCTACATTCACCAATATGTCTCAGCCCATGTGCAGTTTTTCCAAAATGTCCTTTTCAATTTGCCTAATCCTTTGATTTATTATATCAGCAAATTGACAACGTTTCAGTCTCAGCTATATGTGTTTAAACCTGATTTAGAAATGTAAGCTTTCTCAATCACTGCTAAATCTGCTATCTGCTAAATGTTATCCAAACATCAGTGTGTTAGCATTATCTCTGTGAGCATGTCAACATACAACCATTAGCATTTAGCTAAGTCCAGCGTCACAGAGCTGTTAGCATGGCTGCATAGTCTGTCTTGTTAGTTCTTAAACACCACAGTATGTCACACTTAAAAAACCTGATGTCAAATGATCAACAGTCATCCAAAATAAATGGTAGGTTGTTTTTAATTATGTTTAAACAGTGTGTCATCTTGATGGTTTACCATTGAAAAAATATGCAACTGTGCCAAAAATCATGCCTTTAAAATCGATCATGTCAATACCCAAAAGATGGTTTGGTCTATTAGTAATTCACTCCTAGGGAATTGTGTTTATTACAATACATGTGACCATTACTCTCATCCAACTTTGACTGAAATAGCTTTGACTGTAAATCTATGATTCTTAACTCCACTAAAGGTAATTTTAGTATCTAGTCAGCAAGCCAAATGAGTCTGACACTGATTTTGAACAGACATGTATGAAATAAATAGGGGTGGACTGAGCCATGATGATGCAGTGCTGCCTGTGAGCGTTGCTATAGTCACCATGTGTAAACAGTGAGGTCTTGGATGGACTCAAGGGGCTTTAATGGTCATTGAGTAAAGTCAGACGAGTTCCCTGAAGACCGTGTAGGTGTCTGTGGCCCTCTCGGAATATGTCATGACCCAATGATGGGTAACCCAGACTGTGAGGATCAGATGACAGGGGTCAGGCTGGGTCCGTCTCTCTCAGTGTCACCGTCTGAATCAACATTTACAGTAGGTATACTGCAAGAGAAAAGTCAAAAAAAAAAGAAACCAAGGCCAGAGGTGTTATACATACATACAAATACATCAAACCCTTTATGGCATAGGTATTCAACACGTGTCCATGACCCCCAGGTTTCCTCGAAGTTTCTGCAGGTTTGATTATATTTGAAACATTTTTCAAACATTTAAATATGTTTAGAAATACACATTATAGTAACATGATCTTAAAAAAAATCCCAAACCCATTTAATTTACACAACATTGATGTTAATCTAACTGTTACCCATGAAGCTAACCTTCACTGAATCAATATGCTGTGCTTATCCATAATGGCGAACGAGTAAGCTACGACTACCTGTTATTTTATAGCTGCTTTATGGTATATGAGTCGACTGTAGAGTATAGAATTACAGATCATGACCTCTCTCCCATGACAGCGGCGCTCTGTTTTCTTTAATTATCATAACAGACCACCAACAGAGTGTCAGAGAGAGGGAACCTCATCTCTTCTCCTCTGCTCTGATTTACAGTCCACTCTGTGAACCAAGGCCACTGCCTGACAACCTTAATGTTGTTTGGTGTATATACACATCCCGTAAAAGCTGGATATTGTTGAACAAGTTGTTACAGTTGAACCTTAAAAACCCCAACCCTGATCCTGGGTGAAGGCCAAACATCAGCGTACATGACAGACAGGTGCTGTGTGTGTGTGTGTGTGTGTGTGTGTGTGTGTGTGTGTGTGTGGTGTGTGTGTGTGTGTGTGTGTGTGTGTGTGTGTGTGTGTGTGTGTGTGTGTGTGTGTGTGTGTGTTTGTGTGTGGAATAAGTTTGAGATCACAGGCCTGTTCACTGAGAAATAGATAACGTGCTGCTAAATAAAGCTCACTAATGAATACAGACCACACACACACACACACACACACACACACACACACACACACACACACACACACACACACACACGTGTCAGCAGAGAGTGTTTAGGGGAAAGAAGCATTTTATTTTCTGACAGGGTGATGGCGATGGATCAAGTAGGGGAGATAGGAGCTGGCAAACAATTTTGTTGCGCTACATGTGCTGTTTGTATCCATAGCAACTGCACCGTTAGCCATGTCCCCTGATTGCCAGATAGAGAGACGTTGTCCTTGACAATATTGGAAAACTTAAATGGATTTAGGAGTGGAGTATCTCAATTTATGGCTTTACTGCTGAAACAGAAGAAGGTATTCCGTCTGTGGCGTCATAAAAACTGCGAGATTAGAAGCTTAGATACAGTAGTTTGGTTTGGATAAACCAAACTATGAACACGTGGCAGTTCAAACAAATTCAAACAAATAATAATATTAAGAATATAGATAATAACCCTTAACGCAACTTATTATTGCACCTTCATAAGATTAGGGGTCAAAATCAAAGCAGCACAGGTCAGGATAACTTCCCTTTTAGACATCAGTGTCGGCTATGCTCTAAAGACATACCATAAAGTAAATCACTAGCATTGTATGTTAATGCCTACCTGTCTTGTTAATACCATCTCTCATGTGTGGAATGTAACTAAGCACATTTACTTGAGTACTATCCTACAATGTTGAGGTATTTCTACTTAAGTGTATTATCATTGTATGCAAATATATACTGTTGGCCTACATCAGATTTTCTCAGATATATTACATTTATTTTACAGGTTTAGCTCAAGTTAATTTGATACATTACGTTTTTAAATAATAATAAGAAATACATTTACAAAATATGATGCATTGCTATAGTGTAATTAAATCAATAGTATGAATTAAAATGAACTCCTTCTGCAGCAGCTGCAACATTATGCACATTATGCTATTTTTAGCTTTACTTTATATGCATAAAACATTTGAGTTTGGCATGAATACATGTTTGGCGTGTATTTATTACATTACATTACATTACATGTTACTTGTTAGACGCTTTTATCCAAAGCGACTTACATACTCAATACTGTGAGCAATCCCCACAGGAGCAATTTGGGGTGAAGTGTCTTGCCCAGGGACACAACGACATGCTGACTGCAATGGGGTTTGAACCTGTGCTCCCCTGATCCAAACACCAACGCACTATGCCACTGCGCCACACGCACCCCCCCCCCCTATACCATAGATAGACTGTATACACGCATGCCGGAGTCTTTATGCTGAAATGTATTTTTTCTCTGTGTTCTGAACCTGTAAATAATTGAGCCATTCTTTAGGCTTATTCTTCTGTCTGGCCAGCAAACCACATGCTGGTCACTTGACCCAAAGGTTAGTATTTCAGAAGCTGCTCAGATGATGCTGTGTCTGGGAAAAATCACTACAACAAGCAAGTAGATATCCTGATGCTAAAAATACATGTGACTGACTCTATTTCTGAGGCCTGACTGTAATATCATATTACATGGCACATCGATTGTGGCTGAGGATGATGTGCATGCTCAGGTATTCTCAGTCTCAATAAAGCTTCCTGATGCTATTTTGGAAGGATTATTTGAGAATAGGTGTTAAATATACTTCACACACACCCACTTTAATTCTTTATTCATTAACCTGGAACTGCATTTTTCCACAACCATCAGCAATTATATGAAATGCAACCAGACGGGGTAATGCAACCTCTTGATTCAAACAAAACGTACACAGTGTCATGGAGGGCAGACAAAGGCAAGGTCAAGTGTAACTGATAGCAAAATAAATGCTGTCTCTTTGGATGTCAGATATGTGTTTCTGCTTTAGTCAGCCCTTCTCAATTAAATACAACCACATGAAGCCATTTACATGTTTTCAAAAAGATGTACAGGCGTGGTTTATGTGTACTTAAATGAAATCCCTTTGTCTCACTGCATGTGATACAACAGACAGGTGCTGCCACCTACAGGAACATCGATGATTCCATTGTGCATCAGGTTCAGAGTGATTAGTATGTTTCTTTCAATCACAATTCAAACCACAGACCTTGCTCTTTGTATATCTGAAGAATTAAATACACCATTTCAGTTAATAATTGTGTGATAAACTTAATTCAAGTACAATACACACCCAATATAAGTCTTGAGTCTTAACTCACCTCGCCATCTGCTGGACAAATACTATAGCCACACTCTGAAGCCTCAGACTTTAAGATTTGTTTTATTTTAAAGAAGTTTAAATCATACTCCATGTTGTCGATTATAAAACTGGATGACAAACATCTCTCAGATAATATGCTTCCTGTAGTTCCAGCATTAAAAAAAACCAATCTTTATTTAAAGAGTTTCTTTAGAATAAATGCAATCCTCTTAGCATATTCATTTAAAGAAGATTGTGTTTTATTACTCTATGTATGTGTCTCTGGGAGAACAGAGGCGCGTTTCTTCTACCTTCTTTAAGATGGTCTTTGTCAGATGGAAGGTTAAAAGTACATGATAATGAATGTATCTATTCCAGTTCACTATTGGGTTGGTTTAATTATAGGACATTTGTTCTTTTTTAAATAACCAAGACAGAAACACATGTATAGTGCCAAACGGATGTAATGGCTCCCTCAAGATTGAAGCTCTATACCATAGGTATTTGCTACATGATTACTGGCTAATATTTAACACTTTACCTTGCTGAATTTAAAGGGCCAAATATAACTGGCTCAATGGACACAGTTGGTAAATAATTGACTGTGATCACAACCTGTGTTCCTTCTCTAATTCCTCCAGGCTACAGTCTGGTTATTAATTACCTTAGCACCAGCACTGCTGCCTCTGATCAGTGAGAGGGAGTTTAAACATTTGCTTGAATGTCTCCTCTGTCCAAAAACCTGTTTTAGATAGAAGGTACAAGGTTCAGTTAGAGCGCTCTAAACAAGAAAGATGAACTATGCTCTTTGGTGAGAAGGAAAACTATCAACCGTATTTAATGAATGCAAATGTCTGCTTGAACTTTGCCTACAACCCCCGCATTAAGCCATGTCTTATAAAACATCAAAAACACAACCGTTTATGTTTGGAAGCAGAAGCAAAATAGCCCAAATGATCAAATGCAGGAAGATTCTTAATATTGTGTCAAGTCTAATAATCTGGCTTTAAATGTGATGAAAAATAGCTGTTAAACAAAGTCACTTTGAAATGTTATTATTTAATTCAGCAAACATCACAAATGAATGCATTACAAAAATATTCAAACCACCCATAAATTAATGGTCTTTCACACAAACACATAACAATCATAACTGAGGTGTCATTCCCCATATGTGCGTTTTGTTGTAGGTTTATCCCTGCCATACCTCTGCATTAGTGTAATCCAAGCCCATCTAAATAAGGAACAGCATTACACAAAGCTGCCATAACTCCTCAGTGAGACACCAGGGCTTCTGTCACACATTTACAGTTCATACTAGACTCTACATGCGTTTCTCTGAAAACAGGGCAGCTTCAGAGATGAGCTGCTGACAGTGTGCATCACCTCCTGCATAGAAGAAACGTCAGACCAGACAATGTAACACTTCAAGCGGTTCAATACAGTGTAACATCTCAGAGTTTGATTGAAATATTGAATTCATTGGCTTCCTGTTTAGAGCTGCGTGAATGGGAAACTAGAGTGAACACTGCTTTTTGTCAAATCTGAAGAGCCCGCTAAAAATAATAAATCCTCCTGCTGTGGGGTGTAACCCAGTCTGTTAAGCTTTAAAAAGGACCTGAGACTCTCATGCTCGATGTCATGGTCAACAGAGCAAATGCTGCGTTTATCCAATCCCACCTCCAGTTAAGATTGTTGGACTGAGGGATCTATGTCCACAAGGACGGGGAATCCATCAGCAGTAGGCTGGATCAACGCAGGGATCAGTTAAGAGGCCAGGGCTATGAATCTGCAGGTGGCTGTGAATCTGCAGGTAGCAGAGAGATGCAATAGCAGTCTGCGAACAGAAACACACGGCACGGGTATACAGACTAACTAGTTACATAATAGCACCCAACAAAGCTCATCTTGCTGTGGAGGTAGTACACATCCAACCTGTGAATCTTCATTAACATACTGTCTAGCTTATAGTAATTTCATCTTTGTCAATAACAAACTTGCAGAGTTTTAGAAAAGTTAATATATTATTAGATTTCTACTTAACATCCCTTTAACTTTCCTTTAACTTTCCTTACATCATTCAAAAACAGATTCCTCCCTCTGCCATTGAAAAGTCTGCATCTCAATGTGCTGGCAGTGATCAGAATTACTTTTCTGTACAAGTAATGCAGAAATCTTCAGGTCAAGCTACCATGAGGTAAAAAAGTACAATCACATTAATGCATTCATTGTTGTCTAAAACAGCCTTTGTTGTCTACCACTTTGGACGGGTTAATTGGAGGAACGCACAGTCCTGCCTTTGAGAAGCTGGGGAGGCCTGAAGTTGTTTTCCATGCGTGTCCTCTCATCCTCTTCCTCTCCAGTGAACACAAGCGTTCGAAACTTGCCCAGCTGCATCGGCAGAGAAAGATAGATATAGTTAATATGTTTGCAAGGAAATCAATTGGTTTAACAAGTTCTGTACACAACGTTTGATCAACACTAGACAATGTAAAAACTAGGCAAATAAGATCGGTGATGTTCTTTATGTTATTGCAACAAATTCAACAATAGATGTATCCCTCCCTGAATACTTTGTTACCCTTATTGTGCTGCTTGTGCACTGATGTATTTGATCGTTTCTGAAAAACATGGAGCTCTATGACAGAAATGTAAGAAGCTACGTTAAGATCTGGCTACAGGCGATGCTTTTAGTAAGATTTAGTAGTAAATCAAATGTTGTTGTATTATTTTTGTTCCTTTTGTTTACAAGGAATATATTGTATAATACTAGCTAATTTCACTTCCAAAATGTGAATCTACCTTCACTTTACTGTAATTTTCTTGTTATTTCCCCATTAGCGCCATGTCCATAATAACCGGGTAATGAAAAACAAAACCCTGTTATAAAAAGGGCTTTTCCCTGCTGGGTCTGCTTGCAAGCATTTCTCAATTAAAGCCCAGAACACATCCAGTCATCCATCCATCATGATAATCAGCTGGAGGGGATCAAAGGCTTGAGGCCTGCAGACGCAGGCTGTGAGGTTAGTTGCCTAGCTTACTTCTCACCCCCAGCCATGCGACACACATTGGTTTATAGACAAATCGCTCATGCCTACACCTGTGGTGCCACTGCCATTAAACTCCTGATTACTTGTGTTTAGTCCTGGAGTTAAAAAAAATTGGAACCGGACTAGAAAAGATCAGTGTGTAAGCATAATCCAGAGGCTGGCAGCAGTCGCCACATGGGGACCTGGAGGGCATGTGCTGCAGGCATCCTGTTAGTCAGCTTAACTTGTCAAACCTGGGGTTACCAGACCTACATTTTCTGATTCCACTCAGTGCCAAGAGGGGTGGATAAAAACAAGTTAACCCCAAACACGGCATCCCCATGAATGATGCTCACTAATGTTGTTGCCTCTAAACATAGCATCGTACGTGGGCCAAACATTACATTTTTTAGATGATGTAAACCCTACCACCACATCCCCCCATCATTACTCACACCTAACATACTGATCCAGTGATGCTTAACTGTGATGGGACTACAATGGAGGCAGTGGATACTTAAAGTCTAGTAGAGCATGGTCTAACATCATGCAGGCCAGGAAACATGGATGTCACAACTGACTGATCAACTGAAACATCAATAGCTTGAGCTTCACTGAATTACAAAAAAAATACAATATCTGGGTATACATATGTGAAGCTGTCAGACTTCCAAATCTAAAAACATTAATTCAACCCTTTTATTAATATGTTAGTATACTCACCCTTTAAATGATTTCTGATTCTGACACAGATAGTAAATACTACTTGTGTGCAGATCATTTGCTCAAACAGATGACTGAAAGCAATCAGAAATATTGTACAGTTGAACATAACCTTTGAGGCAGTGATGGTGGTAGATCGAGTTGTACTAAACAAAAACATAGATCTAGTGCCCAAGGTGTTTCCAACTACAGGATTTGGATTATTGCTGTGCTTCATTATGTTGGAGAATAAATACTCAACAGTGTTCTAGGTGTTGGAAGCTTGTCATGTATTGTGGTCAAAGGAACATTTCTGCGACCCACACCCACCTGCTTTTCAGATACTATCATGGGCTCTTTGACCACAATCCAGATGACGCTCTCGTGCAGGGGGGGGGTGGTCAGGGATCCCAGGTAGGTCCAGTAGTGGAGGCTGCTGGGCAGGAGGCACTTGGGGTTGAAACCTTTGAAATCTGTAACACTGCCCTGAAACAGGAATATGAAAAGACAACAGATTTATATTACTGCAGTAATGCTGACAGCAGCATTAACCACATGAATATTACAGGTAATAAAACCTAGCTGCAATCTACTGACCTTAAACTTCACCGTGTACAGAGCGTCTGTTATCATGTGAAGCCATCTGTGTTCGTCACCTGTCTTGCGTAACAGAGAAGATTGCAGTTGGATTTTGATTTTTGAATATAAATATCTTTAGATCTCTTAACTATAGCAAATGTTAATTTCAAAGCCGACAAACACTTAAATTCACATAAAATGTGATTGCAATCAAGAGGAATATCTTACTTCTAAAAAGATGCCCAGGACAGCGAGGCCATCAGAAGTTGATGCTGCCTCTCCAAACGTCTTGAACTTGACTGCATTCCAGTGCACTAAATGAAGCTGGAGTGGGGAAACAGGAAGAAAGAAAGACACAAAAAAACATTAACCAGCCTTTATTGTGAAAAAAAAACCTAAATCAAGTCGCATGGTATTTCTTAGCATGAAAAGCTGTATTTATATTTTATTTTCTAACATAAGATGTTACCAAATAAACCTAATGACACACCTTTGCTAATCCTGTCTTTGTGTGTGTTGCTAATTACACACCGACACTCTGAAGTATCCTGACACTGACCTCAGAAGCATAACTGTTTCCTTCAACAGTGTGCTCAGAGCCATGGCAGCCCTTTCCACCCCAGTGGAAGTGAAACTGTTTCAGCCTGTAGGGGTTGTCAAGAGGGCCTCCCTGGATGACTGTAGAAGATGACATGTAAACAAAAATAACAATGAAAACACACACAATCCTTCTATCCATGGGTTTTAGAAAGATTAAGATAGACTTTTATTAATCCCTCGTGGGGAAATTGTTTCTCTGCATTTGACCCATCCTAGTGTTAGGAACAGTGTGCTGCCATTTTGAACGGCGCCCGGGGAGCAGTGTGGGGAACGGTGCCTTGCTCAGGGACACCTCGGTAGCACTTGGTCTTGCCGGGACTTGAACTGGTGACCTTCCAGTTGCCAAGCCAAGTCCCTATCGACTTCGCCACCACCGCCCCATAGAAAGAGTATTCTGTGAGCAGCATCATCCAAACAGCTTGGTACAACTGCAGGAAGAGTTAACCCGGCAAAACCTACAGTAATTTATTCAATTTCTAACTCAAGGCTGAGACATGACATGAGCACCGTCAACAGAGAGTCCGCCTGCTTTACAAACAAATCCATCATTAGAGCTCAGTGGCACAAGCTTCAGTTGGAGACACAAATAGAGGGTGCTATTCTAAATAAAGAAACATTACATCTACTTTTAGCTTGGTTGAGCTATTCATTGTGGACCATGGATGAATAGATGTATGTCTTAGTGATATTTAGCACATTAGAAGGATAGTGAAGACTATGTTAGAACCTATGGCTTGCACTGCTGGGTTTGAAGTACAGCAGTGTAGTCTGACTGTTATTCATTGTGATGCTGCTGACATCCTTCTGACAAACAGGCCACACCAGTGCAGGTCAGATTAGTGAGGCATGAACTGGCACAAAGAGCAAAACACTTATCTGGCACATCTTACAGTATAGATGTAGGATAACCAAAATAACTCTGATCTGCTATAAGGCAATGTGCTTACCAAACAAATGTGATGGTAATGGGTCTGAAGAATCCTTATCTAGAATATGAGGCGATCAGTAGATTGTCGCATTAAAATAAATTATGTTCAGGTCGTTACAGATGGAAGTAATGTTGTAAGCCCTAAACTTGGTAATACGTACATTTATAATACATGAGGGAAGAAAGTCATTTATTATAATTACATTATTCAGAGCCATGTTTTTTAGATCATAATATGATATGTTGTTAAACTTTTTAATAACTTCATTGTGCATTGGGCACCACTAATCTATATAATTAAAATGTTCTTGTGACACAATACAAGTCGTGTGTGAATGTATGCATGTGTACAGCCAGACCAAGCCACACATGGCAAACTGACAACAGCAGGTTTAAGGGATTTGTGCACTTTGTTCAAACTGTGGAGAAGTGCTGAGGAAGTGCATTAGTTTTCCTCTCCTCTTACATTAATGACTTTCGATGATAGCTTCTTGCTTGCTCTGTGGAAACCGTCTGAGCCATACAGCCCTGCGTCTCTGAGCTTATCATTCATGCTAATGACAGGGTGGTTAACATGGATCCACCCAGTGATAAAAGCCAATCGGGTCATAATAACCACTGAGATCACCTGATGTTATTACATCTCTTGTCCAGCAGACAGAAGCTCATACAGTTAACTGCTGCCTGCATATCCCTGCAGCATAATCAGGGGTTTATTTCTAACCCTTGATTATGGTCAGTTATTCACATGGTTTGCACTTTTTCTTAAAATGAAGGCAATCCCTCCTTTTAAACTTGTGTTTATTGAGGGTCAACTTTTAGCACATATTTCCTTTGTAGGTGGCAGAAAACAGAGATCAGATAAAACCTGAACTGTGATCTCTGTCAATAATTGCAACGCAATCATTAAATGTTTTCAAAAAGGCAAGAAATATAAATGCACCTTTCTGCTTGTGTTCTTTTCCCCCACATCTAAACCAAGATTCCACACATTTTAACACTGCTTTCTTTAATTAAAAAAAAGATTCAGGGTTAAATGATATGTAAACTTATAAAATAATACCAAATTATTTCACCTGAACGGTCATCCGAGTCCTCAAACTCTACCACAACAGAGTGTCCATTGTTGGCAATATTGATGGAGGTGCAACGATCGTAGTTCAGGACAATGGGACCCAGGTTGGGGTCATGTCGAGCTTGATGAGGGAGGATGTCTATGGGAGACTGCCGGTCCCCATCAGCAACGGGGTAGTTTGTGTTCCATGCAGAAGGTCCTTGATATAAAAGAAGATAATTAGAAATCAACAGAACATACTTCAATTACACCATCAGTTTTCATTTCTAGGATGATGACCATATGAAGGCTACTTTAACAATAAACCGTTTTCACTGGGTCTATACAAAAAAAGAGGATGGAATTATTTCTAAAGCATAGTAATAATATAAATCTGCAGTTCTAATTATACACAGCTCATTGAATTTAAGTTAAACCAATAATTGAACAAGGTATGTCTACAAACAACAACTAATAGGTGGGGATTTGCATAAAATAAAGACCAAAGTATTCAAAAGGGAAAACAGATCTCAAATCTCATCCTGTCACTGCAACACAAATAGTCTTGAACTGTCCAGTACACTGGTCCAATGCAATGAACTCTAGAGCCCAGAGCAAATCGGGTGTAAAGCTGGTGTAAAGTCAGGTGTAGGTCACAGCAGCAGGCATCCCTTTAAGCATGAGGCTAATCTCGCATTAACAACGTAAGTGTTCCACGTTAGAAACACGCAATGCTACTCGACGCAACAGTAGCCTACATGTAGGCTAGTGTAGAATAGTAGGTTACATGCCTCCACTGTGGATGGGAAGCAGTAGGGAGCATGGATGATATGAGATCTTACCGTCATCTTTTCCATATCCCCATTGATTCCCTGTCATTGTGCCTGAAGTGGACTCGGGTCTGAGCGAGCTGTCGGTGTGTGACTCCCGCACTCCGGTGCGCACGTGGAGGACGGACACGGATTTCAAGCAAAGCAAACAAGCTATTGATGAAGTTTATGTAGGGACCGAACGGGAAGGGAAATTATCCCTTTCTTGGCACGCCCCTTCACGCCCACATACACATACATACACACACGTACACACACGCACGCGCGCACACACACACACACACACACACACACACACACACACACTTAAACACCTGTCTGTGGTTTTAAAGCTTATCTTGTCTAAAGTCACTGCAGTCAGTCTTTTTCGGATTTAACGACTTCAGTAAGATATGATTACAACATTATTATATTGCATAATGTCTTTTTCTCTACTAAAAATGTAACTGATGATAGCATCATGTTAGACTGGTAGACCTATGACCAGTGTTTATTGTAATTCGCTGCTAATTACACACAATTCTCAATATACCCTCGGCATCAAAGCAAGCTTTGTTTGTCATCCATTTGTATTAAGATCCTGTACAGGACCACATTCTGCTTTAAAATTACTTATTATTACATCATATTACATCTAAACGTAGCCTATTTGGTCTTCGTTGTTTTTGGTCTGTTTTCAATATTGTATCGCCTAATATTAAGTTATATAATACACTTTTAAATCATTTGTTTTCCATTTTTATTTTAAACATTACAAATATAAGATGGTGACCATGGAATAATTGATTGATTAATTGATTGAAACAATAACCGTATTAGTAAATTGTGGAAATTCTACGCCAGGGGTGCATATGGTGGACACACTGTTACCTAGGGGTATTGCTTTGCAAGAGTGGCAATACAAAGTGTGAAGAGTGCAAATAAGGTGCAAGTCCAAATTATATAGGGTTCAATTCCAAAATCATGCAAATGAATCATATAACAGGTTAATGTCAGGATCAGGCTTGGTGTGCATGAGATTAGTCATTTATGTTACCCATGGATAGGCTACATTCATGAATCATATCTGGATATTTTAATTGTACAAATCCATATATCATTGCTGCTTTGGTTTTCACTAGTGTCCACAAAGTCCCCACCATCTTTTGTGTGAGATGCCCCTTCTTTGTTATTCGTTATGCCCGTTATGCCTCTTCCTCTCAGGGAGTCTGCAGACCCCGCTGCCTCCAACACGTTTCACTTTATA
Source organism: Gymnodraco acuticeps (assembly GCF_902827175.1). Lineage (NCBI taxonomy): Eukaryota > Metazoa > Chordata > Actinopteri > Perciformes > Bathydraconidae > Gymnodraco > Gymnodraco acuticeps. The sequence goes on from NW_022989768.1 coordinate 4,040,822, forward strand.
TTGACCATATTAACTCACAGAAAGGTAGTTTATCCTACGGTATTATCAACACAATATCTATAGAACAATTTAAAAATACCTTCCTTATGTCAATTCAAGTCGGTCTCAGCATTTGTGTGGAAAGTGCGCATCCGAATTGTCACACTAGTATGTTTTTTTGTCGAATCAGTCAATGAGGAAGTTAAAATACGTCTATACGCGTCTGTCATTTGAGAGCGATGGCAGCCACCAAAGCTTCCAAAGAACAGAAATACGACAGACAACTCAGGTACGTTTAAAAATATACTGCAAATTTCACAAATAATATTATTTTAGCTAATTGTTTTTTAAATGTTCTTCTGAGAGGTGCTATCGGATGCACCGGTGAGGCTGGAGTGCTAAAGTGAGCTAGCTGTATGAAAACATTATCTCTGTGCTAACATTAGCTATGGCTAATGGCTAATGTTATGATAGGGATGAGTCTCTGTTTGGTGTTTGCTTGTCAATCAAAAGGCCAGCTTGTCTAATGACAGCCGCTGACTTTATATATGTAATGTGTTTGATGGTTTATCAAGTGTAACTGTATGCTAGTGAATGCTATTGAAGCTCTTGTAGCTAAGCCATTCTTGCACAGTGGCTTGAGGAATCATTGTTTCACTAGGTGACAACACATGTCCATGTTATTTTTCAGACTGTGGGGTGACCATGGTCAGGAGTCACTGGAGAATGCACATGTTTGTCTCATCAACGCCACAGCAACTGGGACAGAGATACTGAAGAACCTAGTGCTTCCAGGTAAAACACATGTGGCTCTGTGCTAATGCTGCAGGTGCTGATCATAGACTGTGCAATATATATATATATATAGAGTAGTGATAATGAAATAATCCCCCTTATTAAAATGAATGTATCTCTCTGTCAGGTATTGGAGCTTTCACCATAGTCGATGGGCACACTGTTTCGGGAGAAGATGTTGGAAACAAGTAAGACAGCAGTTGTTTTGGTTTTGTAAATGTATCTACACTTGAATTAGTGTGTTATATTTGCACGTTTGTTCATGCTTGATCTTTCGATTTTGTCTTTCAGCTTTTTCCTCACCAACAACAGCATTGGAAAGGTATATTTTCCCAAAATCAAAGAATGTATGTTTTGTGAACATATGCAAGTGCACAAGCAAGTACACCATCTCCTCCTTGCATCTGCATCTTTCCTCCTACTTGGTTATTCATGGAGTCATTTTTTATATTAAATAAACGTATCAAGTAGGAAATGGTAAATGTATTTGTATGAGCCCTGAACTTAGTTTTTATGTTGCAGAATCGAGCACAGGCTGCCACTGAGTTGCTACAAGAACTAAACACTGATGTCTCTGGAAACTTTGTCGAGGAGGTTTGTCGTTTTCAAAGCTTTAACATGATGCCATATACATTTTAACAGGGTTAATTTTTAAGTAAGAATTGATATCGAACTTCTTTTATACCATCTTCATAATAACAATAAATATACATTTCACACATAAACCAGTGGACATACAACCAAGGGCAACTTCCATACCACTATAAAATAAGCATGCAAATGTCATTACATTTAAGTGTAAAATATTAAATGTAATAATCAGTATTATTGTTCTGACAGTGACAGCAATCTTTCTTGTATTTTCTGTCACTCCTGCAGAGTCCAGACAAACTTCTGGACAATGATCCTGAGTTTTTCCACAGGTTCAGCATAGTTATCGGTGTCCAGTTGCCAGAAAGGTATGAGATGGTTCATGTTTACACTCACATTTCACTATAACAAAAGAGTTAATGATTCATTATTAAGGAACTTATAGTATCCTAGTAAACTAGAATTGTTTTATTTGTGTAAATATTTAAACTTTGTGCAGTCAATAAAAGATGAAATGACAAAGTTAATGTAATTTACAAAGAGATTTATAGCTTTTTTTTTAAAAATAAAAAATGTTTTATATTTCATTATTTATATGTTGTTTTATATAAACTGTCTTTATCGCCTTGATTGGTCATTATTTTATTTTGTAAAGTTGTAAAAGGCTATCTTAAATCCAACAGCACATGTTTGAGGCTGGGCTCAGTTCTGTGGAGCGCCTCGGTACCTTTCCTCGTCTGTAAGAGCTACGGCCTGATTGGCTACATGCGACTCGTCGTGCAGGAGCATACAGGTTAGCATTCTACTTGAATTCCACTTTCTTATTATGATATTTTAATACATTTAAAAGTATCCTTTCAGTTCACATTGAAGAATAAACACTTTAAATTGCAAAAGCAGCACTTTGGTAAATAACATGTCATGCATTTCCCTCTATAGTCATGACCAGCGTTTCCGCCAGGGGGCCGTCTTGCCGTCATTTGACGCCCTTATTCAGCTCGGGGCGCCCTGAACGCGAGCCGAGGGCGTCCAAAAAATATTAATAATTCGAGAGAAGATCAAGTTTTTATTGCTTGAAATTACGAAAAGGACAAGGACATCCCTCTGTTGGAGGGGCAAAGGAATCTGGTGGGATTATTTTCGGAGTATTGAAGATCGTTTCCCCGACATCGAAGGCACCTGGACAACACGGAACGTGCACGATTTGGACGCGATGAGCAGGAGGTTTTTAGTGGAGCACGTGCGTGAGCTGTGCCTGTAAGCACCAGAGCCTCGCAGCGGAGAAACTGAGGCTCCCTGGTAAACTGTGGTAACATGAAGAGCCGTTCGGGAGCCGAAACAGCCGGCGCTTTAAGAGAGCCGAGCCAAATGATCCGGCTCACTAACGTAAAAAGACAGTATCTATAAGGGACGGCTCAAGTCAAAATTCAAAACAACCCCCCCCCCCCTCCGCTCTCGGGGTGGACGCCCTCTCAGCCCTGGTCTGGCGGAAACACTGGTCATGACTCATGATTATTTACATGAGATTATTGACATCCTGTCTGCCTGGAGCCACACTTTTTGTTACATGGTCTTTTCACCGTTGTTTATGGTTTATATGTAAACTGTAAACATATATTGACGTTTTCTTGCCTCCTTTTCAGTGATTGAATCCCACCCGGACAATGCCTTGGAGGACCTCCGGTTATTCAAGCCTTTTCCTGAATTCAAGAGCCACATTGAGTCCTACGACCTTGACAGCATGGACAAGAAGGTGTGTACTTCAGCACATTTAAACTGATGAACATATAAGCTATGCCAGCTTTACACAACTGATGTACTTCTTTCTCTTTTTTACTGAATCTGCAGGATCACAGTCACACACCGTGGGTTATCATTATTGCTAAGCACCTGGAGAAATGGCTGAGTGAGGTACATTACAGTGTCTGTGGCCTCCCCAATGCAAAAGTGTCTGACAAATTAATCACTGCTATTGTTGGGTTGTTTTACGATAATAATAAGCCAATAGTTTTGTCATTGTAGCACGACTGTCAGGCACCGAAGAACTACAAGGAGAAAGAGGCCTTCAGACAGTTAATTCGAGAAGGTATCCGAGGCCCTCTGTATTGTGTAAAACTGGCAGTTCAGTAACTTTGGTGTTTCAACTTATCTACGACTTTTATTTTACACATTTGGTTTGTGCCTTTAGGGATCCTGAAGAAAGAGAATGGTGTCCCAGAGGATGAAGAAAACTTTGAAGAAGCTATTAAGAATGTCAATACTGCTTTAAATCCAACCAAGGTACCAGACCCCAAATACTCCTAGGTTATAGGAGTTATCTTGTTTAATATATTTCCTCCTTTGAACCCCAAGTCTTTATGTTTTCTATAGTATGACATTTGCCTGTGAGGTCTGATTACACTCCTTGTTTCTGCAGACTCCTAGTGCTGTTGAAGACCTCTTCAATAGTGAGCAGTGTAACAACATCACATCACAGGTAAGAACTTTTTTATTTCTGAGACCTTTTCTCTAAAAAGACCCGTGGATATATCATAGTCATTCCCTAGTACGTAATTCATGCTTTTTTTTAAAGTGTTGTGTGTATTGTTTTGTTTGTGTTTACCAGTCCCCGTCCTTCTGGGTGATGCTCAGAGCTGTAAAGGAGTTTGTCCTTAAAGAAGGCAATGGAAGCCTTCCTGTACGGGGAAGCATCCCAGATATGATCGCAGACTCTCAGAAGTTCATCAACCTCCAAAATGTGTAAGTCTGCTACTCAGAAAACCTCTGATCCAACAGTACATCTGGTTTATGCCTCTTTCTAACAGTAATTATGTGGATTTGTGTTGATGTTTATTTTTTTGATTTCAGTTACAGGGAAAAGGCCTTGCAGGATGCAGCAGCTGTTTGTAAGCAGGTAGAAAGCCTATTGCAGTCTATAGGAAAGGTATGTTATAAACCCACGTAGTCAGTGTGTGAAAGTACTGGAGTTAGTCATGACTTTATTTGGGTCCTAAATCCATTTTTAAATTTGTGCTCAAAATAAATGTCTGATAGGTCCCAAGTAATAACAAGCTTTACCAGGTTTAGCCCTGAAATACTGAATATATGGATGAAAATGCTGCTACTGATATTACATTGTGATTACAATTGTATTACTTTTATTTGTACCAGCCACCAGAGAGCATCTTGGAAAAGGACATCAAACTGTTCTGTAAGTATTATGACGGATACATAATTTTCTGACTTCATATGTTTTCATGTCTCCTATTATGGAAATATTAAGATTTGTACTGCTGTCACTGTGTGTTCCTTCTCGATTTTAAGAAAAATGCAAACAGGTGGAGCAAAATATACACTTTTTGCTGCACCTACAATGTGTTTATTGCTAACTGTTCAATTTGTGTTGGTGTCTAGGTCTCTTTCGTTTTTTGTAAAGCACTTTGAATTGCCTTGTGTTGAAAGGTGCTATATAAATAAACTTGCCTTGCCTTGCCTAGGTAAGAACTCATCATTTCTGAGGGTGGTGCGCTGCAGATCTCTGGCTGAAGAATATAGTGTGGATTCAGTAAATAAAGATGAAATCAGTAAGCTGGAGATTAAACTGTTCAGCTTTGTTTATGTCATGTCTTGTTTTTGAGTTTGTACAATATTATCTTCTGTTAAGCGTGAAGAATATTTGTCCGTTAACATAAATGTGTGTCCTCAGCCTCAAGCATGGACAATCCAGACAGCGAGATGGTCTTCTACCTCATGCTGCGTGCTGTAGATCGCTTCTATCAGCAGCACTCCCGCTACCCAGGTACGACCAAGGATCATACAGATTTTGAGGAAGATGTTAAAGATCTTCATGTTTCTGTCTTGACACTGCACAAAATCAAATACTTCATAGTCTGGAATTATGACAATATTTCCTCTTGATGCAACATGTTTTTGTCTTGTTTATTATCCCCCCATGTTTTTCTTCCCAGGAGTTTATAACTACCAGGTGGAAGATGACATCAGCAAACTGAAGCTCTGTGTGAACAGCCTCCTGCAGGAGTACAGCCTCAACGTCAACATTAAAGACGATTACATCCATGAGTTGTAAGTGATGTCCAGTTTACTGATGAAGTGATTGTAAAAGACTATCAAATTATTATCAAGCTTTTTTTTTTCTTTAAACCTGCAGCTGTCGATATGGTGCAGCAGAGCCACACACAGTCGCTGCATTTTTAGGAGGTAATATTTTCGTCCTTAAAATAAATTCTCACCTACAGAGTGCTAACAAATCAAAGATGTTTATTTCATCTTCTTTAATGGTGTTTCTTTAGGATCTGCTGCTCAAGAGGCCATCAAGATCATCAGCCACCAGTTTGTGCCCTTCAACAACACTTTCATTTACAACGCCATGTCACAGACCTCCGCTACCTTACAGTTGTGAATACAGAAACTGATCCAGAAAACAGAACCAGATCAAAAGAGGCATTTACCAACTTGCTTTATTCAATCTAAACTGAAATATTGCATTTTATATCAAATTTGAATAGGATTACTGCTCAAATGTATGCACTAAAATCGAAAAATGCTTCTAATGTTAAAGGTTCTTTTAAAAAGTATCGACTATAAAGCCTTGTCTTCTTTGTTAAAGTTTGTGAAGGGGTAGACATCAGGATGGAGGATTTCTTCAAACGTTTTTTGTGGCAGACCTCATCAAACAAAGCTGGAGTCTCAACGGCCTCTTATTGTATTGTGTTTTGAACAAGGTGGAAGATTTTTGGTTAAAATAAAAAGTGTTGTATATAGTATTTCACTCTCATGCATTGATATAAAACATTGAATAATTGCCCTGCACTGCACTTGTTTATTCTTATTACAAAGGTAGAGTTGACAAATTCAGCAGACATGACTTGATCAAAAATGTCCTTTGCTTATCAGCCGGTTTTCGGCTTCACCTTAGGTCAGGGGTCTCAAACGTAAGCCCGCAACTTCATTTTATGTGGCCCTGCAAGAGCTTGCAAAGAATATAATACGTTTATTATGGTTACATGCCACTTTACAGAAGCAGGTTGCCCATAAACTACATGTCCCACAATGCATCTCGTTTTGTGACGCGCACTGAAGAGACTTGCAATTATTTGCCCTGGACATCTGCTTTCAGACGTAGTTCATTACTAAATTATTATCCTATCTGATAATAATCCAATGCAGAGGCAATAATATAATACATTATTATATATTTATATAGTTACAACTGGCCCTTTGAGTGCAACCTTTATGCGAATGTGGCCCGCGATGATATTGAGTTTGACACCCCTGATCTACCGGGGTGGCATGGGGTGGCAACTGCCACCCTAAACAATAGCCTTGCCACCCCAGTTGGCATCTTTGTTTTGAAAGAAAAGTTGTGGCTCATCGGACATTTATGAGAGAAAATCTCTAATGTCCGAGTGCAAGTGAATGCAGCACAAGACGCGAGTCTTGTAACCCCTCCCCCGGCCCTGGCGCGAGACTGGAAATATGATTGATGGCGAATTCAGTTGAACAGTGGACGGCGCAAAACGAGAAGCATTTCGGACCCAAGTAGACGGAAGGAATGAGGTAGTTGCGATCTACAATGACAGAGAAGAGAATGTCAAGTTTGGCTGTACTCAGCATTGAATCAAAACGCACTCCAGCTGTTGATCTTAATACATTTGTGAGGCGTTTTGCTGAACAAAATGGTAATCGCCGCATTCAGCTGTAATAGGCATGCCAACTTGATGATCTGCTCACGGATGACTCGATGAGCATAACAAACTGTTAAGATGATGACCTTGTATGCGTGTATATATTTTTTTTCTTTGTGGGATCTGCCCCCAAAAAACAGTTTTAAGTCCTGAGAAAGTAAAATAAGACGGTGTGTAAAACTACACTGCCCAGCCAACAGAAAGTAACCACTTTGATTTAACTAGGCCAGTAGGTAAGGACCTTCCACTGGATAATAACTGCAGCGATGTTTTAGCTGAATACACGTTTTCTAACTTCTAAGTTAGGGACTGATGCAGTTAGTCACTTCTTTAATGTTTGTTCTTTCTGATGTAAAGTCAAGGTTGTAACTGTATATCAATAATGATATAATTACTTGTTTTTCAAATTTGAAGGAGGGTGAGCAAGCATCTTGATGAACATTCATCATTAACTCCTCCAAAAAATATAGTTTATTCAATAATAAATGAATATGTGAATCATAACAGTGATTGACAGCTGATAGGAATAATATGATTGTTAATATTATCATATTCATTCAGACAAACATCGATGAGACAGTTAATTAATGTACTTATTGCAGCAGTGCATAGATTTGGTACCCCTGCTGGTCTAAGAGTGAGACAAACTCATTCAGTTATTGTTCAGTTAAAATTCATTAAATTACGTTTGCCACCTTACATATGTATATGTAAGGCTTTACTGATGTGCCACAATAATATCACCTAATGTCATTGAGTTAAAATATTAATATTGTGGCTTTCCAAGTTAACATTGATTGTAGGGGTGTAACGGTTCACAAACATTTCGGTTCGGTTCGTACCTCGGTTTTTAGGTCACAGTTCGGTTCGGTACGTTTTCGGTACGGTACACGTGTGAACCGAAGGGTACCGAACGAATATAACGTTAAATGTAAAAAATTGAGAACATGAACAACTTTCTGGAAGTAATCTTAGGTATATATCATAGAGCGACCAAGTCATTTCATTGGACGAGAGGCATACTATGAGAGCTGGTCACAGGGATGCGTTCAATAATAATTTCAGTACGTGTACCGTTACACTGCGATTTAAATCAGCATATACTTCTGCCAGGGGATGCCACCCCTCAAAATCTCCTGCCACCCTCTTGCCACCCCATGAATATTTGTCTAGATCCGCCCCTGTGCTTAGGTCAACGAGAGTCTGGAAAACAGTTTTGAGATAAGCTTGTTGATTTGTTTAAACAAGGATTACACAGTTTTGTAGCCTGAATAAATGTTACATGACAAGCATGTGATCTTCTTGAGAAGCCCGTGATGGGACTTGCCCCCTGGCAGGATTTCCACGCACCCTGGCAGGTTAAGATAAGTTTCGTTGCAAATTGGTGTCATTATTTTTTCCAAACACCAGAGGGCACCCTTCCATCTTTTTATTCTCACAGATCAACATGTAGTTGCCTGTTCACCGTTGGATACCGACTGCATTTCAGGTAATCAGCTGTAGGATGTTAACAAAAAACTAGTCATGTAACTTATTAACCAAAATTGTTTCTCAATTGCTGCCTTAAGACGATAGGATACTATAGGATAGGACAGTTGTGTTCATAATGAGTACGATCTTGAAGGCAGCACATAGTCCTGCTAGACAATGATGAGTTATGAGGGTCACTGTGATGTAACTGATGGGCAGGGTGAAGTTTGTCATTTGTTTTTCTCCTCCCAAACTTGGGTAGAAGGGAAATTTGCCTAAAGCAGATATATTTTTCTTTTACCCGCCAGCTCTCCCCAGCATGCAGTGGTGTGTATCACATTCTCACAGCCACACGGAGACAACCCTCCGCTTCGCGTCGGGCCGAACCACGCCCATTAGCTGTGATATAATGAGCCAACCCAGTCTCATGGCATTTCGTGTTCACCAACACGATTTTTAATCTATTGATTCGTGTTCACCAACACGATTTCCCCCTTTTTTTCATGTTGCACAGCACGATTTTAAAAGCAATGTATTTCTACTGGTAATGTGTTTCGTGCCTGCAGCACGTCTTTTTCTCCGGTCGGGTCGTGGAAGACCGAAAGCTGTGTGGTTCATAAAAACATGTTCTTACTCAATATCAAGCCACAATTATTGCTTTTATTTTAAATCGTATAATTCCGGACTTTTGTTGCCGTCTGTGAGGAAAATAAATGGGGCTCAGAGCCTCAGAATACTGAAATCTGTATTTTTAAATCTTTTTTTCCTTCTAATTTGTTATTCTTTTCAAAATAACACACTGTTATTTACTCACCATTATAACACACAATTATCCTTGCTTTTATTTATTGGTTTAATTCCATAATCTCGGGCTTTTTTGGCGTCCGTCAGGAACTGCATTTCAAAATAAAATAACCGGAAACAGACGTAGGCCTATAAGGGACATTTCGAGCATCATTGCGATGGTCAACATTTCTGAGTTTAGGATGGCCGAAGACACTACACTACCCATAATCCCCAGCTATCGTTTAGGACTACAGTCCCCGTGATTAATCTTCAAACTTTGGGATTGGATCTTTATATATACAGTCTATGGATTGGATGTTGGAGTGGCAGTGCGCCAAGGTTACGCCGAGCGTCAAACAGCTGTTTGAAATGGAACGAAACCACGCCAGACTATCCAAAACTGGAATCGAACGCCCCCCCCAGAACTACACATGCTGGCTATTGTGTTTCGCAAAAATGTTCTATGGGACGTCTCTACTGAACGTTTTCGTTTTTCCCACGATTAGAAGTTGCCAGTATTAAACACATTGGTGTTATCAAATGTAATACATATAATTAATAAATGGGTGAAAATCGCTTGTGTCCATAATGCACAGCATTAATACCCACATGACAGCTCATTGTTACTTTGTAATTCTACTCCACTCCAATTCAGAGGTTAACCTGGTATTTTTACTCCACTACACTTATTTGAGTTACTTTGCAGATTCTGATTAATGATGTGAAATATAAACAACCCTTAAATCAGACTTTAGTTACACCTGAGTAAAATTCAGGGAAGGTGATTGTCAAGTGCCAACAATCAGGAGAGATATTTGATAGTTGGTGCTTGAGAAGACTAAACATGTATCTGCAATTGACATGAATGGAAACGAGTAATAAAGTATATTCATTACTCGTTATTCTCTACTAATAGTTAATTAAAGACTGTATATTATGGCTATTTTGCACATCCCTTTCAAGATTTCAAGATTTTCAAAGGTTTATTGACATATCATATACACAACTACGGTGTAGTTATGCAATGAATGAAAAACTTGGGTCACAGGTTCCTCAACAGTGCATTACAAGACATCTATCAATATGTGTGTACCTCCACAATTAAACTGTCATATTCTGCACATTTCCTATTCTATCAACATAAGAGTATAATTCATATGTATAATATCAGTTAAAATAAGTGCTTCAACATAGTTAACATTGCAGGAAAGTAATATATTAGACGTTAGGTACTTTGTCAGGCTTAATATTTATCTGTAGATAGATACCCCCAACGTTTTTTTCTTATTTAAAAGAAGACCTTAATCTGTTATTTAATGTTTAAATAAAGGTTCATTCGTTTTTCTGTTTTGCACCTCCTATTAATATCTTTGTACATCCTGCACTAAACTGTTTCATTGTAGAGATCACTTACAGTATCTTCTTGATTTTTTATATTCTATATTTCTATCACAAACCTTCTACTTTCCCCCTATGAAAGTATGTAGGCCTACTCTTAATATTTTTTTAATCAAATATAACACATAAAAACAATAATTCAATAACGTGCTTTAACCACTAGTCGGTGCACACAAGGTACACACAGCCATAATAACTTTGTATTATTAGTGTAGGACACTTATGTATGTACAACATCTGAAGATGTGTAGTTTTATTCATGTTTTCACATAATTTTACAGCATATTGCTATACTATTTCAGACTCAGTATTTACATTCTTATATTCAAAGAAAATCAGTAATATCTTTAAAAACTACAAGTCCTTCTCTATCAGCTGTGCACCGTTATAGTGTAAATAACCTATCTACAAATTAGATCAAATGTAAAAGTCAGCCGAATTAGTGTTGATACTGCAAGGAGACGTATTGTGTGAAGAGAAATTGAAGATGTTGTTTAATTGTTGATATATTTATGATCCACGTCAAGTATTCAGTTTCGGCGGCATTTCTTCAGTTTTTCCAAAGGTCTTCTCATCAGGGCTCTATAAATAAAGAACTACGGCAGATCTGTAATATGTAATGCAGCCGAACCGTGTATTACAATGCCGTTATGTGATGACTTTCAAAGACAAAAGCAAGAGCACTCGGAATTAAGTATTATTTTATTCTTTTAAAATGTTTTCCGGATTTCATATAATATAAACACCAAATCCCAGCATGCATTGCAGCAAAAACATCCAATCAGCGAGCTTAAACCATAGCTGAGGATCTTGGGTAATCGCTCGAAATGCCTACGTCTGTTTCCAGTTATTTATATTTTGAAATTCAGTTCCTGACGGACGCCAAAAAAGCCAGAGATTATGGAATTAAACCAATAAATAAAAGCAAGGATAATTGTGTGTTATTGGTGAGTAAACAACAGTGTGTTATTTTGAAAAGAATAACAAATTAGAAGGAAAAAAAGATTTAAAAATACAGATTTCAGTATTCTGAGGCTCTGAGCCCCATTTATTTTCCTCACAGACGGCAACAAAAGTCCGAAATTATACGATTTAAAATAAAAGCAATAATTGTGGCTTGATATTGAGTAAGAACATGTTTTTATGAACCACACAGCTTCCGGTCTTGCACGACCCAACCGGAGAAAAAGACGTGCTGCAGGCACGAAACACATTACCAGTAGAAATACATTGCTTTTAAAATCGTGCTGTGCAACACGAAAAAAAGGGGGAAATCGTGTTGGTGAACACAAATCAATAGATTAAAAATCGTGATGGTGAACACGAAATGCCATGAGACTGGGTTGAATGAGCATATACCACGGCCTGTCGTGAGCTATTGCTTAATTATAATATAGTTGTAATATAGTCAAGACAAAACATGCTTATGACATGCTCAAAAACTGATATTTCTTAAATCTGTATTCAAATGTAGTTCCCTCTATCAGCAATGTATCAACATCAACTACACACACATTTCTATCAGTATTTCTCTGTGTTGTGGTTGACATGATGATGACTGTTAGGAGTTAAGGGGAGAGGCTGAGCATCACCATGAAATGTGCAAATTGACATAAAAATGAATAAAAGGGGAAAAAATGCTCCATGTTTTGTTATGTTATGTAAGCCAACTAGACAGACAGTTTATCACTCTTCCTCCTGTACATTAGCAGATAAAAGGCATAACATACTTGAATGAATGGTAAATAAAGAATGCTGGAAATAACTGCAATCCCCACATTAGCATATGCTATGCAGAGACTGCCTTCTTCATGTCGTGAATTGCAGCTGATGTTTTAATATGGCAATTGGCAATTTGACTTGTACAACATTCGCAAGTTGTACATTTGACTCATACAATATCCCACCTTCGAGTGATTGTCATGTCTAGGAAACTAATAGTGAAAGTTTATTCTTTATGTTAGTTTTGTCATGTCCCTTTGCCCTGTGCTTTATGTTTATTCCCTTAATTAATCATCCCTCTCATTTCAGGCCTCCACGCTCCCCGCCCCCTTCTGTCTCCTGCGTCCTTGATTGTTTTCCCCCGCCCTGATTGTTTCCACCTGTGTCCCCTTTACCTGTGTATATATTGTGGTAGCTTCCTCCTGTTCATTGTCAGTTTGTTGTCTTACTATGACCCACGTTCCTGATTACCTCACGGACTTCCCACGGATCTACCTCATTGATCACTTGCTAGTTTTCCTCGAAAGAGTATATTTGTTTTCCTTGTTTTGATTACTGTGCTAAATTCCAGTAAAGTCTTTATTTTTTGAGAACACTATCTGAGTCGTGCAATTGAGTTCATGCCTCAGAGTCTCTCCTTGACAGTGATGCTCTGGTTTCTTCATGTTTTGTTTTTTTTCCCTCTTGCTTGTGCCGGACTGAAACTGTCTTTTCACCAACATCTCTTCACCTGCACGAGTGGCCGTATCAAAGCCGTAATTGGTCAGATGTCGATTCATTGCAACGGTGTCGGGTTACAGACGTGCTCCCCTTGTCACCTCTCACTCTCGCGGGGGGTGCGCGGAGAACTGAGCAGAGAACTGCGCACAGCAGCTGAGGCCCTCTGGACGGGGCCCCATGCAGCCTGCGTAATTGGCCTGTAGGGAGGGGCGGCCCTGGGTGGGGAGGTGGGTGTTTTTCATCTGCTGGTGGCGACTACCGTAGATTATTTCACACACAGTGACGTCACGAGCTACCCACAATGCAACGCGCGCCATATATATAAATACGCCATTTTCCTGGAGGTGCAAATATCCTGGAGGTGCAAATATAAACAGCTAGCTAACGTATCCAGGCAGAGCGCACTAGGTTTTTATCGCATCGCTCTAAACGCTCGAGTTTCACTGCGGCTGTCAGCTGTGTTTACTCATTGCTGTGTTTACGTAATTCAAACAAGACTCACTGGCTAGGGAGCTACAACTACAACAAAATGAACATATTTTACCGTGATTAAATTGTAATACACGTTTTTAAATGATGCCGAAGTAACAACATACTGATACCGGTTAGTAAAAACCAGTGGCGTCGCCTGGCCTGGGCATTCGGGGCTTTAGCAATAGAAGCATGCATGACACCAGACCAATCAGAGAGTTGCATGGAAATAAAGGTGTGTGTGTGTGTGTGTGTGTGTGTGTGTGTGTGTGTGTGTGTGTGTGTGTGTGTGTGTGTGTGTGTGTGTGTGTGTGTGTGTGTGTGTGTGTGTGTGTGTGTGTGTGTGTGTGTGTGTGTGTGTGTGTGTGTGTGTGTGTGTGAATAGCGCATTAAGTGTGATCGAGAGAGAGGGACCGTGTTGTTAGCATCTGGTTAGCTAGCTGCACTAACGGACATAAGGAGCTGTTTGTTCCACAACAAGCTGGAGGAGGGTCGTCTCCTCTCAGACTGAGAGACTCAGGTGAGCTAAAGGTCTCTCTGAGTGTTTAGATAGTTCACTTTAGTCTTGCATTCACACCTAATAGTCCGCTTCTCTGGTGTGCACCAGACAACAGTTTGTTACATTGTTTCATTTTTCAGAAGGTTGGGTTTGCGTTCACACGGACAAAACTCAAACGGACTATAAACTTTAAACACAAGTCATGTGCACGGAAATGCTGTTCAACAATTGGTGAGACATTAAAGGGGTAAAAACGCAGGAGCCTCTGCACTTTCGGCAGGTTATTCTCATGCTGCTGTTAATCTGGAGATCAACAGACACTAGCGGCCCGCGCATATGATTATATAATCAGACAACGTCCGTTAAAAAACATTATAACATAATGAGAGACGTTCTGCAGTAAGGAGGGGCGTTTCACCGATGACAGGTGTTCTTACTTTTATGTAGTTGACGGAGCATTTTTACTTTACACAACACTTCAACACTTAATTCTGCTTCACTCTTTAAATTAACAACCGCGGATGTCTTGAAAGACTCTTTCGGTAAAGATTTTTGAAGACATCCGCGTTCTTGTGACACGTATACTACGCTTCCTATGTTTTGGTGCGGACTGCGTTCACACCGACCCAAATGAACCGCACCAAGCGGCTAAACGCACCAGGGGTAGATTCAACCGGACTATAAAAGGCTGGTGTGAATGCACCGCTATCTCAGTGGGTCTCAAACGGTTTGGTCACAAATTATTCAAAAGATGATTTCCTCGGCACACCTTCATATGATCATTATAGTCTATATGGCAGTAAAACAAGAATAGAGTTTAAAAGGGGAGTGATTTGTAAAATATCCATAAAGAAAAAGAAAATCTGTTTACAGTTTCATATGGGTGTTGAGAGATGTATCCATAGATCTCTTAATGTTGCTCTCAAAGTGCACCAGATTGATGCTTTTAACTTCAATATTTAAAACAAATCTTCCCGGGGGAGCATCCCCCCGGACCCCCCTAGAGGAGGTGAGGTCCGCCCCCCACTCATAAAAAATAGCACTTACCCCTGCCTATATGCCATGAGCTCAGGGTCGGCTCTAGAACAAATCAAATGGGGGGGCAATCATTTACCAAGGGGGGGCACACACTGCCGTCAACAACCAACACACAAACACCAACGCAACTTCAATTTAAAAAAACATGCTGTAAAGTTTATTGTCTCTCACACACATTGCAGGGTGTAGTGCTATTTTATAGCGCACCTATGACTTCTGCATACATGCACGGTTGTGGCACGATCACCAAAACAGAAACATATGGACATAGGCCACCATATGAAAAGTGTGCAAATGTATTTAGTATCCTATCCATGTTTTAGGTGGGGGTGGACCTAACCTCCTCTAGGGGGGTCTGGGGGCATGCTCCCCCGGAAAGATTATTTTAAAAATATTGAAGTTAAATGCATCAATCTGGTGCACTTTGAGAGCAAAATGAAGAGATCTATGGATACATCTCTCAACATCCATATGAAACAGAACTGTAAACAGATTTACTTTTTCTTTATGGATATTTTACTAATCACTCCCCTTTTAAACTGTATTCTTGTGTTACTGTCCTATAGTATTTCATACCCGTTTTTCATTTATTCTCTTATTCTTTAATAATTATAATGATCATATAAAGGTAGCCTATTCCTCGCAAATACTTGTTTACATAAATGGTCACCAAACCGTTTGAGACCCACTGAGATAACTTACACTAAAGTGAACTATCTAAACACTGAGAGTCCTTACCTCACTGAGCTGACGTTATAAGATCCTCTCAGTCTGACAGGAGAGGACTCTCCTCCACCTTGGTGTAGAAACAGCTCTTTATATCCGTTAGCATAGCTAGCTAACCAGATGCTAACAACAATATTCCACGTTACCGCTCGCGCACTGACAAAATGCGCTCGTGCCACACACAAAGAGCCGAGCTTGAATGAAACACAGAGACCCATGTACTTGTACTATACTGTATATCATATTATTTTCGATGGCTTTACTGTATAATCAGTATAACAGATGGACAGATCGCCACTGGGCTTTCATCTAAACACACAGCCACGTAATGATAACAAAACAAAAGTCGGGGTCATTGGTCAAGCAACACACCAATCAGAGAGCAGCAGTGAGCACACCTCAGGCTGTGTTTCATATAAAGAATAAATAAAGAATACAAATTTGTATTCTTTATTTCTGATGTATTTCACACAAAAAACTTTTGGTGGAAACGTTTTAACTTATATGATTACAACAAAAAAACGGCAAAGTGGCAATAAGGCTTGCCCACCCTGCGTTGGGGGGGCACAGTGACTCATTTGGGGGGGCATGGCCCGCGAATGACCCCCCATGACGCCGACCCTGCATGAGCTGATTATCGAGCCTTCATTGTAACAGTCGCGGCGCGTGTAGCCTACTGTGTGCGTGTGTGTGTGGGGAGTGTTGCAGTAGAACATTCCACTGTAGCGCCGCGGCCGCAGCCACTGTGGGATAAGCTCCGAATGTTTTCAGGTCCAGGCGACGCCCCTGGTAAAAACCATGAATTAATGCTTGACAAGTCTGCAGACAAGACGGCTGGCGAAAAACCTTTTAAAATGCTTGTTTTCTGAATGAAGATCGGATCGACCAGGCTAAGCTAACGTTATATGCTCCGTCCACAATCATAACAATGGCCTACAGACATAAATAAACCAGCAACTGTATTCGCCATGACACAGACAGTCTGTGGTTTGTACTTGTTTAACTTTTGTCCAGTTTCTGAACAGATATGAGGAGCTGTGAGCTCTGTGTGCTAACTGCTAACTGCTAACAGCTAACGGCTGATGTTTTCTGGTTGAACGTCAGTGATGGCAGGCTGAGATCCTTACTGCTGATCGGCTACCACGAGATTGCGTCACGCGAATATGACGCTTGAGTTGAACAAATTTAACTCGAGCGTCCACCGCTTCATGCTTGCCGACGGAGCGAATCCGCGTCTGTCCCAAGCCCCCAGGAAGTGCGCCGGAGTCTGATGAGAATATTCGTAGTGGCCAAACGGCAGTACTACACTTCCGTTTGGTTGCTGGGCCCGGAAACACTTTTTCCCATTGACTTACATGGGGAAAGAGTGGTCTGTAACTCGTTGGATAATTTTTTTTAAACTAAATAAACAACCCAGTATGAAGACTTGTATAGCCCTTATTAAAAACATTCGTTCCTCAAGTTGTAAAAATTTGCTAATAACGTTATTCTGAGAGTTATTTCCCTCGGCATTATGAACGCGCATCTAACCCACGGTACCGCGCTGCCCGGCACGTTCATGTGATGTGACGTGTTCAGCACCTCCCCCTTCACACGCGGTCACGTTCAGTGTTCACTGTCACGTCACTGAGGCTAAAGAGACAACGCTTTATAGATACAGTCTATCTATGCTAACAACCGACAACAGTTTGCTCCAAAAGGTAAGATACGAAAACATATTTATTTTCTAACCTGCCTCCTTAATGTCTGTATGTAATGTTACATGTTCTCATATACAAGAGTAAAATAAGCCAAACCACTCATCAGCAACCGCTACTGTGGCTAAGCTAATGTTGGGTGTTTGCTGTAGTGGACAGTTTTATTATATCCTGATATGTTTTAACCAAATGCTTCTCATTTGGTTAGATGTGCTGTTTGCCTCTATCTACTCTACTTCAAGGCCACAGAGCTGTTTTGGCTACTGGGTTGAGACTCACACAAAGTCACACGAGAACTTCTACAGCTCAAGGCCAGGTGTCTAATAATAATGTGACCGTGTGAAGACAGATTTCTTACCTTCCTCCCCCTTCTTGTATATAAGCTTTTTTACTCTATTGAACTGCGCACACTCGCGCAGACATATTTTATACTCTGTGAGACCTGTGTCTATATTTTATTGTATCTAATGTTTGTTTGAGGCCTCGAATAAACATCACCAGAAAGACAACTCTGTCTGTTTTCACCATTTATTTGTTTTAATCACTCTGACTTGTACTCTACAGTATTGGGGTTTTTGGATTTCCATAACAATTGGCGCTGCGAGCAGGGTCTCTGCGAGCAGGGTCTCTGCAAGTTCGATTGGGAACACCTCCGGACGCTGGTGGTGGCCGGCTCCAGGATCCTTGAATCTTCCTCTACCCCGACAGAAACCGTATGGGACGAGAGGACCAGTGCCGGGGGTGGAACCGATTGACTTCACGAGATCCAACGAACTCAAAGGCTTTCAATACTCGGTGAGATGTGCAGTGTCTACATTGTTTAAAGTTAAACGTAAGTAAACTCCATGACATTTATGAGAGGGAACTGCTCGAAGGGATATTTGAAGATATCCGATATATCGTAGCCTGGGTTTGGATCAGTTTTTGCGTGATTTGTACTGAGAAACTAATATCACATCATCGACGGATGATAAAATAGCCTGGGTTTGGCCTGGGTTTGGCCTGGGTTTGGATCAGTGTTTGTGTGATTTGTACTGAGAAACTAATATCACATCATCGACGGATGAAAAAATAGCCTGGGTTTACGATCAGTTTTTGCGTGATTTGTACTGAGAAACTAATATCACATCATCGACGGATGAAAAAATAGTGTTTAAACACCCCTTGTTTTGTCAGGGGTGGTTTGGTAACATTTGAAGACTTTGTCATAGGAGCAAAGCAGAGGGGGGGCTTGTACACTCTCCTGAGGGTTCGATTGTAGATGTCATGCGAGCAGAAATGGTGAAAACAGTCTGTCTAAATTAGATATATGGACGGAAATGTTCGGATTTCCAAAGGGAGGTTTTTTTGAGTAAATTAAAAATCAAGAACCTAAAGAATAAATTACAAGAACATGAAGATGAAATAAAGGGTAAAAAATAAAGTAAAATACTTATATAGAAAACTGGACACTCAGAGAAAGTGTACTCACAGAAAGTGTTTATAAATACTGGGAGCATTAAGCAGAATGCCGTGAAAGAAGGCAGTTGGCCTTGGGCATTAAAGAAAATATTAAGGTTGAAGATGAATGTGAAGAAAAGAAGGAAAATAAATTATTTCCAAAACCATGTAAACCCCAGACATCTCTGTATCCTTCCATTGCAGGCCTGAATGACCTCTCCTCGACTGGGTATCCTTTCCCTCCCCCGGGGTACAACCCTGGCAATCCGGCTGGCCCACCTCAACCACCTCCACCGCCACTACAAGTCCCAGCCATGCAGTCAACAGACTCCCCGTAAGCTTGTCCACCCCATCAGCCCCAAGTAGATGGGGACAACAGCGGGATAAAACAAACCCAAGCCCAAGCAGGTGTTTGGGCAACACACCTCAGTGATGCCTTTCTCAACGGACTCACAGACACAGCGCAAGCTACGCAGAATGCTGTCCGGTCACAATACCGAGGGAGAGGCAGAAGAGGTTTTCCGAGGCAGAAGACGAGAAGCAAGACCTTCATTTGACGAAGGATGTTTCAAGTGTGGCAGTGTTGAACATTGGATTATGGGACTGCTCACAGAACACTGGCGAGTGGAGGCAGAGGGGGACAGCAAGGACGGGGCCATTCACAATCAGACCTACACCAGATGGGGAGGAAGGGACCCGATCGAGCGAGACAGAAATTCAGCCAGCAGCATCGAACCAGGGAAGTGACACACACACACACACACATCATGCTATTGAAAATTGGAAAATGTAGAAGACATGCCTGTGGTTAAAGAGGGTAGGCCTACATATTTGAAATATGATAGTGAAACAGCATTTGAGAAATGTCCCACACTGACTTTGGCTGTCATGGGTGTTGATGTTCCATTTTTTTGGTTGATTCTGGGACTACAAATTCTATAGTAAAAAGGGCAGATTTGCCTGATTGCAAATTTAGTGGTAGATTTATGCACTCAATAGGAGCGGCTGGGGTGACTGTAAAGGAGAAGTTTTTGTATCACTTCAGAGTGGAGATAACGGTGATGATAGTCAATCCATTTCCCACATCAGTAAAAAAACAGTTTATTTTATCCTCCGTCTGCCTAATAAATTTACTGGGCAGAGATCTGATTCTCCGGTTCGGCTTAGACCTAATTTTTCAACAAATGAGGGTTTTAAAGTCCGGCAGCCATCTCCTACGATGGTTCAAAAACTGGCATTTGATGATAAAGAACTGTGTGAATGTGTATTAAATGGCTGCTGACATATCCTGATTCTCAGGCGTTGTTGCGTTGGACTGATCAACGTGTTTTTCCAACTGCAGTGTTCATGGAAGCTTCTTTTTACTTGTACTAACATTGTTGATGATCCGTGTAAATGATGAGAGTTTTTCAGGTGTGAATGAGGAGCTCATGCTTAAAACTATGCTTGGAGGAGTTTGCTGCGCAGCTGGTTCCAAACACAAACTGTGTCAAATCCCAGGGGCGGTCCACACATTTCACTAGCCAGGGGCCCCACTGAGAGATAGAGGGATTTGGGTCCAATCGTTAAAGATTTGGAGTCAGTCACTGATTGGACACCTACACACACAGAATATGTTATGTACTATATGTCAGGTGACATGTATAAGATGAAAATGTGCACAAACGTAGCCGTTCTGCACACATTGCTGTTGGTTGAGGATGGTGAGGTAATTCTCATATCTCTGAGCTTCCTGCCGCGCTTTCAGATGTGCCATACTCACTCTGGGCAGCTCACAGATATGACGTATGTTTAATGTCCACGTTCCGTTCAAATCAACCCATTGAAACGTGAAGTTGTTGATGGCATTCGGCCAGTGTTTACCTCTCTGCTTAAACAAGGGGTCATTATTCCGTGTAACGATTCCGGTACGCACTCCAGTGTTTCCTGTCAAAAAGATCAGAGACAAAACCTCCTGACGAGTGGAGATTTGTCCAGGATTTACAGTAAATGCAGCTGGGCATACACCGCTCGTCCCAAATCCTTATCTGATTCTTTCCCATGTTCCAGCCTCTGCAGCATTTTTTTACTGTAATAAGATCTCTCAAATGCATTTTTCAGTGTTCCTGTACACAAAGACAGTCAATTTTGTTCACATTTGAATATAAGGGTAAACCTTACAGATTCACACGTTTGTGTCAAGGCTACTGTGTACAACCAGGCATTGTATACAAGGTTGGTCTCTCTCCAAGTTTCTAAAGGCACCGCTCTCATACAAGGCCAGTTTGATGACCTCATGATTTTCGCACCCACAGCAGAACAGTGTGGAGCTGATACCATTTCCTTGTTAAAATACCTCACAGCCGAAGGCCAAAAGGCTCTAGTTTGTCTAAACTCCAATATGTACAAAGAACAGTTACATTTTTGGGTCAGGTCATTTCAAGAGAGGTGGAATAAGTACTCAGATCTTTTAGTGAAATTATAAGTACTCAGATCTTTTAGTGAAATTATAGGTACTCAGATCTTGTACTTGAGTAAAAGTAGAAGTACCAGAGTGGTACAGTAAAAGTCCTGCATTCAAAATGTTCCTCAAGTAAAAGTAGAAAAGTATTCTCATCAAAATATAGTGAAAGTAGCGACAGTAAAAGTATTCATTGTGCAGATTGGTCCATTTCAGAATAATATATATGATATGTTTGATAATGATTGATCATGAAAGTGTTCTCAAAGCTGGTAAAGGTGCAGCTAGTTTGAATGACTTTGTATACTGCAGGGTAGCTAGTGGATTTACTCCAGGTGGAACTAAAGTCTGATTATATCACTTGATTATATTTCACATCATTCATCCACATCTGTGAAGTAACTAAAGGTATTAAATACATGTAGTGAAGGAAAAGTACACCAGGTACCTCTGACTTATGTTCACTGCCAACCTAAAAGTACCTCAAAAATAGTAATCAATGATGTTTTGAAAAGTTATTTGGCTGATTGATTTTATATCGGCTCAGCCAGGTTATATGGGGAGCCCAGTCTACGTACACTCTAAAAACAAATGCTTGGCTTAACAAAGAGAATCAAGGCAATAGGTTGCATCGATGGTTATTGAGTTAAGACAACATCTAATGAAACTTTGTTAAAGAAACAAAGTTATTTGAGTTAGGGGAGAAGGCTTTTCCTCTACAATCAGGTGTTTTCAATTACCACTTACTTAATAATTGGTAGCATAAAAACAAGTTTTAAGTTGATTACTCCAAAAGTTCCAACTTGTTTTACCGTATGATTTAAATGTAATCTTAAATTGTGTATACTTAATTACCACATGTTGAACATGGACAGATGTTTTTAAGTTGACAGCCATTTGTAAATTAAGTTGCTCCAAATAATATTGTATTCAATAGGGTTTTTCTCTTAGCTTTTTCATGTTTTTGCCTTTAAAGAAAGAAATTAATTGATTCCACAACAAAAATATGAGGCAATTCACTTTTTAGTTTTGAACTGCAGTTGTTTATTTCAACACATGATGTTTCAATCAGGAGAGTTTGAATTTCAAGTTGTATTTGAATGACAAAAGATGACACTCACCTTAAGATGTCCTTTGTATATTTATATTTTGTTTTAACTGTGGGAACTTGTCCAGGCATCTTAAGTGGGAGTGGACTTGAAATCCTTAACTCACATTTTTATCTTGCAACCAGTGCATTTAATTAAGTGGAGGTGAAAGGTCGCTTGAATTGGGTTTTTAGATGTACAGATCACTCATTTTGATATTAATATTAAACTTAGTTTTATTTTCTTCAATTTTTCATCCTCGTGTAAAATGCTATCACGAAACACACATTTGGTTGTTTATAGCATAAAGAACATCTGAGTTAATGTGAGGTAGGGAAATAATCATTTGAGTATGTGCATATAAATATGTAATTTACAACAGCTGTAAGATGCTTGAAAAGTGCTTGAATTTGACTTTGGAAAAGGTGTAAGAACCCTCTTATTGAACTTTGCCTGAAGGTGACGAACACGACTGTGTGCACACCTAGACCGGACTTAAAAGACGTTCCTCTGACCAACGCTGACCTCATTTTGTATGTTGATGGGTCTGCCTCTCGCGACCAAGGGGGCACTAATCGGGTGGGTTTTTCTGTTGTTTCAGATTCTGCTGTACTCCGTTCCGGACCAATCCCATGTCTCAGCACAAGCAGCAGAGCTCATCGCATTAACTGAAGCCTGCACGTTTGCAGAAGGCAAAACCGTGACTATTTACACTGACTCACGCTATGCTTTTGGGGTAGTGCACGATTTTGTGGCTATTTGGAAGTGTAGACAATTTCTGCAAGCAGTACAGACCCAGTTTCCCTAAGAAATTGGGTCTGCTAAATTACCTGCTGACTCAGCCGCAAAGGCAGCTGCTCTGATTCCTCTCGCACCTTACACTCATTTGTTAGAATCCCTGTCTCCTCCTTCACTGACAACATGTCGTCACTTCAGCAGCTAGCTACACCAGTTGAGAAGGCTCGGTGGAAGGCTGTTGGGGCTGTTTTTGACACATGGGTTGGACAATGTGTCAAAAGGGGGGATGTTAGAGGCTATAAATCAGGAGTAATTTGCATTATGAAAAATAATGCTGGATTTCATTGAGTTTAGCCCATCAGAGAACATCTTAAATTAGAACATCGGTTCACATTTTGCTAAAGAGGGAACGGCACAATCAAAAACAAACTAGCAAAATGCTGTGCAGACACAGGTCTGTCATGGACACAAGCTCTGTCCATTGTGCTGATGTACATGCGGATGTGGGAACGAACACGGAGCCAACTCAGCCATTTGAAATCCTTTTTGGGGCTCCTCCACAGATTGGACTCAAGGCTTCAGGATGTCCTCTTCCCTCCACAACTTTGTGTGAGGATGCTATGTTGCTATGTTGTATGTTAACCTGTCATCCACTTTAGCGACTGCCACTGGTCCACTTAACCATCTCCAACCCGGCGACTTCGTGCTGGTCAAGGATTTCCGGAGAAAGAGCTGGAAATCCAATCGTGGGCAAGGTACCTACCTGCTTCTGGTCAACCAGACAGCGGTCAAGGTCGCCGAGAGAGAGCTACGTGGGTCCACGCCAGCCACTGCAAGGTCCTAGTCACAGGAAAGGAGAAACGGTAGAAGCAGAAGACAACAAGTGACGTGTCCGAGTCACCAACGGAAGACGACAACAAGTGACGTGTCCTAGTCACCAACAGAAGAAGAAGACGACAACAAGTGACGTGTCCAAGTCACCACCAGCACCACACTTGCACTACATACACCAAAACACACTACACACAAGGTGTCACGAGCGAGTGCCAGCTGAGCGGTTCCGTATACTCTCTGGTTCCTCGTTTGTGTTACCGGTGTGCGGAGTCTGACTGTCCGTGTCACAAAATCGCCCGAAGGAATACACACACACACACCCCATGGAGCATTCCCACCTCGTGACGAAGGCTCGCCTGGAAAGGTGACAACGCAACCGTGAGCAATGTTGATACTACTGGAGAGCCTGGACAATCATAAAATGGTTCCTCTGCATACTTGCCATGATAGTTGTGTTAGGACTAGTCCTATATTTTATGTATCCATGGTCAGCACACAGCATGTCAGCCAAAATCGAGGTATTTAAGAGGTACATGAGGAGAGCAGGGCGAACCACATGGGCAGAGGGGCTGGTCAAGACAGGGATTGGTAACATTACTCTAAGGGATGAGGAAGATAGCACAGTACAGTTACGGTGTTTACAATATCTCGTATTGCATATTCAGTGTCCCTGGAAGAATCCTTTCTAACGTAGCATTCCCTGCTCTATCAAGTTCTGGCTCCCCTCTGGATAGGTACATGCACTCTAGTGGATTTGAATCCAGCAGTCACTGTCCTCATGTCCTTAATGTACACGACACATCATTACCCAGAGTGCCAACACCATGACCACCACAAGGTAAAAAGCACTTACATTCCCGACGCCACCAAGAACATCACTGACACCATGCTGCATCTTAACAACCTGTTAGCCGACATGAAAGCAGGTGGCTGGGACTGGTGGTCCTGGCTTACATCGGGCGGGTGGGAAGCATAGCTGGCTAGGATAGTTACACCCCATACGATCATTTTCGGCCTATTAATCAGTTGTACCCGTTTGATTATCCCAATACTGAAGAAGTGCGTTTCCAGCATGGTATCCTCAGCTTTCGTTCAGTATACTGCTATTGCATTACACAACAATCCTTAGCTAGAATCAGAAGAGTCTAATTCCGACACTACAATATAATCAATATAATCATGTGAATCGAGTGTACTCTCCTCTTATGCTTACATTATATTGGAGTCTGTCCTCCAGAAAAACAGCCAGTTTTCTATGATATATTTGTGATGTGTTTACTTAAACCAGTGATGGAGTGTATTCATTGATGTGTTATATCAGTCTATCCTGTCATTTGTTTTTTTTTATTGATCAAGTATGATCAAAAGGGGGGAATGTAGTGGACATTTTTATTATATCCTGATATGTTTTAACCAAATGCTTCTCATTTGGTTAGATGTGCTGTTTGCCTCTATCTACTCTACTTCAAGGCCACAGAGCTGTTTTGGCTACTGGGTTGAGACTCACACAAAGTCACACGAGAACTTCTACAGCTCAAGGCCAGGTGTCTAATAACAATGTGACCGTGTGAAGACAGATTTCTTACCTTCCTCCCCCTTCTTGTATATAAGCTTTTTTACTCTATTGAACTGCGCACACTCGCGCAGACATATTTTATACTCTGTGAGACCTGTGTCTATATTTTATTGTATCTAATGTTTGTTTGAGGCCTCGAATAAACATCACCAGAAAGACAACTCTGTCTGTTTTCACCATTTATTTGTTTTAATCACTCTGACTTGTACTCTACAGTATTGGGGTTTTTGGATTTCCATAACATTGCACAGTAATTTTCCATACTTTTCATAGTTAACCAAAATGCTAGAAATGTATGCATGCCAGCAGTTCTGCAATGTTAACTCTGTATGCATTAGCTAACTTTCTAGAAACCAGACTTTGCATTTATAATTCGTTTTATATATATATATATATTTCTATTTAAAATCTATAAATGTGAGATGAAAAAACTAACAATGACATATCTTTTTCACAACTAATTTCCAATGCAATGTCCCTACCATTGTAAACGACGATGCATACAGAATCTTCAAGAACACATATTATTTTAAAGAGGCGTGAAGAGCTAATCATTTGTACTTTATTTATAGATGGCAGAAATAGCCGGATCGACATCCAGAGAGGAAATCCTGAAGGAAAGTGGGCTTCCCGCCATACTTGGACAAGGTGCTGTATAGTTTTTATAAGAATTTTTATTCATTTTGTTTCAGTAATTTTTTGATTGCATACCCTTTACTTTCATATGGCAAAAACAAATATATTGTACCTTATTTTTACATCTGATAAGTGAAATCAGTTGATTGTGACCTTATCACAAAAAGTCAGTGACTTGATACATCCTGCTTCGTAATAATGCATGAAATCGTCATGCATTATTTAATGTAATATTAATATATAATCTTAATCCTTATAAAGTTTCATCATGATTCTATATACAAGTATAGAGTTATATGTAATATAATATACAAATTAAACTTGTGTAGTCTTAAAAATATGATGAAAATGATATGACAACTCAGGCTACATGTACCGCCTTTTTCTAAAAGATGATCACCAGTAACCACTTTTTCCTTTTTCAATATATTTTATTCTATCTAGGTCCTAATGTGTGGATAATAGGGAGCAGCTATTAGACGTGGGGAAGAAAGAGCCAGACACACCATGGGAAGCAACCTGGGTCTCAATTGCCGTGTGTGGTGGTTTGGCAAGGGTGGTCTGAGGTGGAGGAATCTTCTTCCCTTTTTCTATTAGTCCTTGAGAGGAAGAACAGTCCCGGATGTCCTGCTCATCCACTGTGGCGGCAACGACCTTGGCAACATCAAAGGTGTGGAGCTTGTCACAGCGATGAAGCAGGACCTGCTTTCCCTCAGTGACAACTACTCAGAGATGAAGATAATTCTATCTTCTATCAATGAGAGATGTCACTGGAGGAAAGCCAATCTGGGAAAGCTGAACAAGGCCAGAATGTGGGTGAACAGAGAGATGGGTAAATGTGTTAGTGGTTTGGGTAGAGTGTAAGGCATCCTTGCATTAAGTTTGACTGCCCTGGCATATTTCTAAGAGATGGAGTTCATTTCACCAATTTGGGAAATTATATGTTTTTAAGTAACCTTAAACAGTCCCTTGAGGCTACAATCTAAAGTGGTTCTGCATTTTGGATTCTAGCCTCAACAGGATATGTATATTTAACAAGAATAACTTTTAAATTTGACAGGGCAGTCCTCCTTGTAAGGATGTCTTCACTTACTCTCACTATTTTTTTTAATGTGTAATTTAATTAAATTGTTCGCTCACATTCTGTGTTCTTCCTCTCTCTTAAACTTTAGTCCCCTTGTCTTTTTCTCTCTTTCCCTCACTCATCTTAGTCCCCTTGTCTTTTTCTCTCTTTCCCTCACTCATCTTAGTCCCCTTGTCTTTTTCTCTCTTTCCCTCACTCATCTTAGTCCCCTTGTCTTTTTCTCTCTTTCCCTCACTCATCTTAGTCCCCTTGTCTTTTTCTCTCTTTCCCTCACTCATCTTAGTCCCCTTGTCTTTTTCTCTCTTTCCCTCACTCATCTTAGTCCCCTTGTCTTTTTCTCTCTTTCCCTCACTCATTTTAGTCCCCCTGTTTTGTTTCTCTCTTTCCCTCACTCATCTTCCCCAGCCTCCCCAGCCTCACCAGCCTCACCCAGACGACGAGACGGCGTACAGAGAGGAGGTCGAAAATCTGACATCTTGGTGCCAGGATAACAACCTCCATCTCAATGTCAGCAAAACCAAGGAGCTGATTGTGGATTGCAGGAAGCAGCAAAGAGAGGGACACGCCCCCCATCGCCATCAATGGGACTACGGTAGAGAGAGTCAGCAGCTTCAGGTTCCTCAGTGTCCATCACGGACACGGCTGCATCACGGCCCGTTACGGCAGCTGCACCGCCCTCAATCGTAAGGCTTTCCAAAGGGTGGTGAAAACTGCACAGAACATCACCAGGGCGGAGCTGCCATCCATGGAGGACCTTTACTCCCAGCGGCTCAGGAAGAAAGCCCTCAGTTTATGTTTATGTTTATTTTAGAAATGTTTTGGCACATTTGTTCCAATTCTGCTAATGGTATATTGCAGGATATTTAAGTCTCCCATGTACTTTTTAAATTAATAATAGTATGTTCATCTTGATGTTTAACTTGTAATATTGTAATCATCTTAGTTAGAAATGCTGTTTCCACCCCATCCTCTGCTGCTGAATGATTTTATATATTGTTATATAGTGCTTGTCTTTGATATTATAATGATTACACCAGAAAGTCACTCTTTGTGAGATTTATTTGTTCACATTTTTCCCAGCCACAAGATGATGTTCATTCATTGGAGGCCTCAAAGCTGGGTGAAGGTATTGATGCACGGATCAATGCAATCCTTTACAACAGCATTCCACTATGGTTGGGGATGTCTGTAAAAAAAGGAGAAATAATCTTAAACCAAATAAGTGTCGCAATATAGGGAAACAAACTGACAAAAACATGAATTAGATCAGAATACATTTACATTGTTACAGCAGAAAAGAGCCAAAGACAGCCTAATGTTACTTAAAGTATGCATAAAAGTATTAAAGATTCAAAACAAGAAATTATAATTTAAAAAAAATACACATTTCACAAAATACACAACCTGTAACAGTTTGGAGGATTTAGCAGCCTGGTATATTACACAGTTTTAGCGGCATATTTATATATATATATATATATATATATATATATATATATATACACATGGTTGGTATTTAACAAGGGGTGTTGTACTGTGATATTGGTATTTATGGGAACATTTTACACCTTTCCTTCAAGTATTATACGTTTTAGTTACTTGTGGGCTACTTAACATGAATAATCACAGTTACTATCCTTTTACTCCATCACATTTAAAAAAGAAATAGGATATTGTTATTTTAACTCCTGTTAACTGTGATCGTTATTCTCGCGTCCAGGAAAGAGAAGCTTAAAAAGGAGACTAAATGGAGTCTCTGGAGGTTCAAATTTGGTACTTTAATTAATAAAAAGGCGCGGTAAAGTCACAAACAGGATTGTTCATTCAGGAGAGAAAGTCTGCAGCTTTTTCTCCCAGGTGCTGGCCGTGCAGAAGAGAGCTTACAAGCATTCGTCCTTCCCGCTTGCTCGCTGTTCGCTCCTCCTCTGTGAGCTGTAGTGACGTAGGGGACTTCCCCCCCTAGTTTTCCTGTGTCCGATATCGCGTTAAACAGAGGATTTCGACATTTTACATTCATTGCTTACTTCCACATGCCTTTTCTCCTCTTTCATAACTTTATATGTAATACATGTTAACGGCGTCAATAGCCACTTTAATGATACTAATGGGCGGTTGTCCCGGATGTCGTCATGAAGGATTTTCAGAATAAAAGCTTAACAACTGGTTGTGCACAAGAACTTCTGGTTTTTCAGTATAAAACAGCATTTAAACTGACGGTATGTTTAAGGTACATTATGCTATAAAAACATTGATTTTAATTTATAACACTCCACCACAGTAATTCATCATCAACTTTACTTTTTAGATAAAGTTTTAACTCACAATTGATCATAACAGGCTTCAACATATACATTTGTATATATTACCAAGTGGTTTCATGTACAACCCACACAAGTATCATGCTAAATGAAGCTCTGTTGCTTGGATATCACTAGATCCTGATGTCAGCGTAATATAAAAGTACATAACGATTGATGTGTAAGTTGGCATCATTTACTAGATAGCCGCTAGCTGCTAACTGCCGCCTCGTTAATATAAATCCAGTACCATGCTGTCATGAACGCGCGGTGCTGTTACGTGTACGCAAATTCACGTGCTTAATGTGAACAAGCCTTTTGGGCGGCGTGGTTAAAGTTGCGCATGCGCTATGAGTGCACATACGGGTACTTCTCAGGCATGCCGGGTAATCTGTGACAATTCGCTCTCTTGTTGGGCCATTTTGTCATCATGCGCTAATGAGCAACTCTCATAGGAATGAATGAGGCCCCGCCTCCCACGCTGTATCCAGTTCTTATTATACATCCATGGTCTGTCCGCGTCTGCATAGAGTGGCAAAGTCACGCCCATCTACTTCCGGTCCATGGGACCTTATTTCGAAAAAATAATGTATTGAAGTCAATGGAGAGAGAAAACGTACCTTTCGATCCCGTTTGAATTGTGCCATGAATTACACCAGCGACGTGCAGTCGGGGGAGGCAGGGGAGGCAGAGCCTCACCTGTCATACTCATAGACTGGCCATACTACAATGTAACGGAAAAACAACTAAAGAAAAACTAAATAGTAATAATAATAAAATGTCTCCACTGATCTGTGTTGTAAATGTGATTTATGTATGATTCCAATCGCTTTTCAGTCAAAATCAGCAAATTTGCCGAGCTCCGCTACAACTAGGCTACATGGGAGCGATGAGGAGTGAGGCAGGGACGAGCTCTGCCTCACGTAAGCCCACAGTAACTTGCTGGAGCGCGGGCACTAATTTAGCACGGGCACTTATTTTGTGAGCGCGCTCAAGCCAGTTACTGTGTGGTAAGGTCAGAGCCCTAGAGAGATAAGAGTTACGACACTCCCATAGACCTCCGTTGTAAAAAATGGCGGCGCCTACTTCCGGGGTATGGACATCGAAATAGTTCAAAATATTGTCATTTGGGCGTTCGACCTCATTCACTTACATTACGGCGCGTCGATTAGTTCCAGAGGTAAGTTGCTGAAATATCGAACTCTTTTGAATTGTCAACTGTCTATATTGTATCAGAGGCCCTTTATGATGCTTATACTGGTCTTCATTTGTATATGCACAGCGTAATTATCTATATTTTATCTTGGTTGTTACAACCAATTTAGCTAGCATTGCCTGCTAGTTAGATAGCGCGACTTCGTCAGCTTTGAAGGTAAGATTTCAGTAATTAATCGCTAGCAGCTTATATATCAATGATGCTGGGTAACTAACAAGCAGGATTTAGATTGATTATGTGTTTTTATTGTTATTTTGGTTTTTATCTGCTGAACCTGACCGTGTCAGCCATCCTTAGTCGGCTTTGTCTGTATGATATGACTTAACTGCTAGCACTAGTAGAAATGAGGTGGCGTTTGTGATAAATATTTCATTTAATATTTCATTGAATTTTGGGATATACTAACGGTCCGTACACACAGCAGCTTTTGGCGATTTGTCCACCGCTTCCAGCGGGTCTCCGCCCATTGACTTTGAATGGGGATGACGTCACTTTCCCTCGCTTGTCGCCGAACTGCATTGTGGGGGGGGCGAGGCGAAGATTTCCAGGATGTTCAGGATTCCAAAGTTGAACAATGTTCAACTTTTGAGGCTGAGCTGGAAGCGACAGCCAATCAGATCCGTTTATGCAAATCTGACAGTTCAAGCGCTAGCCAATCAAACCGCGTGCAAGCTGGGAGAACCAGACCCGCAGTTCATTTCTATATTCCACAAAAATGGAGGAGAAGTTAGTTATTGCGGTAGCAAATCACTCGGTTCTTTATGACCACTCCCTATTTACTTACCGGGATACAAACCGGAGGAACCAGGCATGGAGGGAGGTGGCAGAGACAGTGGGTGAAACTGGTAGGTTTTCGCTTGTTTGGGGATTTTATATCAAGTTTACTTCGTTGATAGTTTACTTCGTTGCTAGCAAGCATAGACAGTATCATTAGCCAGCATGGAATGTAGCATAAAATAGCACCATAAACATTAATCTCATAAATGTTCAAAATGTTAAAAGAAATAGTGGAGAAGAACCGGGGTTTTTTGCTTTGTATGTCGGGGGCGGGAGATTCATGTGATTGGTTGTTGGTCGCGAAATCCCCAAGCTTTCAGACACGCCCAGCTCCAAGATTTTTGAGATTTTTGAAAAGCTGCTGTGTGGACGTACCGTAACATTTCATTATGTGACATGTTGACTGTACTTTGTTTTTTTTGGTACTGTTCCGTGTTAACTCATCTGTACTGTACAACTAGCCTAGCGCTACTTTTTAATGCTTGATGGCATGCTAGGATAGATTCCTTTGTATTGTAATATACACACTAGTTTAATGATTGTTCTTCAAAGGTATTATTCAGTCTTAAACAAATAATAGCCTACTGAATAGGCTACTCTACAGCAGTGAATGAAGGATGAGCCTTTTAGGCTCATCCTTCATTCCTTCATGCATCCAAAATGTTTATTTTTAACAAAATAAACACTTAAAAAAAAATAATTAGCACTTTTTTTTTTCACCCACAGTGACAGCGCACAGAGCATATTGGAACTCTACAGGTGTTGGGACAGAGTTCCTCAGACGAATGGACGAAAATGTGTTTTCCAGGCAGTCTTGAGTGAAGCGGCTTGTGAGAACAAATTTGTGCCCTTGTCTCAACAGGTCATGCTGGACCTCCAGGATTGTTGTTGTGGCCATCACCAGTCCTATCTGGACTGGTTTCCAGCTGCCCTTGGGACCGATCTTCAGGCCCCGAAACAGATGGATGGAGTCCCGGAGGAAGCTGATGGCCTTATCATACTCCTCCATCTTGAAATGACTTAGGGCAGTAACAGTGTTGCCTGACGACATGAGGTCAAACTTTTTGGTGTCCAATGTTCAGTCACTGTATTGGTAAGCAACAATTTGTTTTGGCCAAAATGTGTTATTCACACTCCTGACTCCAGTTTGATGTGCTGCATTCTCCTCTGAGTGGTCCTGATTTCAGGCAGAGGTCATGGCTGATGAAAGGACCAGGAGTGGCTGGATCAAGTTAGCTACCTGGCTAGTAGCTAGCACGTTAGTTAGCATTACAGCCTTGTCATTTTTATTAGCCTCAATATGAAGTAACATTAAGTCACCCAAAATGTTAAACAGTAAGAGTAGTAGTTATATTTCATGAACCCTTTGAAGAGTACTGTCACCGGTGTGATCATTCTATAATACACAATTTAAGCCCGGGGGAGAAATGCTAACGCTAGCATCGGCGATCGCCGATCTTTTCTACTTCATGCTATCTGCACAAATGGTTGACATTAAACATTAAAAAGACCAGGCAGTTCAGAGAGAGTCAAAGGCAGGCAGGCAGCTTTGCATGACATTCTTCTGGACGTGTTTCATTGTGGTGATAGTGAGGGTAGTCAATCGTTTTGATGACAATACATTAGTGACTTAGATTAGCCATCTTGGTGACGTGTGTTGTTCTGCGAGACCAGAGATGTAGTTCATTAAGCGTTTCACACAAACAAATGTGTTACTTCACAGTTTTACGACACATTTTTTTTTTTTGACTTGCAAAATTATCTTTTAAATTGACAAACATCATATGTGTAATTTGTGGCACAATTCAAAGATAGTATTTCTCTCTCCATTGACTTCAATACATAATTTTTTCAAAATAAGGTCGCATGGAGGTCAACCGGAAGGGGAGGGACTTCGCCACTCGCGCCGCCCCCAAACATCGCATCGCGTCCGGTGTGAACACAGCATAAGGCTGCAGCCACACGAGGACGATAACGGTCGTATCTGCTACAGTTCTCTATCAGATAGATGGTTCGGCCACACAAGGCCGACACCGAACCGCAGAAAATGATAACGATAACGGGTCCCTAGGTGGGTAGATCTGCAAACGAAACGCTCTGGGGGAGCCTATACCAGGGGTGGGGAACCTTTTTCCTCTCAAGGGCCATTTCAATTTTTTCAACATCCTCCGAGGGCCGTACAAATTATTGACCTCATCTTAAAAATACTAAAATCACAACCCATTTATTTCTTCTTTCTTTCGTGCTGTGCAAAGAAAAAGCAACCTCTTAATCCAGATATCTTACCATGACTCGCGCATGCATGCACGTGCACGGTTATGGCATGACCACCAAAACAGAAAGATGTCGACACAAGATGTGTGCAAATGTATTTAGTTTCCTATCCATGTGGACATGATTTAAGTGGGGGGGGGGGACCTAACCTCCTCTAGGGGGGTCCGAGGGGCATGCTCCCCCGGGAAGATTTTTTTTAAATGTTGAAGTTAAAAGCATCAATCTGGTGCACTTTGAGAGCAACATTAAGAGATCATCTCTCAACACCCATATGAAACAGACCTGTAAGCATATTTACTTTTTCTTTATGGATATTTTACAAATCACTCCCCTTTCAAACTGTATTCTTGTTTATTAATAACAACTTTTTTTTACTGTCATATAGTATTTTATACCTGTTTACTTTATTCTCTTATTTTTTTATAACTATAATGATCATATAAAGATATGCCTTTACCTCACTGGTTGTAGAAACATATTCTTATATTCGTTAGCATAGCTAGCTAACCAGATGCTAATAACAACAAAGCTATTGACTGTATGATCAGTATGACAGATGAACAGATCGCCACTGGGCTTACAACTAAAGACACAGCCACGCAAAAACTGCGGCATGTGTACGGCTCCTTATCTGAAGTGCCGAGCCACGTTCTGGTGCTCTCTGTCAGAACTGCACCCCTGTCAGACGAGACATATACCACGTGATGACACGTTAGGCTTGTGTTGTGTTGTGTTCATGGACCCTGACCTTGGCCAGGAAAAACAGGATACTGTTTTTAATTTTTTTGCGGTCTAGATTTCTTAATTTGTTTTCTTTTTTGCGTGTGTTTATAAATTACCTCGAGGGCCATACCAAATTGTCTCGCGGGCCGTATACGGCCCGGGGGCCGGAGGTTCCCCACCTCTGGCCTATACGATCATGTCCTGATAACGATGACGCAATAGCCCCGCCTCTCCCCACCTCTCCTGCTCAGAGATCAGCTGCTGGGCTCTCAGAAGAGGGGGAGGAAAAGAGAGGCTCCATTTATTATTATTATATTATTATATAGAGTCGTTATTCATTTGTTTTAAAGCTCAATAAATAACAAAGAAGACATCTAACTGGCACTTTTCTAATTTTGTCCGGAAGATTTAAACTTTAACGGACATGTTGACCGGCGAAAAAAAATCTAACTGAAACGCTGCCGCACGGTTCACTAGTCCTTTGGAAGAGGCAGAGAGGTGGGTGTTTTTCATCTGCTGGTGGACTACCGAAGAATAGGAGCAAACGCTTGCCTCGGGGAGGGAGAAAAAGAGCCAGAGCGTCCACAGCGGAGAATAAACAGAAGGGCAACCATGCGCGGGAAGTCTTCTTCGCTGCTTTTGTGCAGGACTACAGTGCCACTTACAGGCCTGGCATATGTACTACAGCGTCTCCAGCGCTTTCGAGCGGTCTCGTGTGAACAGACACGTTTCTGGTGCCTGTAGACGGATTACTTCGTTTTCGTCCTCGTTTGGCAAGGGCTTAACACTAACACCCTCTGTCTTGAGGTGCTGTTTACACAAGAACGCAAATGGTTGTATCCTTAGCCGTAACGGAAACGCGGAAACGGACCCCGACAAACTATAACGGTTCCCAAGGTGGATAGATCTGCAAACGGAACGCTCTGGGGGGCCAAACGGCTCAGTTGTGTACGTGGTTCTCAAACTTTTTCAATAATGTACCCCCTTCGGAATTTTTTTTCAGCCAAGTACCCCCTGATCAGCGCAAAAAACTATTTGTTAGGGACAAAATGCCTATATAAAGAGGTACAGTAAAGTGCTACACCATCAGTGTCTGATTTATTAAAACAACAACATTGTAACTGATAAACACTTAAATGCTACCTTTCAAATGTTTACAATACATCTCTAAATTCATGGCAAACCAATTTTAATATCATGCAATAACACTAAGACGACATTGATCTTTTTAATAAGTTATACTTACTATTTAGTGAGAAACATGGGCTTGTGCTTCACTGAGGACCTTTGTCATTCTGACAGGGAGGCCACTGCAGTTATTACACTTGGTGTCTTGAAATATGTGTAACTCTGTCAATATAAAACCCACACTGCTCAAACTTCGTTACTTTTCCTAAAATTGGTATATTTATTTATTGTGGGGCGTGGGGAATGAAGAGAACAAAAAATATGAGCATTTTATGAGCATGGGATTTTGACCCCTCATTGAACATATGCATAATGCTTTGCTATACTTTGCAGCCACAAGCCGTTGCCAAGCAACGCTTATTGTTTAGGTCCTTTGATAAGCAGGCAGTCATATAATTAACTATAACTAGCTAGATCTGATAGATTTGGACATAAACGCGAGTGAAGTATAACCAGACGCAAGACAGAGATCAGAGATCAGAGATCAGATCAGCTGCTGCTGACGGAGAACACGCAGCTCTGCATTATCACAGCTCTGCCGCTGTGATGGACCGTTGAGTGGAGCAAAATACAGTTAGACCTAACACACTTAGCTAGTTTATCTACTCTGGAACTAGCTAAACTAGTTATAAGAAATATATTTATTCTTTACTGTCGGATTACTTATTACAGGTTCAGCGAGCTACACGAGACTGACGGGCTGTCAGGAGAGGAAAAGAGAGCACCCCGTTTATTTTTCCCATTTTATTATCCAGAATTAGTGTAAACCTTTGAATAAAGTAGTGAATCTACTATTAGTAGTTTGTTTAAATGCATTTCTTATGTTTATTTTTTTCATTAGCATAAAATAAATCTCACGTACCCCCTGATGTACTCCAACGTACCCCTAGGGGTCCGCGTACCCCCATTTGAGAACCACTGCCCTATACGATCATTTCCTGATAACGATGAAGCCATAGCCCCACCTCTCCCCACCTCTGCTGCTCACTGCTGTAGCTACTGTCAGTAGCTACTGCTACTGACCATGCAACATATGTTAGTTCAAAATCTACAGCTCCTCTACCACAACCATCAGCAACAAGTGGACATGGAGAATTACATGAACTACATCTTGCTAAATCCACCGCGGGGCATAAACAGAAGGTCAACCATGGCAACATTCATGCTCGGGGGTCTTCTTCGCTGCTTTTGGTGTATTTTGTGGCGGAAGTACAGCGCCACTTACAGGCCAGGCATATGTACTACAGCGTCTCCAGCGCTTTCGAGCGGTCTTGTGCGGAAGTACAGCGCCACTTACAGGCTCGGCATATTTACTACAGCGTCTCCAGCGCTTTCGAGCGGTCTCGTGTGAACGGAATACTTTTTTGATATCGTATTCGGTTCGTTTGCGTTTCATTTGTGTTTGCGTGTAAATGGGGTCTGAGTAAATAGAGCTAAGCCAAGTAGTACTCTGGTCATTTCCTAAATGAAGATTTTGTCCACTGCCTCAAAGATTTCCTGTGTCCATCAATCCACCCACTGCCTCTTATCTTGTAGTCAGTGCCAGGTTTATGAGGGCAAACAAGAAATAATTACTTTTTTTTTTTTAATGTGATGCAATCCTTTACTACATGTATGTCACCATAGTTGTTAAAATATGCCCCTGCAACCTTTACCTCTGTGTTACGGTGTTAATTCCTGCCAGGTTTTCTTCTTTCTCCCAGTTTTGTCTGTGTGTCTTCTAAAATAAAGACAACACTGAGGGTGTAGGGTTTCCTTTAAAGCAAACTAAACATTTACATTATTTGAACAATGTGTGTTATTGGTCATTTTATCTCTTAGCTGCATGAGACATAGGAGGGCAGATGTGTCTCTTGTATTGAGAAGTTGAGTCCCTTTGTTTAATTTTGCGAGCCTTGGTAATCATCGATCATTCAACAATTTTTTTTTCTTCTGGTGTCTTGAAGCAGATTTCTGAATCATAAATTATGTATCTTTATACTCTTGAATATCATTTTGTTAACTCATTCCATGAAACATACTCCACCTTTTTTCTTTCTCACAATGAGACTTCAAGACATTGCAAGGGGCTAACGGTCACATTTTGATTAGTGAGCGTCCAACCAATTTGTATACAGCTGTGTCAACATCACTAAATGTGACATTCAGTGCTGACTGTTTAAAAAAAAAACAGCAGCATGGCTTCATGTGTTGCACTGTATCTGCTGCACTATCAGAGTCCTGACAAAGATTGGTGTGTTTCCCCTGTACACACACTTTTCTAAGGTTATTGATAAGAGAAAACAGGCCAGGAGGTCTGAGAACCATTTTTGGCCCATTTTTCAGTTTGAATACTTTTTTATTGAAGTGTTCATATGGGAAACAGAAAAAGAGAAGGAGGGCATTCAAACATGATCATAACCGTTTTGAAAGGGGGGAAAGAATAACACTTTCACAAATTCTGAACTTTAAAAAAATAGCAGAGGCCATACTTTCCAAGAAAACCTTTTCTTAACTCTTACTTTCTTTACCCTCTTTTCAGTTTTACCATGTGATGCCAAATTGATTTTACATTTCAAATTGATTGGTTCTATATATTTTCATTGGGGCTGTTCTTTCCTACTTCAGTTCACCCCGTGCTGACATATACATAGAATGTGTTTTATTTCTGCTTATCTGTCATGGAACATGTGCCAAAAGACTCATAGCTTTCAAATGCCTGCAGGTCATGATTTCAGGACTTATAAACCATGGAACCACTACACAGTAGCTTCAGAATGAACTACAGTGCCATGTTTCTCAAGAGGTCTCAGGATCTTATGAACCATCAACACAGTCTGCAGTGGAGGAGGTTGATGCAAATCCATTTAGAATTAGAGCCTTGTGGCCTTGTTGCATTAAAGTGAGCACATGTGTCTTCCGCTGAACAGCAGCTGTGGCCACAAATGACAGTAAGTCATAATGGTAAAATGATAAAAATGTAGTGCAGTAGAAGAGGAGTATTAAGTCAGTAAACTCACTCGGCAAATGACACAGCATTATCTAAAGTATGCTAATATTAGCCACACGCTAGTGAACCAGACCACAAAACGGTAGCTGCAAAAATCCATGAGTTGAATTGAGCAAGGGCTTGTTTTATTGTTGGGAGCTCAGCTTTTTTATTGAGAGGGAATGTGCTTTTGATTCTCCAAAATGTTTGTATTCTTACTTTATACCTGCAATAATAAATGTACTGGCCACTATAGGGCAGCAGAAACAGTATTTGAACACAACATTAAATATAGCCACTTTGTTAATAATGCAAATGTGTTACCAAACAGTTGCTTATTTGCACATCTAGCAGTTATGGAACAAATGCTGCATTTATTTCGAACTTGGTTTGTTTTGTCCCACAGGCTAGTTGAAACCCACCAGAAAACTACATATTCAGGTGCTTATTATCTGTAGATACCTCAGTACAATCGACCCCTTTTGCATTGTCAACATTGTTTAACTTGTCATTTGATACATTGCACATTTAAACAAAGTAATGATTATATCCACGTCCAGGAGAGATTATTATTCACTCTATTACTTCTGACAAACTACAACCCAACCAACCAAATTCATAATAAAAAACAGGTGAAAACTACGCAGACTTACCTCACACATTTGTTTTAAGCTTGATTGAAAATGCTACCACACTTCTATGTACATCTCTGCCTCATCAATACATTATCAAGACTTCAGCATTCAAGCTCAGCTTGTAACTGCTTTATCTTAGAGCCACAGGACAGGCCCGACATTAGATAATATGTGTGTGTGTAGAGGGGGAGGAGGGGCTGGTCGTTAATGCTGAAATCAATCAGTAAATCAGGAGCGCAGCCCGCAGTATGGCCAAACTGCCAACGATGCTTCTCACTGGACGCTTCAAGCAATAACGGGAGAGAAAAGGGGGGAGGGAACTGGATGAGTCATCTTGAAATGGAGGAAACTGCACAGTAAAGGTGGCAGACTGGTGGTCATATCTCCCTCAAGGACGAGGACTATATGTCCCCTTGTCACACCCCTGTTACTGGACAAAACGTTTTTGCAAAGACAGATAAGACTGAAGGCAGCTAAAGGCAAAGACATGAGGAGGTGGAGAATGATGTCTTCTGATGGCTTGTTGCCGTTAGTTTTAGCCATTTACCTGGCTGGGGTCCAACTGGTTCACCTCCTCATGAGGCCCAGGCTGAATTAAAACCGGCCTGCCAGAGCAGAGTGGAGTATTCAGTGTGTTTTCTCCAAGACTGTGGGAGGCCAGCATACTTTAGACCTCTCAGGGGTCTGCTGAGGGCCTCTCTAGTCTTCCTACAAACAGATGGAGCTGTGACTGAGGAATGCATTGGTACAATAGACACTTAACAATGCCACCAACATTTAAAAGACTATAAACACATCTACATTAAAACCATACAAATGAACAATACAGAGAATTTAAGTACTAAATTAGTATTAGGAAATAATAAATTAGCAACTGTACATGTTTCACTGTAATGTACACTAGCATGTGGTCTTTAGGCTTTATGTGTACTGTACACCTAGCAGAAGGGCAGTTTGAGCCGCCTAGTGAGTGAGGGTGGAGCTGTCACAGCTGCTTTCCAGATGCATTGTTAATGAGTTCATGTGACACACAGGCACATAGGAGAGTTCGTATCCAGTCCTCTGATTAAGAAGGAGATATGACTGTGACCTCTTTACAGAACTGGAGGGTGTTTGAAGACCAATCCCCCTCTCCTGGCTATTTTCAGTATAAATACAGAATGCAGTATGTACACATGATGCAGGAAAGCAAGCAGAGAGAGAGAGTAAAGGGTGTGTCTGTGCTGCTTAGCAAAATAAACTCACGGCTCACAGTGGGGCTCAGATAATTTTAAAATGGAGTTTTTTACATGACCCTCAATGATGTATGAGATGTCATTAATGATAGAAAGTTGCAAATGTGTCCATCGTATGATAAATTCCAGGTTTATCCTATTACCATTAAATATGTTGCCTTTTAAAATTGCCAAACATTGTTGTTTCTGGAGCTGAGCTGAGAAACCATTTCATACTTTATGAAAGACAGTCATCTGAATATAATACATAATGATTATAAGTCGACATTTTCATTTTGCTAAACGTCTTATAACTAAGTACTGTAAAATAACAACACGAAACAGACTGCTTGGCAAACATCCAAACACTACTATGTTTACTGCAATACTTCCACATTACTAACCCCAACATATGTTTGTGTGTGTGCACTGTGCATCTACGCGTGTTAAATAAGCATCATATCTGACATAAGTAAGATAACAATTATGTAATGTTAGTGCACTGATATTATGAGCCAAAACAGCTGAGACAGAAAACAACATATGAGGCTCCTGTCAATAATGTATCCACCGCTTGAGGTTTAAAACATTTTGTCCCTGGAGACATTTTGACAGATCACAGTATAAGAAAAGCACATAGTTTATAATACATGAAATAAATGATTGCTAAATGTGGATTTAGCTCCTTCATTTTCAGTGTTCTGTTTGTATTTGGCTTACAAGGCGCTGGAACATGGCTGCTGTTAATGTTATTTTCATAAATTGTTTTCTGATATGAAAATCTAAATGTCTCTACATGAAATCTCAAACTTATTATGCTGTGATTCAGGAATATACCATACACCACCTAACACACTCTTTGATTAGCCATCTTTTCTGATTGTCTAGTATTGTATTCTGTATGTTAGAAGGGCAGGGGGGGTTAATTGGCTTATTGTCTGTGCACAGCTAGCATCCATTCATCTGGGTTCACGATCCATTAGCAGCCAGGCCTTTAGAGAGTCTGGAAGTCGGCAACTCCAGATGGGGTCAGAGATTCAGCCGCCCCTGCGAGACCTGGGTGTCGTGTTACACTCCTTTAATGCACACTTACTGTATAGGCTCAGACATATCGGTGTTTGCACAAAATGGGGCACAGTGAAAATACTCACAGGTCTGAGGCAGCCACTCTTATATACAGTATGCTGAATATTGTGGTGATTCATCTGCAGTCTTCTCAACTACCATGATGCACTGTGTTTACATTTGAGACATTCAGCCAATGCTCGTATATCTATAACATTGCTTTGTAGAAAGGTGACGGTATGTTTGCTCATTTCTGGCATATGTTTTCTTTCAGGAGTACATGACTGGTGGTAGAGTACATTCTCCAGGTGCCATTCGTATCTTTGTCGTTGTACTCTGACATTCTCCTCATCGCTGAGATCAGTCGGAAACGGAGCGCCTGGAATTCCACTCTTGAGTAAAACACAACCTTCCTCTATGCTGCCATGTAGATGTATGTTTTTGGCTGCTGTCAGATACTCATCAACCAGTCTGAGGCGAATAACATCCTTGCCTCTACAAACCATTGTCCGTACCTGTTATTCCTGATACGAGGAGATATGTGTGAGG
The DNA here is from genome assembly GCF_902827175.1 of Gymnodraco acuticeps. Classification (NCBI taxonomy): domain Eukaryota; kingdom Metazoa; phylum Chordata; class Actinopteri; order Perciformes; family Bathydraconidae; genus Gymnodraco; species Gymnodraco acuticeps. The sequence continues at coordinate 4,083,140 of NW_022989768.1, forward strand.
GTTGAAGTGGTCTGTGAGGAATTTCTGCAGATCTGATGTCTTTCTCATGAAAGTAGAGCGAAAAAACTCCAGCAACATGAGCCATCATGAGAGCCGCTTGCACGTGTTACTCTTTGTCTCGACTCATTTTCCAAGACAAGCATTAATGAGGACCACCTGTTTGGTGAAGCCACGCACAACACTGAAAACACTGAAAACACAGAGACAAAGACATATGTCAGAAATGTGGGCAGTCTGTGGAAGTTCCAGGTGTTTGTGGCTGTGTTTGCATGATAGATTTTGTTTTAGTTATACAGACTCTTGTATAGGTTTTGCATTCTGCAATTCATAAAGTACACTGTGTGGATCCAGGGGGGTGGGAATATGTGTGTGAAGATGGACACTGTGAGAGGGATGAGCTCCACAGGGGAGTGTTTATAAAGAGATGTTCAGGGTGAATTCCTCAGATAAGTGACATGGCCTCTTTCTGTTCTGGATGTAGGAGAGAGCAAAGCACACTGCGGGCTGTATATGGTGAACCTAAGAAATACATGTGTACACTAACGCAAGCTCATTGGCTCGGAGGAAACAGTATGAAAGTGGGTTTGTAAAAGCGACTGATGCAACTCCGACTTAAAAAAAAAGAAGAACACCAGGAAAAGTAGTGATCCACCAGATGTGTTGTATAATACAGTATACTTGGAAAACGGTGTAATTTATAACAAATGGCACCCGCTAACACCAAGGTCAACATGTCCCCATACTCTGGGAGTAGGTAAATCAGCTGCATGGGGGCCCTATACATGATGTCAGGCTCAGTTCAGATCACAGCATTCTTCAGATTCCTCTCTGTAATTATACTAGCAGGTCTGATTCAGCTGTATGTCTTTTATCGACAAACATGGGAGGATAGTACTGATCATCCTTAGATTCTTCTATGTTCACTAACAACACACTATAGGGAACAGGCTGCTTGTGAGAGGAAAACAAAGCCCCCCCCCCCATCTACTGCATGTTTAAAACCAAAACATAATCTCCTTTGCTGTGTGTAGCCTAGGTTTGTGTGTGTATACAGGCCTTTATGTGCCCACATGTGTGGGTGTGTGTAGGCGTTTCAAGGTTGAATTTGCGCGTGCGTGAATGTTTGTGCTTTGCATGCGTCAGCAGGCCAGTAGATACTCTATTGAACCGCAGAGACCCATAAACGCAGCAGAGAGCCTTGCAGAGAGGAGGAGGAGACAGAGAGAGGGAGAGGAAGGGGCAACCTCAACAGGGGATCCTTACAAATATGCAGTGCCTAATCCTCTCATTAGACGGCAGGGGGTGTGTGGTGCAATCACATTCAAGAGGAGCGTTGCACTGCCATGTTAGGAGACTGAGGCCTGGCACAGGGCTTGGGGGGAAGATGTCTGTTGCTGTAAGAGTATTATCTAATGCAGACACACACAAACACACATGCCAGAACAGTTTTCAGCCAAAAGATTCTCTGTAAACATGTAGAACAAATCTGAAACAGAGTCCCAAACTGGACAAACACACATTATGACGAGTGGATTTGAGCTACCATGTTTCTACAGCCTCTCCATTTCTCCAATATTGCTTTCTCCTTTACTATCAAATTTGAAAAATAACTTGATGTTAGGACACACTTAAATCACTCATATATTTTGTATAAAATGAAAATATTCCCAATACCTTTTGGGAAGATAGTGCTCCTAACTCTCTACAAGAAAGATAATACATGTATTTCCCAATGTGTCAAAAATATTCTGGTTTATTTGTTAAGGATCGACTGTCCATCCTTTCTACTGTGAATCACATTTTACTCCACTAGTTTGATTGCTGAGTTCTTGAATCATAAGCAGAGCCAAAATAAAGGAAATGGTGCAAGAGGCATTCAGTAAGCAGTCAGACAATCATACAGGTTGTAAACAAACCCACAGCAGTTAAGTCAAACTTATCTGGAAGATAAAATAAACTAGCATCCATAAAAACATTACCCAAACTGTCCCATGGTGTTGTGTTAACTTCTGTTCCAGTGTTTTCCTACCATATAATCAGAGTTTCCCACACAGCTAATGTTGTAGGTAGGCCTCGCAGAGATAACTGGTTGGGGTCAGGTTAAGATAAGGGGAAACATTAATCGATGAGGAAACAGACTTTGACACACAGACACACTCTAAATTCCCACCACAGTTTAGAGCCTAGCTTCCTAATTCAACTTTGGCTTGCCATACTTGCCGTTTTCCTTTCCTGTGTAATGAGTGATTTTTACTAGTTTTACGTGCAGGCTGACAGTGATCGTGATGTCCCCCATTAGTTTGTCGACTACAGTTTTGAAGCTTGAAATTGGCATTTTGGCTTTTGCAATGTTTGTTTTTTTGGAAACAGAAGAGTTAAGAGAGTTGGGCTGAACGCTGAACAAGACAATGTATGCATCCAAAATCTAACATAACTTTCATAAAGTAAAAACATACTGCAAAGGACACTAACTTACAACATTAACATCATGTTGTATTGAAAAGACCTAAAGCTAGCAATTGAGACCACCAACTCAAAAGGAACATGTTTCAAAGGATTCCTCATTGCTGGATATGAGAAATAATTAAAGTTTAAGGCCTTTAGGCATTGGCTTCACTTTTTTAGGAGGTGCCTCTTTATAATGCGCTAAGCTATCCGCTGGATTGATTTGGCTTCTTTACATACCACAGACATGTATTATCAGTTTCTCCTACATCTTGTGGAAGAAGTAGGATTTCTGAAAATGTCAAACATTGTTCCTCTAAAGTCATAATCATCAGTATGCTACATTGCCCTTTCTTGGTGACAATCAAGCTACAACGTAGTAGACTTTAAAAGAGACTTTTTTGTATTTAGTGAGTTGTTTTCAACACAAGAAATCCTCCAGTAACAGAACCACTATCGACCTCCACTGTGTACAATCTCTGCCTGCCCTCATTCTCCCACAACTAGCCTCCCCCGCCTCACCCCTTCCCCTCTTACCGCCACTCTTTGAAGAAAAACACAGGACGTCTCATCTCAAAGGAGTGTTTTACATTCCATGTTCTGCAGCAGGCTGCGTTCACCGCTCTGAATAATACAACTTTGTTTCTAGCGTTTTTTACAATCCAATCCTGTTTACAATTAATAAGGTGAACTAGCTGTAATCTCATTATTAGTGTGAATTTACAAAGCACATTGTGTGTATTTCTAAAAGCCCACTTCTTTTGCACATGCACTCGTGTAATCTTGTCATTCTCCTTAAGACTCTGTGTTCAATAAGCGATGCAGTAAGGGTCAGGAGAAAGTCAGCAGTGTGTACTTGAAGCCGTACAGAAACATTATTAGGGATAACTCCTTGTTGTTTCTAGGGGGGAAAAGTTATTGGGAACCTTTCTGGGAGGTTACCTCTTTAGAGTTACACGCATGCATGGACACACACCCAAATACACACACACTACAGCTTCTCTCCCTCTCTGCCTTCCCCTGAGTATCAGCTGAGTTTGCTGTCTTGCTAAGTAGTGCCAGGGAGGCTGTTCCTTCGCTTCCTCTGAATGTCAGTAATACTTTGAGTGATGGCGGTCCTGACCGGCTTTACCTGACACTTCTCCGTCAGAAATGCACAGCAGTGGTGGATGTGGGTCGCGTCCCAGTGCCCATTGCTGAGTCACTCTGCTCACTCTACCTGTTTCAGCCACTTGCCAGGCCGGTTTGCCAAGGGGGGGGGGGAGACCCATCGTCATTGTTCACTTAATCTGGCCTTTCCTCTTATCATCACTCTTTGTGTACATCCTTGCTACCTCAAAGCTTGCCCCTATTTTTCTGACTTCCAGTGTTAGTTCAGTATGTTGTTCCCTAATAATATCCGTTGGTGGGAATTTTCTTTCAATCTCAGATTTCTTAATGTAGTGTAAACATATTGCAAGAGAATACAATTTCATCTGATTTTGACATTTGACATTTCCCTTATGAAAAACAAAACAGCAAATGGTGAATGAATTTACTGGGAACAAAGTCACTTCATACCACTTTAAATTAAGATCCTAAGTATGCAAAATATATTTGCTGGACTCTTGTCAATGTTTGCCATGACCTACACAATAGAAAATCAACACTGTCAAATGATTACCCTGCTGCACACAGTAACCCGGCAGAGACAGTGGTGACTTGCACATAAGTTGTACTATGTAACATTAGAGGGCAGCACAATTGGCTCAGTGATGGGCAAATGGTTACACATTACAGCAACACCCACAAGGCTTCAAGCGTGTATAATCCACTTAGGGAAGGTTATGGATTTCTCTCTATGTCAAACAGAGGTGAGAGGCATTGTGAGAGGAAAACTCATATTTTACAGGGCGCATTTTGAGATTACACCAATAGAACTAAACATATTGTAATCATGGCACAAAACAAATATCTTATCAAAGTAAAACAAACTATGGGCAAACAGTCTAATTTGCTGTCCTGAAAATAAGATCTTGCAAACATGTCCCAACGCAAAAGGGAATATGTCATGCATTAGGTATAAAACTGCCACAACCTTCAGTAGGTAACTGTAATATAAGATGGTGCTTGATTATGTCTAGGCAAGATCAATTGAGTCGCCATCTTTCACAAAAGTAGTCGCCTTCCTTTCATTCTGCCGGGTGTTCCTCACACGTTGCAGTGGGTTGGAGGGTGTGTGCAGAGAGTACAAAGCAGGGAGGAGCTGCCAGTTCCTGCATGGTGGACATATGGCACCCCCGTGGGCCAGGGGCATCATGGGAAGGGGGAGGCGCGTGGGCACTGTGTGTATTATATGTGTGTGTTAATGTTTGCATGAACGTTTGTGCGCCTATGTACGTGTTGGGATGAATCTATGACAAAGTTAAGGGATTTAATGAGGCGTGCAGGGGGTCAGTGACAGAAGGCGGTCCCTGCACTCGCCCAGTGTTTCTCTATAAGTGCATCTGAAGGAGGGGCCAGTTTGAAGTCCTTGTTGCTCTAATACAATAAGACCCCCCACCTTCCTCCAATCCACACTTTCAATCTCAGTCCTTTTGTCCACTGCTTTCGCTTCAGTTTCTCTTTAGAATACTAGTACATAAATGCAGGCACCACAAACTACTTTAATAAGTGAAATATTAACAATGTGTAAATTATAGAGGCTGAAAATACCATAAACTCCTATTGGTTGTGAGTGTTGTGGGTGCGGTGTGTTTATGTGTGTATCTGCTGTGTATCCAGGCAGAATAATTCCTTTTTTATGAGTCCTGCCTACCTCGTTCTGAAAACATAGCTGGAATGTTCTCTTCTAGACAAAATGACGTACACAGACTGCTCATCTTTAAATGGAAAAAGTTAATTAAATGGTATTTGGCATATATATAATGCCTCTTCTGTGGGAAATTGCATTGCCTTAACATGGTGTAATCCATGTGGCTCTTGAGGGATAGTAGAGATAGTGTTTTTCTACAAATGATCATTGTGTTCTATACGACGATGTCTGCAATGTTCTTATTTATGGTTATGGTGGGAAAAAATGTAATTCCCCCTTAAATTCTAAATGCTTATTTGTTACTAATTTGAATAGAAAACAATCCCACTCTCTTTCTCTCCTTTTCTCTTTCTCCATTCTCTGCTAACATAACTGGATGTGAAAAGCTGGAATGACGATCTGCCACAGCACTTTAGAGTCCTCCACAGTTAAATACATGTTGACAGGCCAAGACAAAAGGAACACAAAGAACACTCTAGAGCTGATGTAAAACAATATGCAGGTTTATTGGCCAATTCAGCTCTATTTTTCCTGGAATGCATTTTATGGAGCCTTTCTGTTACTTTTCTCTCCAATATGAAGTGCTGGCAATTCTCAATTACTACTGTTGTGTAGTTGTGTAAACTTGTGTGCCTTTTTGAGATTTGACCAAAAATGTGAACAGAATGAGTCTAATAACTCAGCCTTTTGTAAAAGTGGAACACATGTAACGGCCTCTGGTATGTTCATGTAGTTCTGTGACTGCTGCCCATGTGCCTGCTGCAGCTGGACTATAGGTGACAGATGCTTTGAGCTGCTATTTTTAGGAGGCTGCTAGAAAAGTACTTTTCGCATCTACCTAACACATAACAATCATCAATGTCTAACATAGTATAGTGCTGGAGTATTACTTGAAGTATATGGAGAGAGACAGAGCTTGCGTAGTATTTACATCAACACCTACGAAAAAGTCTGTCATTTCCCTTTCCCTACAGCTAAATATAATTGATTTACCTCATCCAAAACGCACAAACCTCTGTGTGAGTGTGTGTGTGTGTGTGTGTGTGTGTGTGTGTGTGTGTGTGTGTGTGTGTGTGTGTGTGTGTGTGTGTGTGTGTGTGTGTGTGTGTGTGTATGTGTGTTAGAGAGTTCATTGGAATAGAATGTGGCATTTCAAGCTGTCTTACCAGTCAGCCCCCCTGTCAACTTGCCTATAATAATGTTGTCCCGCACATCTCCTTTTCGTGTTTGCCTTCCTGTTGTGTTTGGTGCTTGTTGTCTTCAACACAATTTGCTGCCAAACCCTGTACTTGTCAAATTCCCATGATGACTGACCGGACAGACTCACAGTATTAAGTTGGTCAATTGTCTAAGAATGTACTACTGTAGGTAACATCTTGCGAAGGTCTTATTTAGCACATAAATAAATCAGCTGATAAGCTAGCCAAAATTACTAAGCACTCAATCAATGCCTTTACTGCACATTTGTTATGAATAGAAGTAAATGTGGAGTTCAAACAACTAGAACCACTCGGTAAGGGTCTGGCAAAGTTCATTGTCAAGTTGTAATGTTATAAATATAGTCTGACTAGAAGCAGGGGACACAAACACAGGAATCTGGAGCCAAAGGCAAACACTTGCCCTGACTTTACTTTTTACTACGATGTATTAATTTCTCGCTTTAGGGCACTAACGGAACATTCAATTCACCGATAATCACTCGTACATAGTTGTGTATTAACGGATAATACATTCTGCTCTTACTTTAACCTTTATCTAAAATGAAGTCTTAACCTTCACACAAGTGTAAACGTCATAAAGGTCTCCACAAAGGTAAACATCCAAAAGCAGACTTAAAAACAATACGGAGGTATAGATGCTAAGAGGAGGAGTTACTGCTCCAACAGGTCGGGAATTACCTCAAACAGAAACCCCTGCAGGTTCCTACTGCGAGCTGAGCCCTCAGTTTCTCTCTTCCTTTTCTAATTTAAATGTCACGTATGCACATACAGTAAATCCTTTCTTTGATGCTGCAACTTTCGCTATGCTTACCCTACCTTTTACTCCATGTCTTGTCCTTGCCCTATCCCTGCTGTCTCCAAAGTGCCAGAGGTCATTTCATTTCATGTATAAATAATTCACCAGGGGCCGTGCAGCCAGTGTGCAGTGGCTGTCTTAAACAAGCAGCAGCTTTGATTTAGCTCTGTCGCCAGAGGAACAGTGAAGGTCATCTCTCCCCAATGGACATTCCTCTGCAGCCACTGTGGCTGGGGTTGAAACAATTTACAGCTGGAATTGTATTACAAGGGCACAATTCTGTATAAGTACATTTTGTTTCATAAAAATAGAATGGCCAAAAGTGCTATCTGTCTTTATGTGTTTAAATTGTAAATGGACTGGAGTTGTATAATGCTTATTCTCACCACTCAAAGTGCTAAAACACAAACAAAAATGTAGGCAGAGGCTACCGCACCTAAACATTAAAATGCCCGCTCACACATGCATATGCTATCAGGTGCAATTTGGGGTTATTTTGCCTTAGGGGGCAGGGGGCAGGGATCAACCACCAATCAATACTATCTCTGGACCCCGGTCCCATGATTATGTGATGTCTCTTCCTGTAGCTCCAGCTAAAAGCAAACAAAACACAAATCTTAAAACCATCTTTTCATTATCATTCTGATTGTTTTGTTTTAAGTTGATCAGAATAATAATGAAGTGTTTTGGGCTTTAAAACAGACGTTTTTTGGTAAAGTTTTCCGTTTATATACACCAACCCAAAGGTTTCTTACAATGGTCCTGGTTAATCTTCAGGGAATAAGTTGAATCTTTAAAAAAAGTACATTGTGCTCTGTTCTGCTTAAAATTGGTCGTAATAATCTTCCTCACCATAAACACTATGGCGCGATGGTGAATGCTTGAGAGGAAGGCAGCCAGTGGAATGAACTTCTGACTGCGTGTTTCCTTGCGACTTACAGGGCCTGGAGTCTTGATCAAGGTGACCGCACACAGAATGAGTTTCCATCTCTAATCTACAACACACATTGTGTTTATGCACTCCATGTAAGCAATATTTCTTTCATTGACTCTGTGATAACAGGTGTGTGTTCAGTGTATAATGTAATGTTTATTTTCTTTGAGGATGGTATCAAAATAGCTCTGATATAAGGTGATTGTCATGATATATGATGTAAATACATGCATTTTAGCATCATTAGTACAATTTTAAAATAGAAATTAGATTAGAAAGAGTATTTTGTTGTTACCCGTTCAGATATCCCTTAATTTTTTATTTTAGGCAGTTAATACAAACAGTCTGAAATCATCTTGGGGTTTCTGATTGTACAAATCTATTTGTGGGTAGCGAACATAGGGACCAGCACTCTGTGCATCAGCGGGGGCACTGCACTAATGAACAAATAATAGAAAAAACAACATAATGATGGCTGAATTACATCAAGTTGAAATTGATCCTTATAGTACATTCATTTAATGGCTGCAATTTGATTTGCATGCTTAATATATTGCCCTCACATAATCCCACATGAAAAAGAAACAGTGTGCTGTAAAGATTGGAGACTTCATACTCCTTTCGTTTTCTCGGGTTCCCCGGTGATCTATTCTGGATCCGCTTCTGTATGCGTATGTTCTGCCTTTCTGAAATGACGATCTGAATGTTCGAAACATTCATGCTGTTCAATGACTCCATATTAGAAATGACAAATTCCACAATCAAGGAAGGGTGCCTTGTCTAATAATGTTTAAAAAAGAGGGCCTAACCTAGGTATTGTTTTTGACTCATAAGTCATTCATACTTTATCTCCTACAGACTTCACAGTGCACCTTATTCTGGTCCAAGCTGACAAAATACATTTATTTTTAATTGTATTCACCCTTGCTCTTTGTTTTTAAATAATGACCCAAATCCTATGATGCAATGCTTTCCATCATATACAGTTGGGCGACTTTACTCCAATCCACGTTGCCGCTAAAAGGTCATTCATAATCTCAATTGTAATGCTCACTTTAGAGTAATCTGCTGAGTGTCTATTGTAAAGGATGTGGTGAATTATTGACGGACACAGTCTATCCTTAATGTTACTAGTAACATTAGTGTGGGCTGTTCCTGCTATTACAAATGTTAAAATGTGTTCTATCAAGAGAACTATTGTGTCTGTATTTCAAAGAACGATGGATGTAGCGGTTGTGGATGCTGTCTCAACTTTCATTTTGGTGCAACGTGATATTGAATACTTGCTGATACAACGACTTTGGCACTGAAAATCTCAGCAAGTGTGGAGCCAAAACGAAAACTGAGATGACATCCACACTGCTACCTGCTATGGTGATGTCAAAAATCTCAATAGATTTCTGAAGAAGCAAAGTAGTGTGAGTGAGTTTTTCTTTGTGTGTTGCCCTGAATCATTTGGTTGTTCTCGCACGGGAAATACATATAGGTGTGGTTGAGAATCCACAGGCCCTATATGTTTACGCAAATACTGTTGACATGGATACTAATCAGACACACACACACACACACACACACACACACACACACACACACACACACACACACACACACACACACACACACACACACACACACACACACACACACACACACACACACACACACAATATGAAAGCAGCAAAGTGCTTACTCAGTACAGCAGCTGCATCTGCAGAGTAAGACGGAATAGAAAGCAATGTCTTTGTTGGTGTGTGTGTGTGTGTGTGTGTGTGTGTGTGTGTGTGTGTGTGTGTGTGTGTGGTGTGTGTGTGTGTGTGTGTGTGTGTGTGTGTGTGTGTGTGTGTGTGTGTGTGTGTGTGTGTGTGGTGTGTGTGTGTGTGTGTGTGTGTGTGTGTGTGTGTGTGTGTGTGTAGCTCAGATAAGTGTGCATGTGTGAGGAGTAAAGGGGTGATGGGGTCTTCGAGCAGACAAAGGGGAATCACTGCTACTCTCAGCGTCCATTAGACTAACCCTATGGATCAATATTGATCCGTACTACCACTGAGCTCTGTCTAATAGGCTTCTGCCCGCCCTGATACAATGACAGCATTAGCGCACATATCCAGATGGATGGATTCGGGGGTGGGAGGGTGAACCATAGCCAGAACAAGAGAGTGAGGGTGATAAAGAGTCTTACAAAGATGTACAGGTCCAGAGGAGGAAGGGGAGAAGGCAGAAATGCTGATAATGTGTAGAGGACAGAAACTAAGAGAGAGAGAAAAAGCGAGGGAGATAAACCAGATAAGAAAAACAGAAACATCTTAGTTTCATTATGTAGGCACAGTCTGAACCACAAGATGAATCCATAAGAAACACTCTTGCTCTCTCAGCATCTCAGTGACTTAGTGCATCTTCTCCATACTGACCATTTTAGAGAACATAAAGGGAAAGAGAGGAAGTCCCTGTACAGCCATCACAGTAAAAGCATTGTTACATTACTGTGTGTCAGTATGTGTGAAGAAAGAGTAAAGGAAGGAGATACTTGTTTGTTTTTGGCATGTGTGTCTTGTGTGTTTTCCTGTCTGTACTTCTGCTCTGACACCCTCTTGCTTGAATAATAAATAATGATCAGCTGTTGCTGTAATTTGGCCACCTGCCTCTTATTATCTCCTCAGCCAGCTGAGTGGACGGAGCTGGGATGGGGGAGAGAATGTCTGATATCAGAAAGCATTTCTCTCCTCACTCACATTATCCTTGTTTGTTATGTCAGTTATAGAAAACTAAGAGGTTCCTTCCCAAAGCACACAGGGCATAGGATACATTTCATTTAACAACCATTTAAATGTGTATAAATACCGTTATGTTAAATATTGCATTAGGAAAGTTTGTCAGAACTGCTCAGTCTTATACATTTACAATAAAGCTTTAAATGCCATGAAAATACATTTTCAACTTTAAAAGAGTTTGGGTTGAGGAGTTTTGCTATACACACCAGAAGAAGGCAGGGCTCAGTTGGAGAAAAAGTGATGCCATGCATTTCATTTATCACTCATGATTTAGCTTTATTTATATCCAATCCGATGGGGGCTGTGAGCTGCCCGAAAAACAAGAACGAAAACAAATTTGAAAACGTGACCTAGTAGGTCAGTGTCTCATGCATTTCCCCATAATGTAGCCTTTGGATTTAGTTCACGTTTTTCTTTTCCTTTTGCTTTTCAGAGGCCTGCAGGCTAGTTTTCACACAGGGAAAAAAGAAGCTGGAACACAGTCTGAGCTTTGTGCAGGGGCCTGCATATAGAGCACATAGTGTTGGGGTAACCAGGCAGTGCAGCTGGCCTTTCACAACTATGCAACTTTAAGGCAGTGTTTAAATCAAGATGCAAAAGACAAGAACACTGTTCTCCCACATGAACACACACATACAAGGAAAGGAAAGTGATGGAAAGTGAAAAAAGGGAAATGTTAAAATGATGAGCTTTGAATATAGGACTTTAGCTGTGGCTATATCGAAGTCAATTTTGTCACAAATAAATATCTTTAGCAACACATTTCCTTTGGTTCTGTTGTTACTACTACTATCAGTTAACTTAATTTGAAGGCTCTTTCAGATTTTCTTTACTGTGCTACACCGGATATATACTGTTCTTTCAAGGTTAGCATGTCATTTGGCTGATAAACTTCCCTTCCAAATAAGTCAATTTGGCATTGCAGCGACATGACCTGTAAATAATAAAGGCCTGTAAATTTAATCTATTAGTGATACGAAAGTAAAACCATTAAAATGCTTCCACCAAAATTGCTGTTATCGTTGGATAACGATGGCAAAGCTGTTAAACTTTAACACATGCCCATGTTGTGCGTATTGTCATTATTGTTTAAAATAAATAATTTCAGAGCATTGTAAACTTCACCCATCAAGTTTCATTCTTTGCAGAACTGATGCTTTTGTCCCTTTTTTTATTTTTTTTTAAATACAATAAATAGTTTCCAAACCAGCAACCTAAGGCAGCAACCCACATGCAAACAGAGTAAGACGTTTTGGCAAAGCTATTGAGCAAGAAATATGAAAACATGCCAGCGATTTCATCCTCCCGGCCCCAAAAACCCTCAACATTCCTTTCATACATTTGCAGTGCTTGAGTATTTTTTTAAAGAAATCGGAGAGAGCTGGTATGTGGAAGGGCCCATTATGGAGCTACTTCTATGGGAGGTTACTGTTATCACTCTCCCATCTCCTCTTATGTTCTGACCCATGGCCCAGTAGTTATTTCAAGGTTGGATGACTATACTCTACTAAAGCCCACCCTCTACCACACATGCACTCACCCGCCTCTCCCACTGTCCATATATGTTCACACACACATAGATGCACAGGAACACAATTATCATTTTACCCCCTCTTGTTAATGTATGTGCATTAGCACCTGCACGACAAAGACCCTCTCGTCTTTGACATTAGTGTGAACAGCAGGCGTGGCAGCATTCTTCAAGGAGCCATCAGGTAGGTGTTAAAACATGTTTATCACCCCTAATTACCGTCCGACTATACGCATTGCTTTTAATATAATTTTTTTAAAGTATACGTGTGTATCCAGAAGGGACTTTATCTTATTTTCCTCTGTACAGCATCTTAGCAATTGCTTTCATCCCAGAACACCCTCCCCCTACCCCCTCTTCCTTTTTCTCTGCCTCCTGCAAGCATTCCTGCCCCTCCCCCATTTAGTTCCCCTTGCCGGTATGGATCTGTGAAATGTTGGCAGGGTGTGCTGCTATGGCATAGAGCCTCGGCTGTAGGCATGGTGATGTGAAAGAGAAAGAGGTGAGGATGATTGCTTCAGAAAATAGACTGATTTCTCTGGACGCCGTCAAATCCTTTTGTTTGCCCAATCTTGACATGCAGGCTGCATACAAGTGGCAGCCATGTTCCACCAACCAACATATTTGTAATGTGGCCAGTGACCCAGAGGACATTGCTCTTCCTAGATATGAATAACCAGTCAAACTCTGAACCAATAGAGCTAATATCAGCTTGGTGGCAGTAGATGTCAACAAGTGGTTTGTAATTAACAGTGTAGATTTTCTGTACATAATGTTACGACACAAACACAAATTATGCAATTCATTTTTTTTTTTTATGGTTGGAAATGTGTGAGGGTCTACTGGTTTATCAGTAAGAATGTGTTATCTGTAGCTTAGAATAAAATGCAATAAATCCTACTTGTAACCCAGTGCCTTAGACAAATATAACACACTTGATGAGGAGGGGAAGCATGAAAAGAAAAGAAGATCAGTGTAGGCTATAACAATCTCTTTTTATTCTCTATTCTGAACAATCAATTTAAAGTGAACAGTCCTCACAGGTACCATTATTATAAAAGGCCAAAACAGTTATGTCATGTCTCTGCATATAGTAATAGAAAGGATATATGACATTCTAAATCAGATCAGATAATATGCTAATAACGAATGCTGTTCCAATAAACCACTTTGCAATATTAATCGAGCTCACACACAAACACAATTTATTCATTCCATTCATTAGTATCATATTTACTGTCCAGTATTTTTGCTCTGCTGTCCAGTTTCACACTGTCTTCACTCATCTCTATTCCAAACTCAAGTCTCCTGTCTACCCTCCAATTTCTCTTCCGCTCTCTCTCTATCTCTGTCTCTTTCTGTTCTCAAGTTGTTGCATTCATTTTGGTTACTCAAAAGAAAACATCCTTTTTGCCTGAGTTACCACTATTGAAATTGCGGTGGTTACAGCAATCCAGAAAGCCTAGCTGTGTTTTTGATACCTTAATGGCTTTCTCGGGAGGATTAAACTGAATTCACATTGATTTAAAAGATGGCCTCTTTTTCAGACTGCCTGGGTGACCTCAGTGCAGAGACCCTCTGCCATGCCGGACACTGCGTCGAGAACTTCCTGGACATCCCCACTCAGCTTCACCTCCTTTTTCAGTTCAAAGTCACTCTGCTCCTTGATCTGTGTCTCCTCTGGCTTTTCATTACCATTAACACATTCCTCTGTCGGTGTCGCCGCATAATTTGTGCACTCTCCATTCACAGTTGGAAGGGCATCTACTTCTGCCACAACATCTGTAACAGAAGGGCTCTCTATATCTCCATTTTCCATCTTGCTTTCTACCTCAGGCTCTGGGCAAGGCAACTCTTCCACCGAGGCTTCAGCTACCTCTTCGGACTCAGTAGTAAGTTGGTTGGCAGAGACGGACTCTGAGATGACAATCTCAGGGACAGGTTCTGCTGCTGCGGGCTCAGCTACAACATATTCCTCTTCTGGTGCAGTCTCCAAGACTGTAGGTGCTTCTGCTTCTACAGTCCCAAGTTCAGTAGTCTCAGATGTGGCAACCATTGGTTCTGGCTCAACTTCTTCAACTTTTTCCTCTGCTGCAGATTTCACAGCTTCGACCACCTGCTCTGGTAATTGTTCCAGCTCTGGTGCTGGCTCTGGTTTGGTCTCCGGCTCAGGTTCTGGGGCTTGCTCTAGCACTGCAGCAGCCTCGGCCACTGGCTCAGGCTCAGGGACAGCTGCAGGTACCACTGCTTCCTTCACAGCAGCTTCTGGCTCAGTAACAGTCTCTGGGATGGGCGCTTCCTCTGTGATGACAGGAACAACCTCTTGCTCTGGCACAGATACTACAGCTGCAGCAGGTTCTTCTACAGGTGCTGGAGCTGGGAGCTCCACTGGAGCTTGCTCCTCTACTACTGGGGCTGACTCCTCTGCTGCTGCAGCTGGTTCTGCTGCTGCTGGTTTTTCAACAACTGCAGCTGGTTCCTCTACTACTGCAACTGGTTCTTCAACTACTGCAGGTGGTACTTCTACTACTGCAGCTGGTTCTTCAACTACTGCAGCTGGTTGTTCTACTACTGCAGCTGGTTGTTCTACTACTGCAGCTGGTTCCTCTACTACTGCAGCTGGTTCTTCAACAACTGCAGCTGGTTCTACTGCTGCTGGTTGTTGTTCTACTACTGCAGCTGGTTGTTCTACTACTGCAGCTGGTTGTTCTACTACTGCAGCTGGTTCCTCTACTACTGCAGCTGGTTCTTCAACAACTGCAGCTGGTTCTTCTACTACTGCAGCTGGTTCTACTACTACTGCAGCTGGTTCCTCTACTACTGCAGCTGGTTCTACTACTACTGCAGCTGGTTCTACTACTACTGCAGCTGGTTCCTCTACTACTGCAGCTGGTTCTTCAACAACTGCAGCTGGTTCTTCTACTACTGCAGCTGGTTCTACTACTACTGCAGCTGGTTCTACTGCTGCTGGTTCTTCAACAACTGCAGCCGGTTCTACTACAGCTGGTTCCTCTACTACTACCGCTGGTTCCTCTACTACTACAGCAGGTTCTTGTACTACTGCAGCTGGTTCTTCGACTGCCGCAGCTGGTTCCTCTACTACTAGAACGGGTTCCTTTACTGTAGCTGGGTCCTCTGGAGGAGCTGATTTGGGCTCTTCTGGAGCTTCTAAAGCTTCAGTCACTGCGGCCACAGCTGACACCACAGCTTCCTTCAC
This sequence comes from Gymnodraco acuticeps, assembly GCF_902827175.1. NCBI lineage: Eukaryota > Metazoa > Chordata > Actinopteri > Perciformes > Bathydraconidae > Gymnodraco > Gymnodraco acuticeps. Next base: position 4,098,842 of record NW_022989768.1, read on the forward strand.
CACAATGGTTGCCTCAGCTGTCACATCAGCTATTGCTGGGGCTACAGCCTCGACTGCTGCAGTAACTGTTGCTGCAATCTCATCCTTTGCCTTATTGGGATCGCTCACATCATATCCCTTCCTCTTCTTGCTTAGTTTGCCTCCCATGGTGTCTCCTAGGAACAAGCAGATGAAGGTGTATTTTAATATGAGAGATAAAACAAGGTTTAAAAATGCCCAAGCTGGCTTGGTTTGAAACCTGGATCTTCCAGTTGCCATGGTCATATGCTAAACATTGAACATCTAATATAACACCAAGGCACAAAGAGGATAATAAGTTAGTTAGGTTGTTAAAATGTATACACCAAATGCAAACATTAGTTGGATTGTTTTTGTGTCAAACATTCTAAAATGCAGTGTGAGTCCAAATGAAAAAGCTATACACTGTTCTGTCAGAAAGGGGAATGGAAAGAAGTCTATTGTCTAGAGGTTAACTAGAAGTTCAATTAGAAAACCGTTCTCTGCCAAACTGTTTGGCTAGAAAACTGTGTAAATGCATGGGAACCTTACTGAGATCAGACAACTCCACAGACTCTCTACCCTTTCAGGAATGGTGGGTAAGGCCCAGTGCCAAATCAGCCCACAACTCTGAGTTAGGCATCTATGATGTAAATGTACAACTTGTTCTCTCTCAAGATGATAAGCTGAAAAGTAAAACATCTAAAAAAGTAGATGTTATGGGAATAAAGCAAACATGTAGTCCTTTGTGTTAATGTGAAACCCTGTTGTGGCTGTAGGAAGAGTTTGTGATTGCAACATAATGCAACTTCCTTCCAGTGACAGAAAAGAGAACTGGAAGTTCAACTTTATCTTACTGTCTGTGTATCAGCTGACCCTGAACAAATGAACAGGTTTAAATATGAGAAGGCTGTTAAACATCTCATGATTCTCAATAATAGAGACTAGCCCACACATTTATTTAAAATGTAAAAAATCTGATAATTGTAATCTCTATTTGCCAAATCCTATTCCAAGTTGGACATGTTATCTCACACATGTTGCTTTTCATATTATATGTTAAAGATGACTGTAGGAGAGAATGTGCGTAAAATCTGGGAACTGTCCATAGTGCTGCAATGGAGCAATCAAGACAGGATGCGCCATACACTACGGGATAGGCTCCATTACACCCATTTACAGTAAAATGAACAGGCCAGTGGTGATCAAAATACGTTATTTTGTGCTTTTACAGCAACGTCTGACTTATTTGGCATTAGGATATATACCATTAACTTATCATTATTTATTTTTCATGTGGTCGATTTGTATTATGCCAATTTATTCTCCAGAAATCATCGTAGGCCTCCCAATCAGACAAAGCCACAATGTACAGTTTGAGAAAAAAACGTGAGATTTCGACATCAAATCAAGTTAAATTAAGCCAATTACCTGGTTAGTACGAAAATCAAATCTACAGTACACACACAGCAATATATCGGCGTTCATTTTGGAAAGATAAAGAAGACAGCTAGTACGGCAGCATGTGCTGGCCGGTAACAAAGGATGGGGATTCCTCACCAGCAGATACTCTCTGACAAAAGTCATTTGATTAGATTGGCAGCAAACACTTCTAATCTGTCCTATACAATATAATATAAAACCATACAACGCTAGGGGAATACACTAAACACTGCACTGGCTACGGACACTTGAGAGATAAAAGCTGTATTGGGGTCTCCATCCCCCATTTGAACCCGCCCACCGCTGCTTCTCTCAGCTGCTCTGCCCATTTTGTTCACGAGCAAATGTGGTACTCACACGGACGTGCAAAAGAAAACCAATTTTACCACAATGAAGCGATAATAACTAACAGGCATCGCAACTTCATAACTTTGTTTTGCGCTTTCCTCTATCCCAGCAGTTTAAAAAAAAAAAATCCTGGCCTAGAAGAAGACGCACTAAATCACATTCGACCGCTGCGCACGAAAAAAATCGTCCGCAGCCTTCAAATGTAGACATTTGCATAAAAGGAGAAAAGCAAAGAGAGGCAACAATGGGTAAGCTGCAGCCCATCTTTCTTTATTTTTCTCTGCACCTATTTGATTTCTTTTTACCCACAGAACATAGCCTACCAACCCCATACATGATGCAATTGAAAATTAAAAATGAATCAATGCTCGGATGAAACCAACCTGTATTTCTAGAGAGTGATCACTTGGTCTTCTTTTCCAGGCTCCGTCCGTGTGGATGTGATAATGGAGGTAAACCTTAGGAGTGACAGCTGCAGATTCCTCCCCTGCTCTCCGAGGTGCAGCTTGGGACTGTGTTGTAACTGAGGAGTGCCCCCTCAACGTTTTCTAGACATCTGTCGCTATCACAATCCAGCCAACCCCTCTCTTGCTCCGCTGCAATCTATACCCTCCCCATCTTTAACCCCTCCTCTCCCGCACACACCCACTTTCGTGCATATTTATCTGTTGTGTACATGCATATGCGCACTGAGGGTGATTATGAGCGGACTGGCACTAAATTCAAGTATTAAAATGACAATTTATCCTCTGTTCTTGCTTTGACAAATACTACAACTAAAATAATGCATGTTAGCCCCCTCCCCACAGGAGTATTACCCTACCATATTATCAATTATTCATAAGAGACATTATGTCAGCAAAACCACTTGTGCAGCACAAACACACACAGTGATCTTCACACGAAATCACATTGAGTCCTTGATTTTAAAATGATGTTTCTGGCATTCTCATCCACTTGCATCATGAATGGTATCATTCAAAGAAGAATAACACAATTAAAGGCTTTTTCGGTAAATTATAAGGCAAACTCTTTTTTTTAAAGCACTTCATTGAATCTACATGATGCAAGATGTGTTTTATGCATGAGCTGGGGTAATCTGCTGATACATGGACATTGATGTTTGGATCAATATGGGCTTCTAAATAACTCGTATAAATCATGTGGCATTATAAATATATACAAGAACGTTTTTATTGTATGTGCATACCCATGCCTGGCTTCAAATGAATGGAATGTTCTTGTTAGGAGGACCAAAAGTATTCAAATGCATGCCCTTATCTGCTATTTGCCTTCCATGTGTTAATGGGACAAGGTTGGTCCGGGGTGAAACTTAATGAAATTCAACAACTGACCCTTCCAGGTTAACATGTTGTCTAATATAACAATTTGACCCGAGCAGCATGCCACTGACACACTGTTGAGGTATCTAAAACCAAGTATAAAGATAGCCATATATTCATCAAATAAAGTTGTGGTAGAACTATCAAGATCATTTAATTTTCTCCAACAATACAAATTATAATCTAGTATGAAGTATCTCAATAATATCCATCAACAGTTCCATTGTTACCATTTGCATAGCCTTATGTGAAAAATAAAGGCGAGATTGGGTCTTTCCCTGATAGTTCACACAAACAGGTTTTCTTAACAGTACCTCTCAGTGAAACTAGAAGAAATACACCACCAATTACACAACAATGGGGCTGAAGATCTGATTACATCACTCAAAACTCACCAACCTGGTATTTAATCAAAAGAAGGGCTAAAACAGCCAAACAGGTTTGTTTGTCCTGGTTTGGGCATATGGGGAGATTTTCAAAAATATTTTAAAATCAATTAAATAAATAGTGGCTACTTGACATACTCTCTAGCTTATGTATAACCTAAAGTAATTAAAGGAGTGGATGTGTCTCAGGACATGTAAACAAAGGAATGGGCAATATATGTTGCATTATATATATATATATTTTTTTTTTTTATGTTTTAACAACATATTCCCTGTGGGAACCAAGTGCTTTTGGCAGTTTTACAAGCATTTTTTCTTTTATTTTCCCTTCTTCCCGACTGGTGTTTTTCCTCAGGGACCTTTCAATAAATACAATATATCACTTGTGTTTTAGAGAGTTCACGCCAAACAGACAGTTGTATTGAGTTGACAGCACCCCCTTCTGTTGACAAGAGCACATAGCACAACACAGCATCTTCTGATGAACCTTTTTGTGCATTAATAAATTATGATATAAGCTGAACATGTTTTAAATGTGCAAGTTAGACAATATACATGTGTATATGTAAAGATAGAGCATCGGTGAAAAAGCCAATAAAACAGTGTGACACTCTCTGTCAATTACAATTGAAATATTGCTGATTCAATCAAGGCATGTCACAACAAAAACACATTTGTTTGAGAACATATTTTTTTACACAATAAAAACCAATAGAAATGACTATCATGAATACTAGTTGATCACGTTATATTGGTTATGAACGTTATAAAAATGCTCTGCTTTCTATGTTTTGCACCACAAAGTTTGCTTGTTTCCCCTAAACAGAGACAAAGGGGCAGCAAAGGCTCGGTTTCACATTGAGCAAAACTTCTGGAATGCATTCCCATGAGTATAACCACCACTCCAGCCAACCACGCTGCTCCATAGACAGAGGTCTCACAGACATGGGTAAGTCTTAGAAACCCCCCAGAGTTTCATAAAATGTCCAGGGCTTATCTGTCTGCAAGTCCTGAAGCATTTGGCCTGGGCTGAACCAAAGACTGAGGAGGTTGAGGAAAAAGAAAAAGGTGTTTGTTGCTCCGACATGCTCAGTGAAGGAATGGAACAAAAACGTACACACTTGACAGGTTCATAATATTGATTGTGATTGAAACATTTTAAAGCTTGATATTTCACTTAAAAGTGTACAGCCAATTCAATAAAATATACATTGTTTTCAACTTTCCAAACTTGTGAGAAGTGTGGCTTGAAATAGCAGATTTGGAGAATAGCCTATATTGCCATAGTGTGTAGCACGCACATGCAAACATGACAGTGAAAGTTGTTGAGCATCCGGACCCTTTTTTTATGGGAAAGTTACTTGATAGTCGTGCTGCGTGACTCAGTTTGTCTGGGATTCATTCAACAACAGTTTGGACAAGAGCATGGTTATACGCAAAATCACCATTTACATGTCATTTTGACGTGATGAAGAATCAGTCTTCAAAGTTAAATAAAAGCTGTGGATTGTGTACATCTTTATCAGATTTTTATATAATTTGACCAATCGGAATTCAAGGTTAAATACAAATTGATATGAAGAAAACTAATGTGAAGGTTTCTTTATGAATATGATGCCATTTCAAATAATATGATGATTCCCACATATTTAGTTAAAAAAACAAAACAGGAATAGCACCCTCTACTGGATATTTTCTATTTTACAACAATAGTACTAAACAATCTTAATACAAATTAATATCAACAAATACTATTTCTGAGATGTTCAAGGTTGATGAAAATTGGATTTGAATTATGACTACATTTATTTAGATTTCCAAATTGTTCATTCAATTTATATCTATTAGATGAAAGGTCTACAAGCGAGGGTCAATGATCCCCATGAGTTACTGGAGTGATGGCAGGCAGTGTTTGTCTGATAATATTTTTAAAAGTTGTTATAAGAAATATTATAAATCAAATATGCATAACATTAACCTGATTAATGCATTATATTGCCAAAGATAAATCGACCCATCGTAAAAAAATAACTACACTATTGAACATGAATCCTTGTGCAATCAGGTGTGGCACCTATTTATTTATTTACTGCTTTATTTTATTATTTGAATAGCTAAGTATTATAGGTACCATCACAATATCCCATATGTTTAAACATTGCACTTAAGGCTGTCCTATACATTATTTTATACATGTATGTACACTGCAAAAAAGGAATTTTAAGAAAGTAAACAAAACTTGTTTCTGGGAAATTATCTTGTTAAGAATGTTTTGCTTAACAAAAGTATTCTTACTTTGAGAAAATACATCTTACTTTTTCTTATTAAAAAATGCTATCTTATATTGAGCTAGAATTAACCAGTTACAGCAGTTTGCATAAATTCCCATCATGGAACAGATTTATTTTTTCTTATTTTAAGAAATAAACCATCATAAAACTTCTCAATTTAAGAATCTGATGAAATGACACCAATATTACATTTCATATATATTTATTCATTGTCGAGAGCTGTTCACATTGCCATTGAGACAACTGTGTTGTGGTACACACACACACACACACACACACACACACACACACACACACACACACACACACACACACACACACACACACACACACACACACACACACCAAACATACTAGTTTGGTGTGTAAGTATTGCACGGCACTCATTGATCAAAATTGAAAACATTTTAAAATGACTACGCAATGTTGTTAAATGTGTTCATGTTTGAATAAAAAAAAAGTCTAAATATAAGAATGTTTCTGCTGTCTCAATTTAAGACAAATGCAATATAGAGGCGTGTGGCGCAGTGGCAGTTCAAACCCCACTGCAGTCAGCACGTCGTTGTGTCCCTGGGCAAGACACTTCATCCTGTGGGGATCGCCCACAGTATTGAGTATGTAAGTTGCTTTGGATAAAAGCGTCTAACAAGTAACAAGTAACATGTAATGTAATTAAAATTCAAGAATTGAATTCTTATTGTAAGCTTTGTTTGCTAATTTGTAAACTTAATTTAAGATTTACATTTTAAGATTAAGACAAAGTCACTAATATATTGTGTCAATTAAAGCCAATGATTCTTATTGTAAGCTTTTTTTGCTAACTATAAATCTTAATTTAAGAAATACATTCTTTGTCAACTCAACCAAAACACTCATTTAGTGGGAATGCTAACACAGCATTCCAACTATCTGCTATGCTACGCACAAAATTATTTATTATTCCGCCGGGTTATTTAGCGCCACTTCTCCTCCCGCATTGAAGATCGCAGAAACTCCGTTCAAACATCAAAACGTTCAGCTCGGCCGGGAATCGATATTACTTTTATCATTCATAACTTTCATAATTCCAGAGATACATCCCATAATTCATCACATTTTTAACATGGAAGTCAATGGAGGAATCTTCAGACTTCAGCAATCTTCATGCAACTTCAACTGCTAACTGCTACTTCTTCAACTGCTAACTGCTCCTTCATACTTTCACTCAGAAACCTCATTCCAACTTTAAAATGTTACACATCTTTCTGACATTATTCGTGTAACACAACCTTTAAATCAGCCCTTGGTAAAGAGGCCTTCTTCAGATTTTAGAGTGCGTGATGACACAGCTAGAGTGGAGGACAGATTTAATTTTGACTTCATATTTTCTTTTAAACCTGCCATAATTTCCAAACCCTACATTCCTGAGACATAATTTCTCATGGCAAACGTAGGAAAACATCTCGTAGCTTGAAAGATAAAAAAAATTAAGCTAAATAATTAAACAAAATGCCTCTTGAGGGCATGAAGTGACAAAAACTTTCAACATGTCTCCATTAAACTCCATTGTAAATTCAGCCTCACCTTTCCCCACCACAGCAGCCACACACCTTTTGTTAATCTGCCAAAAAGGCCACATTATTAACCCGAAAGTACACAAAAAGTACACTTCAGATGCTCAAGTTCCTTGACATGCTTCACGCTTTGAAATGTCACCGATATCTGTTACGGTTCTTCAACAAAACGTTCACATATAACAGGTTTATCTCTCATTCAGAACAATGAAATGCTCTCCTCTCAATGATCACCATGGAAACCTTTGATCTCTGGACACGTCGTTAGCTCAAATATAAACACCTGTGTCATGGAACACGATGATGTCATAACTCCAATTGACATAATTAGAGCAGCAGACTAATGACGTGGTCACTGGAGTTTAACAGACTGTCTCAGCCTATTCTTTTCCGTCTAATGGAGACTTCATACTGACTTCAACATGTTCCACATATTTTAGACATTATTGGTGACGTATACTTTTAGTTCTAAAGTTTTCAGTTGAAATATTCTGCTGCTTTTTCATGCATTTAGACTTTTATTTTCTTGTTCTTATTTCACATTCAAGTCCCCTCTATTCATGAACCCTTTAATTTAAAGTACTCAGCCACACCACTTATATACCACGTGTGACTGTTGCTATGTCAGTTAGTCTTTCAAATACAAGGTTGCTTGTTTGATTCAAGCTCTTGTAGTCAATATGTCAAGGTATTTATTCCTAACATTTTATCAGCTAACTAATGACACACACTCAGAGGATCTTTATAAACGTTTTAAGTATTGCACATCTTTAAAGATTACTCTTATAAATCACTTTTAAAACCAGCGATGCACTACAGTGTCAGCTTTTCTAAAATAGAAACTTCAATGTTCACATCTTTCTAAATTATTCTACTTTTCAATGACCTACAAATAATCCTAATAATAATCCCATTTTCAATCTTCCAACTGTTCATATGTTTTGGTCAATTAACAAACCTGTTACAAATGTGTTGTTCAACAAATTTGAGCCTTTGCCACATTTATTTGATCACCATGGAAACCTATGATCTCTGGACACGTCATTAGCTCAAATATAAACACCTGTGTCATGGAAAACGATGATATCATAACTCCAACTGACATGCTCAGAGCAGCAGACTTCAGATAATGGTTAATGGTCCTGCCCTCAACAGCTCTACGTCAATTATGGGGTGTCATCATATGCCGTTTCCATGGAAACGCGTCCCTCGCCATAAAACACGATGTCGCTGTAACTCCAATGGACACGGTCCGATCGTCCCCCAAACTTCGCTTGTATATCACCAGTCCATGCCTCAACAGCTCTACGTCAAATCTGACCTCTCACCATAAGCCGTTTCCATGGAAACGCATCCCTCGCCATAAAACACGATGTCGCTGTAGCTCCAATGGACACGGTCCGGTCGTCCCACAATCTTCACCTGTATTTCACCTCTCCATGCCTCAACAGCTCTACGTCAAATCTGACCTCTCACCATATGCCGTTTCCATGGAAATGCATCCCTCGCCATAAAACACAATGTTGTCGTAACGCCTATGAAAAGGGTCAAAACAGCACCACACTTCAGATAATGGTTAACGGTCCAGCCCTCAACAGCTCTACGTCAATTATGGGGTTTCATCATATGCCGTTTCCATGGAAACGAATCCCTCGCCATACAAGACGATGTCGCTATAACTCCTATGAAAATGTTCAAAAAGTGCTCAAACTTCACATGTGTGCTAACAGTCCAGCCGTGAAGACATCTACGGGACAGTTTTGAGAACACAATGCTCGCCATGAAACACGGTTTTCTCATAACTTTAGTGAAAATGCTCCAACTGGCCCAAAACTTCACAGGTTTGGTAACAATGCAGCCATCAATGCATCTAAGCGTATTATGGGATGTCATCAAATGCCGTTGGCATGGCGACAGATCATTCACCATCAAGTTAGTTCAAAAGTTTGCAGTTCAAATATTCTGCTGCTTTTCCAAGCCTTTTTACTTTCTTTGCTTCTCTCATCATACATTCAAGCCCCCAGTGTTCATGTATCATTTCAATCTAAATTATTCACTTTCTTCTTAAACATTACATTTCAGCATAGCAGTTTAGCTTTTCAGCAAAAGCATTCCCACTAGCAATTTCTTCAGGAATTGCATTCTCTAGTTTTAAGTTATTCTTTCTTAAATAATTCAGGAATCTTTGCTTGTAATAAGCAAAATGTGCTTACATTTTTCGTTTTTGTCTAGTATCAAGGCCCATTACGGTCTTTCAGTAGCTAGATTTTAATTACATTACATGTCACTTGTTAGACGCTTTTATCCAAAGCGACCCCATTGGCAGATTTTTTTGCTTGATACAGGAAAATCTGACTTGATTCAAGAATATTTTTGCTTGTTTTTGGAAGGGCTGTTTTTGCAGTGTATCGTCTGTTTCTCTTTCGGGATGACCTTGGCCGTACAAACATTGAAGACCCCTGTGTTGTACGTTAACCAAGAGACGTTTTAGAATAAACTATTTATGGATGTGACAACGGGTTTTAGAGTTAAAGGCCTGAGGTGATTTAACATTTGACAAGATGGTGTCACTAGTGCAAATGTTGTGAGGGTTGGCACGCTGGTTGGCACACTCATTTATTGACCTGGCAACCCCTTTGGATAAAAGTTGTAAACATTTTCAACACTCAATGAAATGTACATTTTACAAATCAAGATAGTAGCCATGTTCTTGAATCAGTGACACGTGTTTTTAACTGTATCTATGGATACCCTTATGGTATGTGTTTATTGGATTGCTGGGCAACCATGACACCCCCTCAAAGCCCAATGTCTTACTTATTATTGCATGTGGTAAACACTACTAGGCTTAGAGAAAGTAGGCCTACAAATGTGGATTAACCCTTCTCTTGCGTTTCGGGTCAAAAGTGGCCGAGTGACTTTGTTTTTTTATCATAAATATTGTGTTTTTCATCCAATTGCCTCAAGACCTTATGTTATCCTCCACACTAGGCCTCTGAACATATACAATTGATCAACACCACTTGCATTGATTTTTTTGTGATTTATTTAACAGTGAAACACCCATGTTGTTTTCGGTCAGAATTGACCGCCATAGAAAATTAATGGGTATGAGTGTATTATGTTCATCCTGCAGATGGAAATAATCTCTACGCATGCGTAGAGATATTTTCCATGTGTGCACACACACACACACACACACACACACACACACACACACACACACACACACACACACACACACACACACACACACACACACACACACACACACACACACACACACACACACACACACACACACACACACACACACACACACACACACACACACACACACACACACACACACACACTTATTGTGCTTATGTCCCCCCACACCTTCCAGACAAAACAATTTACTTTAAGTTACGGGAACCTCTCACTTTTTCGCAGTAAATGCCCCTCCATTACTGTCTCTCATGCAGTTATATTTGTGCCTTGCTCACATTTGACTCATTGACTCATGAGTAGGCGACCGATTAGGCGATTTTCTGTCAGAGAGGCTCTGGACAAATGTTTTGAACCAGATGAAGACGAGATTGAACCAGACATAAAGGACGATGTCTCAGAAATGGAAGACAACAGCGATCCAGACTATGAGTCTGACCAACAGTCAACAGACCAGGAAGAGGCCCCTGAGGGAGAGGAGCCCTGAATATTAATTGTTCTCTAAATGTTCAATGAGGAAAACAGTATCAGTGTCTTATTTTATATTCCTCACAGTGAGTGAATGCAGTGAATGCAGTGAATGCTGAACTTGATGGGCCCACCGGTGGGTCCGGACCATATACTGAAAGTACACAATAAAACACTGACTTGCTTGTATCAAAAATACATCCCATATATCATCGGAACGAGAAGAATCTCAGCTACAACACCAACTAAAGCATTTCCATCTCCAGTAAACACAGCCTACATGACATAGAGAGTGACACAGTGCAAAGGAGAACAGAGAAGGAACAGGATACCATTAAGACACATTACCACTCCTCCCTAGCACTCTCTACGTGTCACCAAGGTTATATTGCTCAGGGCACACTATTGAGGCTCAGGCCTTGCATTTGTATCATTAATCATTTTAGAAGCTCTGATGTCGGCATTAAAAACGTTTATTTGATCCATTACATGACCCAAATTAGCCTTTAAGAAAGCTTGACATAATACCCATTGACAGACTTTAAGGCTTTAAGCATTTTTGAAACTCTGGCCACAAGTCAAATGTTGATATCACACTCTGTTCTCATCAGCTGTTAAAGAGAAAGAACCTGCCATCAGTGCCATGACATCATTCACTGGCATGTGGCCAGAAGTGCTTGATAGGTTTGAACCACGTTTGAACCACAAATGAATAGTCCAATCTTCTTTTTTTCATACATGGTTATCCCATTGTGTACGAAAATACTTAAGGATGGTTATATAGACCAAACTTTAAAGCTACCTTACGTGGACGCCAGGTCTGCAGTGCAGAGGTGCACCAAATATCCCGTCGCGGCGTCACAGTGAATGAATGCAACCTACCCTCGGTTACTTGGATGAAGGCGGTGCTAGTGGTGGCCAAGCAGTAGGGCCTTGCCTTTGTGGTTGTAGAAAGAGAAGATGGCTCCCGTTCTGGAGAAACAGCTCCCGGGCGCAGCCGACAATAACAACGAAGATGAAGAAGGACAAAACCTTTGGCAAGTTCCTGTTTTTCTGTTTTACTCTTACATGTTTACCGAGGCACGTCTCGGAAAAGACCAAATGCTTTGGTTCTGCTTTGTCACTGACGGTTGCTGACAACCAGACACCGGCCCGGTTAGCAGGAACATTAGCAAGAAGCTGGGCGGTCAACGGTACTCCTGCTAACAGCCCAGCTAACTAAAGCAAAGTGCCGATTAGCTACATTGTAGTTAGCAAATATTGTTCATTAGACGAGTTAACAGTTTCAGGCAAAGTTATTGAATCGACGAGTCAAGTGTCTCTCTTGTTTGAGAGACTTCTAGTTCATGTCATGACAACACCTTAACACCAGCTCATGTTATGCAGGATACAAGCTAACAGGAACTTTAATAGAAAGTATAACCGACTAACTGAAGTTTAATTCTGCAGAAATATATCTTGGCTTTACTCGACGCTTGTCACAAGGGCTCGTATCGTTATTGGGCTTGACATGTTTCATATATTCAGATCCATAGCTACTTTTATCTGTAAGTAACGTTGCCGGGTCAGTGGATATGACTTATCATTTCCTGCTTTTTTCAAGTGTTGTCGTGGACACACACAGGGCTGACTTAACTCTTGCTGAATCGGTTGAATAATCTTCTTGAACAGTACAAGTAATAGTTAAGTTATGTTACATACTGTAGCTAGCTGATCTATAACTGTTTTGGTAGCAACATATGTAGCTGTCATTGTGCCACTTGGCTGTCAAGCTAACGGGACACTCTGTTTTTGTTGTAGGACCGAAATTCTGAGTGAAGTTTCTACTACATCAAGTTCAAAGTTGCCATCAGGGAAAAATATCCTGTTATTTGGTAAGTGCAACTCGTTCTAGATGTGTGAAATTCTATGTTTCTGCAATGTTTGGAGTTTGTCTGTTTGTCAAGTGCAAAAACAAAAGCTTATTATAGGAAATAAATACTTTTCTGATTTATTAAATAGTCTGCAGGCCTGGCTATGTTTCTTGCCACATTCTGTAAAGGAAAGCAAAATAAACACAATATACAAAGAGTATGTCTCGGTTAGGGTCGTGTGACTTTCAAATATTAAGTAATACATTTATTGACCAGAAAAATGTGTGCCAGCCTCTTGACAGCCATAAAACATGAGGCTAGTAATTGTATTTAAGGCATATAACATAATACATGAATGACATATCTTACAGGCGAAGATGGATCCGGAAAAACAGCACTTATGGCCAAACTTCAAGGAACTGATCACAACAAGAGAGGGAGAGGACTGGAGTATCTGTACCTAAATGTCCATGACGAGGACAGAGATGGTGAGTTAACCTGTTTTATCTTTACCTGTGTTTGTTTAACAGCAGTAGTCTTTGCAAAATGACTGTAGTTTAAAACAATAATAGTATTGCTTGTATTAAACTGGTATTTTGTCTTTTTCTTTGCAGACCTTACTCGCTGTAGCGTGTGGATCCTGGATGGAGACCTATACCACAAAGGCCTACTCAAGTTTGCTGTCTCTCCTCAGTCTCTACCTAACTGTCTAGCTGTGTTTGTTGCGGACATGTCACGGCCCTGGACCATTATGGAGTCTTTGCAGAAATGGGCCAGTGTGCTACGTGACCATGTGGACAAACTCAAGATCCCACCAGAGGACATTAGAGAAATGGAGCAGAACAGTAAGTAATGTTTGAATTGATATACCTATGAGTGATTATGCCGTACTCTCTTATAGTACGGCCCTACCTTAGAAATTGTACACTTCATCATGTGCATTGATTGTTCACTGGTGGAGCATTTGACCAATGTAAAATAAACATGTAGGTGATAATTGAATTCAATTTGATTGATGAAACGATCACCATTATGTTAAATGTAATGAATGGCAGCGACGAGCATACAGCCTCACCAGTCTTACATACGTTTAAGCAGACCGTTGGTTAAGACTGATATAAGTTGTCAATTTTAGGTTTTAGTGTCTCAATATGCAACAACCTGAGACGAAAATGAAAATATGACACACCTAGACTTTGATTAATTGTAAGATTTGAAGAGGGTTTGAATGAAGAAGCTCTTAAGAATTCCTGAAGAATCCCAGGGTGGAATCATTGTTAGTCTTACATAATTAGAGGCAGTCTCCTTGCTGACTGGCTTCAAGGAAAAGAAAGTGGTCGCTGAGTACCTTGCCAGGCGAGCACTGTGTAACATTACACATTGTCATGGATGTTTCTAGGTCATCATCAGAGGGGCCCATGATCCTCAGCTGTTTGTTTTGGCTAGAGGCGAGTTCTGCAGATCAATGAGTGTGATTCACTCAGATGTTGTTCTCCTGTTAATTTTAGAACATCATCTCTCCCTTATGAACAGTTCTTTTGTGTTTAGGGGCTTACAAGTTAGTTGAGTCTGCAGGGTTTAACAGAGAGTTCTTGTTAGGCACCAAAGATTCCGTACTGCTCTTACAAGTCTATAAGAACTAATCACAAAGAAGCATCATTATTTAATGATTTTTTAATTAATGTTACAGAACAGGTTCTGAATATATAACATGCTCAAGCAGTGACATGTGTTTACAAGTCTGCTGGCAAGTTTAAAAGACAAAGTATATCCAGTTGCCAAGTGATGACTAGCACATGGTTAATGATTTTTAGTGCGTCTACATTTCTATCTTGTTTTACTGCATTACTTAAGTTATGGTGGGTATATGAGTTAAGACTGAATGAATGCATTGAATAAACAAGCAGTAGAAAGGAAACACTGCCTGAAATGTATACACTGTAACTTGTATTCATTAAATATTCGTGAGAGCATATATTGCAGTTGTAATTGTAGGGTTGTGTACTCTTTAATGATCTTTTCTTGAAGTCTTAACATTGAAACTGTTTTGTCAAATTCGTCTTGGCTTTCTCCTACTTTCCTCTCTTTGGCAAGATATTTTTGAACAGTCCAGCCGTGATGTCAGTAGCAGATTGGTGAGACCTCGTTAGATTACATATTTGTAGACATGAGTATTTGAGTGACAAATACAGATAGACTGTGAGTGGCTTTTTTTCCAGCGAGTCTTGCAGGCGTCTTGCATCATGGTTCCCTCCCCTCCAACAGCAGCGTCAGGGAGAAGGAGGAAGGGACGTAAAGTGAGAGGGTCTGAATTCATTGTGTGGGCCGGACGTTCTGCTCTAACTCTAGTCGGCTGGCTGCTGGAAACGTCTCAAGTTGAATGACCTGTTCAAACTATTGCTGGACCACACATTTAAATGAGAAATATGTCGCTTTATGACTGATGTGGTAGTAACGTCACAGAGACTTTTAGCTACAGTATTTTGGAATGGTGTGCAGGCATTAAGCAAACAACTTTGGTATTTTGTTTTGACTCTGCTTCTCTGAAATCAGAGGAAAGAAGTAACCAGACAGCTTTAAAAATCAACCCATCAGCCAAGCAGCATTAACTAAACAGATTAAGAGTAAATGTCAGGCTTTTTTTACAACAGCCAGACACACCGAATTTGCTTATTTGACATTTAGTTATCCAGGAAAGATACATTTAATTTCTAGCTGAACTTTAGCTACAAATATTATACAACATATTCAAGCAAACTAATATTCATTTTCATGCTCTCAATTATTGCAGTTATGTTCTTTTGGTATTTAAAAAAGGAAACCTTTAAGAGTTACTGTATAACACATGTATGGAAGGTTGAGCAGTTGTCGATTATGTTTGCCAACATTTTTTGACCCCACCTTTGTTTGAATAACAGTTAGACAGACTTTGTCCCACTAAGACACATCATCATGTACTTGCCATAACATAACATATCCGAACATCCATACAAGATACTCAAGTCATATTTTATTTAAAACACATTTCATTGCTAAGCTTTCTCGGACACGGTTGTGGTGAAGATAGAACACCATAATAAATGACTGGCAGTTAATGTTTGAGCGATGTTTATTTGTATCTAGCAGCTACTCCTATTTTATCTTAATTATTTCTAGCATGCCATGTCTTGGCCGAGCAGACCCCCTGTGAAGCTTAAACTGCACAGGAAAGGATTAGATCGAATTCAGATTTTTGCTGCAGTCATCCATTCAATATTCTTTTATATTAGGTCCAGATGTCTTCTGTATAAACCCCTCTGAAGGATATTTTCAATAGTAATACATTTGAATGGTTATAAATCAGCATGTTGAATAGTGTACATAATACCAAACTATTTGTGCATGTGCACTAGATTTGTGTTAATCCTGTGTCCAATGATAGTTACTCTTTAGATTGCTTGTACTATTAGTCCTCGCCCTAAATACTAAATTCCATGTTTAAAAGTTAAGAAGTTGGCTCGAAATGGCAATCTGGCTTTGTTGGCTCACCCCTACTGCGTTTCCAAAGCTCCTGAGGAAGTAGGCCAGAGCTTCCTGCTTACAGTCCCCTCCCCTCCCCTCCACCCCCCCCCTTCCCTGCCTCCACCTCCCCTCCCTTTCATGCTATAGCTTTCTAAATGTCTGGACAGCTGTAGAATCAAACTTCCCACTTCAGGAAAGTAAAGGATGCCATGTATGTATCTGTTTTTCTTTTTACCAAAGGTCTATTATGTGACTTTTGATATTGTGTCCATGTATACTACACAATACAGGACCTATAATATTAATGACTTGCTATTTGTATTCACATTTGGATTATATCAATTATTTCTTCATGAAGATCAGGAATATTTTAATATGCCAGTTAACGGCCATTCATTGGTGTTGACCCTTTTATTTGAGACAATGGGCCAAATGCATAAGCAATAAGGACACAAGTTCTCTAACTTCTTTTTTGGTACTCATTGATTTCTGTAATTTACCATTTGTTTTGTTCATTCAAAGTAACTCCAAAACGCAAAGAAACAAATGTTTTGAACATTGAAATAATAACAAAACATAATCTAAATATGATTTTAATATGTTGCAGAGTAATAATTACATTAGTATAATAGAGTGTTTGGTGCATCTTGGGTTTTAGAAATGTAACAGAATGTGTCAGCATGAGGCCCACAGTTTGAGGTGGAGCGCATCAATTAGTACTGTTCATTAAAGCAGGGGATGTCTGGTTCTGTAACTACACCAAAGGTTCCCCTGAAGGTCAAGTGCAGATGATGGCTACAGACAGACCAAGTGGAGAATTCTTACAGCTTTCAAGACTTTCAGCTTAATGTTATTGTGTTTTTTTTGTGTTTGAATAGTTTGTTACTACAATGACTAAGGGTGCGTTCACACCTGCCTTGTATAGTCCGGTTGAATTGAACCCTGGTGCGTTTAGCCGCTTGGTGCGGTTCATTTGGGTCGGTGTGAACATAGTCCGAGACCTCTTAAGTGAACTAAACAACCGGACTCTGGTCCGCTAAAATAGGTGGTCTCGGAACGCTTGCTTGCGAACTCTGGAGCGGTTCATTGCTGGTGTGAACGCAGTCCGCACCAAAACATAGGAAGCGTAGTATTTACGTGTCACAAGAACGCGGATGTCTTCAAAATCTTTAGCGAAAGAGTCTTTCAAGACATCCGCGGTTGTTAAGTTAAAGAGTGAAGCAGAATGAAGTGTTGAACAGTGTCGTGTAAAGTAAAAATGCTCCGTCAACTACATAAAATTAAGAACACCTGTCGTCAGTGAAACGCCCCTCTTTACTGCAGAACGTCTCATTATATGTGTTATAATGTTTTTGAACGGACGTTGTCTGATTAGTGATTATATAATCATATGCGCGGGCCGCTACAGTCTGTTGATCTCCAGATTAACAGCAGCATGAGAATAACCTGCCGAAAGTGCCGATGCTCCATGGCGGAGGCTCCGGTAGAAATGGCCGGGATTTGCGTTTTTACCCCTTTAATGTCTCACCAATTGTTGAACAGCATTTCCGTGCACATGACTTGTGTTTAAAGTTTATAGTCCGTTTGAGTTTTGCCCTGAATGCAAACCGAACCTTCTGAAAAATGAAACAATGTAACAAACTGTGGTGCGCACCAGAGAAGCGGGCTATTAGGTGTGAATAAGTCATCTTGCTCAATGTGTTGCTAATGCCTGGATTATTTGTAGTTACGATTGTTTGTAAATAGGCAGTTAAACAACTTGTGCCCAGGATCCTGAGAGTGTTATTCTGTGTTTTGGATCACTACACTTCAGAGAGAGCTAACATGACCAAAGTGAACATTATTATTATTAGACTGCCAGTGTAGGAAAGAGAAGCAGAGGCAGGTTTACTGTAGTCTTCATAAATACTGTTGGTCACATGTTTTAGTCATGACTACTTGACCTTCTAAAAATAAAAAAATGTTGGGTAAAATTTGAAATGTTTATTATGTTGTGGTGTTCACTTATAACTAATTACATTCTTTATTTTGCTTCCTGCGTCTCTCCGCTAGTGGTGAAAGCGTTCCAAGAGTACACAGAACCAGAGGATGCCGCCCAGTCCTCCCCACAGAGACGGGCCCCCACAGCAGGGGAAGACGAGGCCGTTGTGCTCCCACTGGGAGAGAGCACACTCACACACAACCTGGGCATTCCAGTGCTAATAGTTTGCACAAAGGTAAATATGTCCTACATGCAAAAAGTCTTATGTTTGAAGCCATAGACTCTTATCAACAGACAATAATGTTTTGTTGTTGCTCCAAGGTTTTTACCAATCTATCAAAGATTTTTTGAGGTACTTCACTCTGAGATAAGATATTTGCTAGTTCTCTGACGGATAAAACATCCTTGTCACCAGAGTCAAAAGAATGATAATCGAATGCAATACTTAATCATGGCTATGCAGTACAACAAAATTGTTCCGTTAGCTACAAAAGAAAGCAACAAACCCTAATGCAAAAACATCACTGTTGTTTTGTGTTTGGTGTTTTTCCAAATGTGATGTCAAATCTTTACTGGTTTATCGAAAAGCATGAGATTGTTTAACCCATTTTCATTTCCTAAAAAGTGCAACTTACCTTAATCTTTACATCTGGCTAATTTGGTTTTAAGAAATTGTACTTGTCCTATCTTTGCCCCCTAATGAGCCTTCTGTTTCCATTGCATTTAGCAGTTCCTCAAAGAGCTCCTAATTCACAATATCCTCATAAAAAGCCTGAGAAACACATGGTCCACCCCCTAAGTAACATCCTGCCGCTCACTCCTTAGTTGCTGAATGGTTTTCCAGAAGCTCATTCAGCCCACATGTGGCTGTGGTTCATAGCTTCTCTAAACTCCCCTTACTCCCTTGGATCTGCTTTTTTAAACATGTGTAGCCCAAGCAGTTCTAGACTGTTCCTGTAGGAACCTCTCACAACTTTCCCCTGATCTGCCTGAGACAAACAGGCACAGGAAGCCTCTTTTTAACTCCATCACAGCCGTGCTTACTGCTGGTTTCCTTCTGCTGGGTTCTTTAATGGCCTCCATGATGCGCACATTCAGGCTCAGACCTTTTATACATGCTTTTTATGTTGTGCTTTGTGAGGCAGCAAACTCTAATAAAAAGCAGCCATTATACTTGCCTGTTAACCCTCCAGGCAAATGCTAGTGCTGAAAAACACCCTATAGCCGTCAGCAGAGCTTCACATGCTAGCCGTGACATGGTGAATGTGCTCTTTATCACTGGTGCTTCTATCTAGCTGTCATCGGAGAAGAAATGTTCAGCTTTAGAAAAAGTTGAAGACTATAGTTTGCTGTTCAAAAGTAGTTCAATTGGGCTGTCAATCTTCTGTTGACCATCACAACTTCTGGCAAGACTAATCATGGAAACTTCACCAGAAGGACAATAAACACTAAAGCAACACATCATCTCTGCCTGGAGCCTCCCAAGGGCATGTTTCTCCCCCTTGTTCCTATGACAACACACCACACTAACTCCTACCTCCGCCATCAACTGTCTCTGTCCTCTGCATCCACTATACTTTCAGAGGCTGTCAAAAATGATCCTCGCCAGGCAGACTAATATGAAAACCAACAGAAAAACGATTGGTCTGTAAAATTGTTGTGCTGTGAAAAACCTGTTATGGAAATGATGTTTCACTCTATGCAAAACAACAACACTGGAGGCGAAGCTTATCAATTTGTGCATTACCCTAGTCAGTTAGGGGACTTTTAGGAATACCATCTAGAATCACAACAAAGGACACTGTAAAATGGGCTCAGGATGTAGGGAGCAGTCTTCATGTTTTTCATCCTGACTTTTCATTGTCTGTCATTAAATGTGTATCTCTTTTCCTCTCTCTATTTCTCCTCAAGTGTGACGCAGTCGGCGTTCTAGAGAAAGAGCACGATTTCAGAGATGAGCACTTTGATTTCATCCAGTCCAACGTCAGGCGATTTTGCTTACAGTGTATCCTTCCAATACACGATTGTTTACAATTCTATCACAAATGTCATGATACCTATATGATTGAGTGTTCTAAATGTTGTTCATATTGCACATGAGGTTTATTTATTGTCATCAATTAATCGACCATCTACATCGTTGACCCAACAAGCCTTAATTTAAGTAAACAGATGGAGCTGGCCTGATCTATACTTCCGTCAAAGAGGAGAAGAACCTGGATCTGCTTTACAAATATATAGTGCATAAGATGTATGACTTCAAGTTCACCTCACCAGCCTTAGTGGTAGAGAAGGATGCAGTGTTCATGTGAGTAAAGCTATTTTATTTTAACTTAATCATGTTTATTTTTTGCCAACAGCCATTTTTCTTTCTTCTTTTGTTATCACTGACATAGCAAAACCAAATCTCCAATTTAGTCACAGAAAAATCCTCCAAACCAGAAATCAGATCATTGTGTCCCCTTTTTTGAACTGTCTCTTTTTCCTTTCAGTCCATGTGGATGGGATAATGAGAAGAAAATTGCGATTTTGCATGAAAACCTAACAACAGTCAGACCAGACGATCCATTTGAAGATTTTATCACAATGCCTCCAGTACGAAAGGTATGGCAGATCAAACTAAATGTGAAGTTTTAGAGTATGAAATCACAACCTGAAGTGCTAAATGAATAAGAACATGCTTTCTCCTTTGCTCTTGTTTACAGCTGGTACATGACAAAGAGATTAATGCAGAGGATGAGCAGGTTTTCCTAATGAAGCAACAGGTATGTGTCAGTCTTTCTTGAATATTTCATATGTTCTGTCTGCGACTGCCAAGTTTGACAGTGAATTGAAGAATTTACTCCCCTGATTAAACAGGAAAGCATAGTACTGATATTTCCAAATGGTGTAGGTGCTTTAGAAGTGAAACATGAGACATGGTAGCCTGAACAAAAAAACATTGTTTTCCATTCAGTGAATAAGTAGACCCAAGAATCCTTTTGTACATTTTTACTGATTCTGAACAAGCACATTTCGATGTTGTATATGTGATACTTCCACCTGACTTTGCCTTCACTTCCTATTTTGTACACAAATAAACCAGGAAGGAGATCTAATAAAAAAACTTAACAGAGGTTTTTGTTTCGCAAGATAGAAAATTATTTAATAGTTACACTTTTAGTTTTCTCTACAAAATGTAATGTAATGCATCTTTGCTGAATGTCCCTGTTAGAGACATCTAAATTAAATTTTTTAAAGAATTATTCTATTATCTTGAATAAATGGTATAAATATGTATGTTTTATAATTAGTAAACCCTTTTGCATATTGCCTTAAATGGATTGTGCATGGAAAGTATTAGTTTAACCATGGCGGAATAAAGATGTTTACTTTTATTCCCCTACAGTCTTTGTTATCAAAGCAGCCCGCCACACCAACCAGAGGAGCAACAGTAAGTGTCTTAAAGTCCCTGTAATGTGCAATATTTGTAGTGGATGGATTTATTCCTCTTGCCACTTTATCCGATTTCTCCTCGATAGACACGCTTGTGTTTCTGACCACAGTCCTGTCCTGGTTTGTGTGTTGCAGGAGTCTCCGGGCAGGACCACCTCGGGGTCTCCCCGACCTGCAGGCCGCGCCGGCCAACCCAACATGACCAGCAGCTCACCAATGGCTGCTGTCAAAAAGCCAGACCCCAACATGAAAGGTAGAAGCTCTAGTGCTCATTAATCTTCATATACGATTATTGAGAATCATAGTTTTCTCTCCAGTGCTCTCTTGATTTTCATGGGGTGCATGTTTTGAAACAAATTGTAAGACCCCCGTAGAAGAATAACAATGATAAAACATTTTAGATCACAGTTGTTTTCTACTCTCCTACGTCTGAAGAGGTAGCAACTAAAATGATTAACATAACAACAAATTCCTTCACACCTCCTGAGCTCAGCATAAAGCAGAAGTATTTACTTTCTCTCCTTCATTCCGTGCAGTAGGGTGCTGGTGCATTCCAGCTACATTGGGTTTAGCTGGATTTAATATAGGTCTCTTAACCCTTGCCTATTGTGGTTTGCAGACTAGACTGTGTGACTTCAACACAATTTCTTCCCCTTTTTTGTAACGTTTTTACTTTTTTTAATTTCTTCCTTCTCCAAATCAAGGATCCTAAGATAGATTGTGTCATAGAATTGACATTTCAATAAAAAGTTCACTCAAGATAACTCTGATTGCTTATCTGGAATCATAACATTATCAGATGTTAAGCATTAAAGCACAAAAGTCTGTTTATAATCAGCCGGTTTTCTCAGTATTGTACGTGTTGAAGGAGTGACTGAAAACTCAATAATTAAGTATAGTATATGTGTATATGTTCAACCTATTTTTAAAACTGCCGAACAGAAAAGGAAGTTTTCCATATTACAGAAGGGATTTTAAGCTTTATGTTTCTCCTGCAGCGGGGGCGGCCAATGAGGGAGTGCTGGCTAACTTCTTCAACAGTCTGCTGAGTAAAAAGACCGGATCCCCAGGAAGCCCCGGGAGTCCGGGAAGTGGAGCCGTTGGAGCTGGAGTGCAAGGGTCCGCCAAGAAAACAGGTACCATCTCTTATTCCAGCATGCTCACCTCTGAACTCAGTCAAACAGTAGCCTCACTGTTTTTAATCATTCTACCTCACAGGTTAGCAGTTGTTCTTTAATTAAAAAAAATGTTTACTACAGCATCTTGTGTATTGAGATCTCAAATCACGCCTGGGAGAGAGAAAGAGAGAGAAAAGTTAAATCAATAGAAAAATAAAAGTTGTCTTTGACTAAACATCTGAGGAAACTTGTGACAGGCCTGTATGCACCAAACCTCCACTCATAAACGTCCTCCATACAACTAATGTCACTCACTCCATGTCATATCTCTTGCTCAACTAATGTGTTATGCTTGAGTAAACACGGCTGTTTCGCATGTCAACCAGCTTCATTTTTTTTACTTTGTTACATCAGGTAAATGTAACAAAGTCAAATACTGGCTGAATGTACTACGCAGTAAAAACATTGAAGGAACCATTGCATAACTCATCTCTCCGTTGACATGTACCTCTACTTCCAGTGCTGAGCTGTGGTAACATTTATCTGACCCAGCTGGAAGGGGAACGCATGAGAATGTTTCCTTTGTCCGATGATACGTTTTGCATGAGTGTTAACTGTGGCAGCGAGCAGCCACACTCCAGCGTGGGACCGCCTCACCATCCCACCTTCATCTGTCTGCTTACTGCCTGTAGAAAACTGTTCATTTTGAATACACACAGAGACTACAGGAGATTACTTTTGGACTTTGTCTCCTGTTTTTCCAAGGGCAGAAGCCGGGTTTGACTGACGTCCAGGCGGAGTTGGACCGGATGACTCGCAAACAGGACTCCATGGTTTCAGCTAACAACGTACCGCCGCCGACAGGGAACGAAGCGTGAAGGCAACAAAAACAGTTGCGTTAATACTCTGGAATTATACATGTACATGTGAGCATAAAAAATTGACCAAATTCCCAATGTCTATATCAGTCAGCACACAGTGGTTTCACCAAAAGGAGTTTCAGATGCTATCAGATATGTTGGTGTTCTGGTGGGATGGGAAGAGAGACACAACAGAGATGAAGCTGTTGCTTATAGGTGCTACACGCTAAAGGCGTGGCTTTATTTCTGTCCTCTCTTCCACTGTAAATGTAATTTTGTGAGGGATGTTGGTTTATTGAAATGTGTGCACACCCCCAGGCAGCCAGCTCGATGCGCTGGGCTGCAGGCCCCCCAGTTTCTGGGGTTAACTCCCTCTCCTCATGGGATTAAAGAGTGGAAATCTACCGGTCATGTGGCCTCTGGGTCAGCTTATCTCATGGAAGAAATTTGGTCACGATTGGAAAGGTATTTCAACTTTACATTTAGAAAAAATATTAGAATACTTGCAAACATATGTATGTACAACATATTGGATATGATACTGATGTATTTTATTTTGTGCACCATTAACCGGTTTAAAGAAAAAATGTGTCTGTATCGCAAAACATGTTAAAATGCCACTGACGTCATGACACTAATTTGACAAGTCCAGATAGCTGAAAGCATATCATATAATTTTCCCTAATAATCTCGAAGAATTCTGTAAATATATATACAAAAAAATCTATTCAGGTTAACTTTGATTTTGTATAAAAATGCAATTCTGTCAACATTTTAAAAAATAGCTTCTTTGGCTAAATGAGAATGGGATTTGATGAGTTTAGAGGTTGCGATGGAACCACTTATTTTGCTACAGGTGTGTATATTTGGGGATTGGGTTAGGCGGCATCTTTCCTACTATAACTCCTAAGTGCCTCGCACAGTTAGCTGTTTGTTTCATAGTAGAAATGCTTGTCTTCGTAAGAGGAAATGCACTGTAGCACCATCGGTTAAAAGGTTTTTGTCCATTTTTTGACATC
This sequence comes from Gymnodraco acuticeps, assembly GCF_902827175.1. Taxonomy (NCBI): domain Eukaryota; kingdom Metazoa; phylum Chordata; class Actinopteri; order Perciformes; family Bathydraconidae; genus Gymnodraco; species Gymnodraco acuticeps. The sequence goes on from NW_022989768.1 coordinate 4,123,648, forward strand.
CAAATAATTTATTTCGTTTTACATTTTTGTTAATGTACAATAAGCCTGTGGTCTGTTATTTTTCAGAAACTAGATTTCTGTGGCCTACTTGATGGTATTCAATAGAGCATTAGATTGAATGCCTTAATGAAAACTGTAAAGGCTGCTCATATTTAGAAGGAACCACACAACAACACTCACTGTGGTGGAAACCACTCGCTTTGCAGCCAAAAGACAAACAATGAATTGCTGTGGTGTGATCAAAATGACGTATAGTATCATACAGTGTCTGACAGCACTCTCCTCCTTTGGGTTCGCATGTTTTATTCACACTGTACTTTGCATATCTGTTAAACATTCCCCGTTTTCACATGGAATAGCTGTAGAAACACATCCCAGTAGTGAAACCCGTTTGTCCGTCTCCTTCAGTGCCCTGTTTAAAATAACAACCTTTGCCTTCACTGTACAGCTAACAGTTTGTCACAACGGCCACCTTGCCTTCACAGGAATGCTCCTAATACTTGTGTGTCCTTAAGGGGTTGCTCAACTGTGTCCAGACATTTTTTCTTTTTTTAATATAAAATGATTATACTGTACCATATCAAATAATCTGTACAACTATTTATGGTTTCAGGTCACCATAATCTAATTAAAATGAAGTGTACATCATCATTAAGTCTGTATGCAAGGCCCTACTTAATCTTATGAATAGTGTTCATCGAAAGCCTACATTGAGCACTATGTCTACATTGGCCTACACTGAAAGGCAAGCAGAGGAGTGCTGTTATATGCTATAAAAAGATTGGGATGTGGAACCAAAGATGCATTTTAGTCAAGTTGTTCTGCTTTTAAAGTTGGTAATAGTCCTTAAGATTAACCAGTGGATGCTTTCTCGTCCCACTCTTGCCTATAATCCTAAACTTCAGACCTGAATATGAATTCTTGTTTTCATAACATCCTAATGGTAGAAAATGCCTTACTCCATTCAACCATAACCGTGGTTTCATTGTTCAATATACTATGCCATAATTATGGACAGTCGATTATGGTACATTCTCTAAACTGGTCTACAAATGCAATGCAATTGCCACAAGACCATACTGGTGTACAGTATACTTTATGCATGATTTGATTTAAAATGATACTACACAACTTTTCTGGATTTATTTTTGATTAAAATTAAGCTCTTCTTGTTTTGTTTTTTTGTGACTGTGGAATGTTCAAGCCTGTGGCCGAAGCACAATTTAATAACAGCCAGGAGAAGTACGGCCACATGTAATAAGCACTTTTCCTTGGACACTTGTATCAATTCCCTATTCCTACAGTTAAATAAAGAATGCATATCACTTTTGTTTTTGCTTTGCCCTTTTAGAATATTTAGTAATGAAACTAGAAGCTAATCTCCCGAGTAAAACTGCATTATTTATCTGCATTTGCTGCTTAAGTTATGGAAGGTGCCCCTTGTGGTTACTATGGAATAACTGCTTTCTACTGGTGATTCTTTTCTTTTTTAATATAATAAATCCTTTAAAATCATTGATATTACACCTGTGATAGGGGCATATTTTGGGGATCTTGCAATAGATAAACCAAAACAAAATGTCAATTCATTTTCAGGTTTGACCTATGCCTTTTTGCCCATGAATCACCTCTTGTTTATGTTTACAACCTATTTAAAATGTGTTTGTGATGCCCTTTGACACTTTCTGTTTAGAATAATTTGAAATGCCATCCTAACCTGACTGACATTTCTTCATAAAATGGCCACACTTGTTTAATTTGGCATTTAGCTAAGCAGAATGAAGTGCTCTCATGCGGCTTGGTGTCAAAGTTGTACTCGCTCTTTATTAGGGTTTTATGTTTCTCCCAAAGTTGAATAATGAACAGTTGTTTTAACTTTTGTATTCAAACGTCTGCCTCCTCACATGCTAACTGAATTGCCTTCGACCACTATTGTCAGTCCACATCTATACAAGACAATGAGCTTCTGCTTCCAGTCCTTTTGTATTCAGGATATCGAGACATTGTAAGCACATGGCTGGCTGCATTTGTGTGTCCTGAATTAATTTAGAAGTTTGATTGTATGACTTTAACACATTTCTGTAGCCTTTCCGCTGCCGTGTGGATTCTCGCTTCTTATGCCGACAAAGATAAGGAACATGTTTATCAGACCCCTGGCTTCAATAAAACCAAGAATCCAAACTTTGGTGGACCTTCACATTTTTGCATTTAATTGTACAATGTATGTTGATTTGATTGATTTGAATTACCTGACAACCCCTAACGCCACCCCTCACACTCTCAAAGAAAATGGGCATTAATGGAAACTATGGTGACGGTTGCTCCATCAGAAAGATAATGTACATTTCTAAAAATGCAAGATTGTTTACTATTGAACTTTTAATGTCTTAAAATGGTTAAAATACAAATTCAAATCACCTATCGTCGCTTTGCTGCTAAATATCATAATTATACTACAGTAATAATGTATTCCACCAGAATCGTGCTGTGTATGTTAAATATCATACTCTTTCTGATGGGACTCCTATAGAGATTATTTCTAATACGATTTATTTAAACAAACTTATTTAGTCATAGTTTTTATTCCAGTCATCCTTTTTTAATTGAACTGCTTATATTCATCATACTACTCCAAAGTCCCCTCGTTGAAGCCAACATTGCACATTTTATTGGCCGAGGAATTACTAGAAAAACAGTAAGGGTCAGTTTGCACATTTCTGTTTTACATTAGATCAGAGTCTTTAATCATTGTTGTCGCCCAGCAGGGCCACTTTAAGACGGAACTGTACTGTTGGATTTCAAGTATCAGATATGCAGCATCTCTGGCCATTATCACCTACACACAGCTATCAATACCACAGCCTTCCATACGAGGGCAGCGAAACACAGTTTACTTAATTTAAAATCAGATCTTTCCCTGAATTCTGAAAGTTTATTTGACATGACATCTGATAGAAATCCAGGATGTTTGCTGTCACACATCTGTTAATCAATTCATCTATTTCTTGCTAGGGCTGTTTTCTTTCATTTGGATGAAGAATACAGTAACATCCATTTAGTTTCTTATAATTTGAGGATTTGTTTTAAAGTAACAATAGGCTTTGAAAGATAATACAGCCAACTTTTCCAGGATAATTGTAGGCATAGGCTCCTTAAAGACAGTAAAAACTCCATACTGCTTTCTGACTGCAACCCTCAGGAGAATAGACATAATCGTATCAGACCTAGCTGCAGGCGTATACTGACGGTGAGAAAGGACCAGTGCAAGAACCAGAAGAAAAGCGGCATAGCTCCGTCCTGTCGGCGTGGTTCCGGCTGGATTCGTTTTGCAGGCTGTTAGGGAATACTTAAAACTGGCGCAGAGCCTACACAAGAATGTGCAGTTTTCAGAGGGGCGGAGACAAGCTTGCCTCGCATCCATAGTGAGGAAAGCGGCGTACAGGCAGCCTCACTGTAGGCTGCTGCAGGGACTTGCATAAGTTTACAATAGGGAACACAAAGCTTCTCTCTCGGTTCTTCCCGGCCATAATGGGCGGATGTTTTTCGGTCGCTCAGACGAGTCACACAGCCCGGTAGGCATTTGTGTCCCGATGCGATGCTGCTGAACTAACCAGAATCGTACACGGTGGAGTGACACTGGGACTCGAACAAGTGACCCGCCTAACATAGTTAGAAGTGCGGCTATTTTTGGAGAGACGCAACATTGTACCCAGGAGGAATCAGCGCATGGTCACATCCACGGACCCCAGCCTGGTATTTCTGCGCGTGATATTGCAGAGCACCCTCCGCGGCTGCTTCCCCGTGGGGCGGCTCTGAAAAGTGGACCGTCTGGTTTGTTTTCTCCATCCACTTCGAACCTGCATGGAACAAAGTGTGCTTTCTGAAACATAACCTGCTGTCTTGAGGTGGATCCAGGCGGTTTGTCAGCGTGGGGTTTTATGTGGTAACATTGCCTGTCGAGATTCCAGCTCCTGCCGACCTGCATCATGAGGACCACCGAGGATGCAGAGGGCTTTGACGGCGAGGCCTCCAACACCTCCATGATCTCCGGGGCCAGCAGCCCGTATCAGCCCACCACCGAGCCCGTCCTCTCTAGGAACGTTCTGGGGGGGATAAGGTGCGACATGGAGTACCTGAAGTCATACTTTGGGATTTTAAAGGTGGTTGAAGTGGTAAGTGTGAGAACGACGCTAAATTACTGTAACATTCAAAGATGTACAGCCTCATTGAAGTTAGTAACACAAACTATGACGCACCATTGTTGGAGAACATCAACTAAGCAGCCGGCTGAAGGCACGTTGGCCATATGTTAGTGGTCACTAACATATGGCCAACGTACCTTCAGGGAAAGTACTGTTTTCCTCAAAGCAATGTCTTCAATGCAGTATGTTTTAACACTCATACTTACAGACAGTTTTCCTGAAATAGTAAACTCAAAATTGTAATTCAACTCAAAGTTGCTCCACAGGTCTTGGTTTGTTTATCCTGTATCACATAACTTATAGTGGACAGTCAGGTTTCATGCTAACAGTAGCTATGACGACCCCATTACGCTTAAATATGAGCTTGAATTCTCTACGGATTACCCTTCTCGATTTAGTAACGCTTTGCACACCTTGCTAAACGTTGTTTGTTTCCGGTAGACTCTTATTCTGAAGGATGCTCATTGGCTTCAACAACATGTTTACAGTATTTCAATGGTTCCCCCCACAGTGCCTTACTAGTGATTTCATAGTGTCTGTCTCGTGATACTTTGTCTATTGTGACATAATTGTGTTTATTAGGGACTTGGCAACCTTTGGTTTTAATCTAAATCACTTCTTTATTGGAATGCATTGCTGCTATTCCAATGCTGCAAAGTCCTTAAATGTGTTTAATCATTGCTTTCCCACTCAACAATGCCCCAGTGATAGTATTTTATTGTGTCCTGATATGAATTGCATTTAGAAAAAAACCGGTTATCATCATTTCTGTTGGTATGTATTGGTAAAAAATAACCTATTTCCAGCGTTATATTAAACCAATACACCTAAACCAGATGTCTGAACTGGGACAAAGGCAGCAACAAAGCAAAAATGAGGGCTCCCAAATCTCTGACAATTCACCAGAGGAGGAAATATCTATCAAGCCAGAGCCATTTCTCTTCTTCTGGTGCCAAAAAACGCAGACAGGCCTGCACACTCATGCACATGATGTGGGTCCACAACAGGAAAAGCCATGGAGTTGAGGAAACTAGCAATTACTTCTAACAATGTTTGTGGATAGCACAAGCAAACTAGAAGTCCAAACTGTTGGAAGATAAGCTGCAGAGTTATGGCTTCTCTGCTTCACTTTTAAAGCTTTTGAAAATGAAAAAATGATTTTCAGCATTTGGGCATCTGGGTCTCCCACTGGTCCTACAGCAGAACAATCAGCCTGTTGCACACACCTGTGATGTTTACCTCTGTGTACGTGGGAGGTGAGGATAGGAAGCCATCTGTCATCAGTGTAGGAGTTTGGAGCAGGGAGAACTAGAAGATTCATACTCACAGTATTTTACCAGAGATTGATAAAATACTGTCTTTGACTTGGCTCTCCAAGAATACATTAAATATCATTCCTTTTGTTGCAGAGGCTAACTAACTACAGATGAAAACATTTAGTAATAAGTATAATTCTTAGAATACATGTGCACACGTGTGCTGATGCCTGCTGTATATGAACATGATGATTTATATCCTAGCATTTACGATTTTTCTAATGCAACATCAGAGATCTATGAGCCCAAAGGTATAGGGCTGGCTATATTTAAATGTTCTATTACTTTTATTAATTTAATACCTCCATTTCAAGACTGATACATCCCAAAACATAAAAAAATGCTTTCTTCCAACCCTTTTTAATTTAACAAAATAAGTAAATAAATAACAGTCTTTATCTGATGTTATAGTACTTGCCATAATGATATATATAATAGGTTCACTAACAGGCTTCCCAGTGAGCCTTTCCTTCATGTGGATAATATAATGATTGGAATCTGCTCACAATATTGCAAAAGCACTAACGCCAGTTGAAAGTAGATGCTACACTATAACACAAAAAGTTGCAGTTATATTGTATTTGCAGTAACATATAAAAGCCTTGGTACATCTAAGTTATATACAAGTGTAACACATTATCTTAGTTCTCATTACTAATCTACTGTTTGTACTTTCTTTGTACTTGAACAGTTTGTTCAGGGCTGATACTGTATTTCCAGAAAAAGCTAGTCATATTATGTCCTTCACCGACAAGGACAGTACAATTTGAAAGTCATCCAAGTTTACATTCAGTACCTTAGGTGAGGCCTACAACTTGGCTTGCTGCCAAACTGTAATAGCTTAATCAGCATTTATTTGTATCGTTCTGTCCTCTAAACGTGTAGCTCTGTGCTAGCTAAGGCTACATGATAATGTTGAAGACAATGCAAGGCTAACTGCATTTGATGGTCTTTACATGTCTGATGTAGGACAGTCTATCTGGAAACACTGCAAAGGAGGTTTTGTGTCTGTTATTCAGATCACTGTGTAAACAGAAAGTTACTCCTTGGCTGAAAAAGCAGTAGTTGTGTGTTGTTAATAGATTATCCCAACAGAAATAAGTTACCTGGATGGAGTAATGATTAGCACACACATTGTAAATATGGAGTGATAGGAAATCCTGTTGTATGAAATACGTGTTATATATGTAAAGCTCACACAAATGTTAGTGGGCCCCTTAAACACCCCTATGGCAATATACACTTACTTATGAGTTTGGCACGCAAAAGAGTATTATATTACCTTACACCTAGCCTTGTTGCACTAAGGAAGACCTTTGCACTAACCCGTGTTTACTGAGAAATTCAGTATCCCTATGAACAGTCCAAGGTGCTTAGTGCTAATAGAGCTGTGTAGTTGCTTCTCTCCAGAGCACTAAAATGCATTTGCACATGCTTTTATAGAGCCAGTCATTCCTTGGGTGAATGGACAGGCAGGCTGCTGCTGCTGCTGCTGACCCCGTCCTGGTCAGAAATAACCCCCTGTAGGATGTAACCTGAGCAAGGTGTGTCAATCCTGCCAACAGGTTTGGCAATGTCTCCCTGCTGTGACTGGGGCAATAAAGACCAACTGATATTCGGCTCCTGCTCCTCTACACTAACTGCAACCTGATACCTTGTAGGCCTGACAGCACACCAGTCAAACCTTCTTTGTTTCTCAACAAGCCCCATGCCCTCAGGATGAATAACAGTTCACTCGTGATGGTATTCGAACCCACATTTTCCTATTCTAACAAGTCGTAGAACAATAGTATGCTAAGGTGGTTTTTTTCTGGATCTGTGGATGTTGTGTAATGAAGTTACCAGATGCTCCGAAATGTCAGTGAGCACTTCCTGCTCTGAGAGAGAGAGAGAGGGACGCCATATGCTACTTTCTCTTCTGTTTGAAACATTACTTATTCTGAGCTTGATGGGAGACATAAAGACTACAAGAACACTGTGAATGCATGTGGGAAACATGCATGCATTGACCACACACACACACACACACACACACACACACACACACACACACACACACACACACACACACACACACACACAACATACTTTCCTTATCCTCTGGGGTGAAATATAACCTGCATTCAGGCCACATTTTCCATCACATACACTGTGGGCTGCTGCTGGTATATTCTACATATGTTGTAATTTTGTGTGCATGAGGTCCCATAGACTTGGAGTGCACCATTGCTTTTGCATATTCTTCGCAGCGACGCCTCTTTTACTCACCCTTTAGATTTCTGCCCAGAACAGATGGCGTGTAAGAAGGGGATCTGAGTTCAAGAGGCCCTCTAATGCAACTAATAGTGTGCATAATCCTTAAGATAAGGATTTGTGTACATGTGGGAGAAAGAGGGTTGATGTGCTGTTCATTGTGCACTTATCCATGTGCAATAAACAGGTTGTGTAGAATGTTGACATAAAATCATTACCTACAGGATTATCCGGTGTGGTGCTTTGCCATCCCCTGCCTCCCCCCCAGGCTGCCTGACACCTGCTGCACAGGGACTTGGGGAAAGCAATCAGCTTACTTCAACAGACATGACCTCACCCCCTCAACCCATGCAGCCCTCCACTCCTGTTTGGGTGTAACCTTTTTGGATGTATTACTATCTAACTACACGATCTAATGACGCTGCAGCAGCTGTACAAAATACAGCTTTTGTTTTAATGGTGACCCGCCCAGTGGATTTGCTGTCAATTGTCTTTAGTGTATTTCTGGTAATGTTAGTGCAGGACATGTCGTGTACATGTATTACTATCTTTGGATCTTTAGGTTTCTCTGTGGCAGAGCCAGATATTTGAAAGAATGGACGAAGAGTCTGTCACAAACAGGAGAGTCCTCCACTGACAGGTCACCAGTAGCAGTCAGCACACAACAGTTTGTCTGTCAGAAACAGTACACTCTGCTCATTAATGCCCCGGCCACACAAGGACGAAAACGGCTAAACGCATAGGATTAACGCAAACGCAATCGCAAAAAAGCTTCCGTCCACACGCAATAGTCATCCGGATAGTGTCTGCCCACACGAGACCGCTCCGTTTAGCTCCAACCGCTGGAGAAGCTGCAGTACATATGCAGGAGCCTGTACGTGGCGCTGTAACTTCCTCCACAAAAGCAGCGAAGAAGCATGGTTGTCATGGTTGCCCTTCTGTTTATTCTCCGCGGTGGGGGCCGAGGGAACCGGGCAGAGTTTTTTGCCAGTCAACGTGTATTAATGTTTAAATCTTCCGACAAAATTATAAAAGTGCCGGTCAAAGGTCTTCTTTGTTATTTATTGAGCTTTAAAACAAATGAATAACGACTCTATATAATATAATAATAAAATACAGGGAGCCTCTCTTTTTCCTCCCTCTCTTTGGACAGCGTCAGTGTCTGTCTCATGCAGCAGCTGATCCAGTAATGAGTGACCCGGCCGACAGTAAAAATAAACATATTTATAACTAGTTTAGGTAGTTTGAGAGGTGTCTCCGTCCTGTCAGATTAGACTTCACTCGTGTTTATGTCCATATCGAGAGAAAGATAAATAATCTGAATTCAGTGTGCAGTTTACTTTGACGCGGGGGTGAGCAGCAGAGGTGGGGAGAGGCGGGGCTATTGCCTCATCATTATCAGAAAATGATCGTATAGAGGGCGTACACACGGAGCCGTTGGACCCCCCAGAGCGTTGCGTATGCCGTTCTATCCACCTTGGGACCCGTTATCGTTTCCGCTGTCGTTTAGTGCCGTATTCGGTCGTCCTCGTGTGGCCGAACGGTCTATATGACACTAAACAGTAACGCAAACGACCGTTTTCGTCCTCGTGTGGCCGGGGCATTATTATGTGAAGCAATGAGATGCAACTAGCTGTGGGGATTCAGACAAATCTATATTGGGTTTCACAAACCATCTCATTGTTTGGATTTTAAGTCAGGATTTCAACTTTTCATAGATACACTTTATGACGTATGACCAGTCTCTAAATACAAGGCACAGTATTTGCAAATCATTGCACTTCCTACATCTTCTCAATGAGAGTCCACACACACTTACACAGATCTAAGCAGTGTGACAGCTCTCATTTCATTTCCATGTCAAAAGCAGCTCAGAACAAAGCTTTGCATGGAGACTATATAGACCAATGCTGTGTGTGCTTGTCTGTGTATGTTTGTTTGAATCACTACTATTGTGAAGCCATTTTTGTTCGGATGAAAAACATTTCTAAGGCTTTAAAGATTATTTTTAGACTGGGCTTATGTTGGAGCCATCTATTTATGTGTGCATTATTACAATGCATATTGTTCTGTCCTGTATGAACTTGGTTTTTGGAGTAAGGTGTTCCATTGATACATTTATTTGAAACACTTGGTGCATTGCATAGTTTTAATCCTAGTGCTGATGCTTCCCAATTCTAAGTTATTCCTCCTTCCTTTCTGTGTCATCTGACATGTTGCTTTTATACATTACTGTTGCTCTCCCCTATTCCCATGTATGTTACCTCCCACATATAACAGCCATGTGACCATCTCTCTCAAGTCTTTTTTCTCTCACTGCCCCCTGAAATTCTTGAAATAACCTGATGGCATCCCTAAACCCATACCTGCATAATTCCCTTGACTTTGTGTCCCTGATGAAACGTAGGAAGTGTATTTCAAAGAGGTTGGAACTCTGGTTTATATATTTATGGGTCTTGAAGTTTTGTAAATGGAGCTTAACCAAGCGCAAAGCTGCCTGGAGTAATAGCCTTCACATAATATAAAAGTCCCTCACTTCAGCCTGGGGTTCTTATTCATTTTAACATAATATACGTAAAAATGAAAACAAGCCACAATTGTATTATTATATATTCTATGGAAAAAAGTAATATAACCAAGATTGAAACCCTGCAACCTTGAATATGTCAAGTCATCAAAGCAACCTGGAGCATACAGACTTAAGTGTCAGGCTGATAGAGAAGAAGCAGTGAATGTTGTAGACTGTACATGAATGAAATGACTACAGCAGTTTATTGAAAACATTAGCCTGGCTTAACAGGAACTGTAACACATACCTGTCAGATTGTTCCGTCTGTCTTTAGAGAAAGTGTGTTTCTACCAAATGATTAATGAACTTCCTCAATCTTTTGCTTTTTAGACTGTTACCAGCATTTTGTTTTTTGTATGCGGCAGTTTAAATCAGACATTACTGTAAGACTTGCTTTGCATGAAATTACTCTAATGCTAAAGGAAAGATAAACACAGATAAGACAAAAGACCAAGCAGATCTGGTCTAAACTGGTTTGAATTCAGCAGCGTCAGGTCAGTGATTAGTCTCAGTGAGTTTCTCCTGGTTCTGTTATGTCTCTGGTTTTTAGACCGCTCCAAGCCAATCGGTAATCTGTGTGTGGTTTTCTTCGGGGTCTGGATGGCAAGAGGAACACCTAAATAGCAGAATTCTTCCCATACTGTGGTTTGTTGATGGCTATTGGCCGGAGGGAGGCATCTTCACAGGCTGCCAGGACTGGGACTCTGGAGATGGGCTTATGGCCTCCAGTCTATTCATAGGACAATCACTTCATCATCTGGAAACCTTGGAATTTCAGCACAAATAGACTCATAAAGTTAAAGAAAAATGGTTTGACCTACATGCTGAGGAGCACTTTTACCGAGAAACATTTACAAATTTTTTGCCATATTGTAGTTCCGAGGATGACTTAGCTCTGATGACGATATATCCAGATACCATTAATACAAATCGATGCAAAAGGTTTGACTGATATAACAGGCATTAAGAGAGACTGACATTTAAAAAACACAATAAACAGAATACTTAACATGCCCTTCTACTTTTCTTCTTCACCTCAGGTCCTATCACTGATTGGATTCATCTGCATAGAGACTATCATGATGTGTTCTCCCTGCGGGGGGGTCTACTTCTTCGAGTTTGTCAGCTGCAGTTGCTTCGTGGTGACCGGAGTCCTCCTCCTCATCTTCTGCCTCAACCTGCACACCAAGGTGCCCCACGTCAACTGGAGCCTCACGGTAGGTACACACAGACGTGATGTGTGATAGGACCAGACTATATGACTCAGTTTAGAATAAAAGGTACTTAAAACCCCTTGTATGAGACAACATGTCAGCCCTCTATGCCACATTGGTTTTGGACATGTGCAATATTAAACTAAGAGCCTAGTATCTGTTTCCGACCAAATCTAAAAAAGCTTTAATTGGACTGCTCGAGTCTTGCGTTACCTATCGGACGCAGCACAAGCTGGTTGTACCAGTAAATTGTGAAGCTTATTAGAGTATAAAACTGTTTGGGAGGGGAACAGCTTCAGTGTTACCACCAGGATGTTGCATTGTCAGCTGTAAGCAAATGTGGTGGTGGGTGTTCTCCAGCAGATACTGGTTGCCTTTCAGTATTTGCCTGCATACACATGTTGGTGTTTTCTGAGCGGCAGCCAAGTATCCTTTGCAGAAGAGAGTGGAAAAAGTGATTTTCCAGAGGCCACACAGCGTAGATTATTGTAGTATGTACGCTGTGGATGTTAAGCCAGATGTCCAAATCCAACCATAGCTATCAGATTGCTTTATGGCATCCGTGGTACAGTATTCCACCTCATACAGAAAGAGAGGTGCCTTTGGATTCTACTTTTGGCAGAAAGACATCAAATGAAAGCTTTTCACAGTCTCGGAGTGTGAGTCCATATAATCAAAAATCCTACTGTTCGTACTTTTTCTTAGACATTCTAGTAATTTTCTGCTGAGGCATTTATCAGGTTGCCTCTGATTTTCTAATGATTTTCCTCATGTGATGAGCAGTCTAGAAATATGTAATTAACACATATTATTTGTAGGCAGAGGCATGTTGAGAAGTGAGTTTGGTTGTGCATCGCCTTAAGGCCCGGACACACCAATCTGACAACAAAGAACTGACACAGACGGACCCCGACTGTTGCGTCGCCTCACGTCTCTGCGTTTTGGCCATGTGTCGCACTGGAACACACCGCAAAGATTTCAGCCGACGGCCAAGAAGCACGTACGAACTGCGCATGCGTGAGTGGCAATAACTCTCCTTACCAGCAGGCGGCGGTAGTGTGTATTCGTCATTCAAAAGAGACAACAACCGGAAGACAGACTGCGTATACACCGAGAGAAGAAGAACAGACTGCATGATATAAACAAACAACAAATAGCGTGTGCGTTCCATTTTCACTCTACAACGAGAAGCTCATGGGGCTTTCCCGAACCTGTGTCGAGAGCTGGAGTTAAATGAAATCTCAAATTTGCCTTCTTAATAGTTTGTTTTGGTCCTTCACTTCCGTTTCGCTTCTCATGCACTGATTCGCTAGCTAAACAGCCAATCAGAGTGATTTATTTTGCCGACTGGCCTGAATCGGCAGGTTTTCGGCCGAAAAGGCGTCGGTACGGCTGAAAAGACCTGACGGTCCTGGACCAGTGGCGGACTGGCCATCGGGACGAATCCCGATGGGCCGGTACCGAAGTGGGCCGGTCAGGCCACTCGGCCCACTCCGATCGGGTCACTAGGTCCACCGTTTCCCCGCAGCGAGGCTCCCCCCCCCCCCCCGTTGACAGTTTGGGCTGATTTTTAGTCCCAGTCCGCCCCTGTGCGGGACACACCAATCTGAGTAGGGCGTGTCGACGTTCATCGTCGGCCTGACGCCCACCGACGCCAATAATCGGCCTGGTGTGTCCGTGCCTTTAGACTCACAAAGGAAGTTGTTCTTCAAAGAAATTAGAATTGTGGGCCACGGTCTGGCTTATTGTTATTGCTGGAATCATACTGTATGCCCAACGATTTTGAGTCTTTTATATTTTGTTAAAACCGAATATTTGGATGACAACAAATTCTGTGTTTACAGCACAAAAATCCCTCTGCTTTTCAGTTTTTGTGAGCTATTTCTAACAGTCTGTGCCCTGACTCCTAACGGCTGTGTAATTTACAAGCACAAGATGCTCAGCTCCACTCCACAGGTGTAGGTTGTGCACCACGCTGTTTATGTATATCAAGTTCAAAGCTGCTCCAATCAAATCAGGCCCTTGAGAATGTCATCATGAGTAAGCATTTCAGAGTGTTAACCAGCTGTTAACCCTTCTGCTGCCTTCCCCTGTTTCCAAACTCAACACTGTGGACTTAGTTTAGTTTATTTAAACACTAAAGAAGACTCAAAATACATTCAATAGGGAAACAGATTAATTACAATGTAGGAACAAAAGAGGCTTACTCAGATTCTTCCTCTATTCAAACAGGTAAAAAGAGCTTTATAACTCGTGAAAAACTAAAACAAAGCACACGAAGAATATACACAAAGTATATCTGTAAAGACAAAAACATTGTAAGCATAAGCAAAAGTCAAAGAGAAGACAAACAGAGCATTCCTCCTCTGTGGAGTGAGTTGTTTTATAATGCAGTTAAACGTCTCAGAAGGAGGTTTTGATGGTAAAATGATGTGGTATTTGATCCCATCTCCTCCAATTCACCCTCTGATGACTTTGGCAGCTCAAAGGGGAAACCCGGTTCTGACCTCTTCTCCCGCCTCTCCAACACAGACATGAGTGCTGTCCTGGGATCTGGTTGTAAAGCCACTGGGTGACTCTTCAGGGTTTAGTTTACGTGAATGAGCTCTACTTTGCACTACATGCTAGAAGCTGGCAGATAAAGACACACCGCGCAGTGAATTGTTTCCCTTTATATTCACAGCCCTACATATTCTGGCAAAGCTGAGGGGTTTTGGGACAGAAATGGGGTGACCCTGAGGACAATAGTAGAATAGTTGTATTATTCAACTGTTTGAATACTCTGCAAATTGGCCCAATATATTCTGGTTGCTTTGTTGTGGGGACAGACAGTAAATCATCCCAGTTTGGCTGGTCCTGTTACACCAGGAATGTAATAAAAAGCTGCTGTCTGTATCATATCACAAAATATGTGTATGTGTATGCAATTGGTTGGATGGCATTCAGATCTCTTCATTGTTTTCTACTACCATATATGCTTTTCATCCTTATGTGTTTAGCTTTTGACATTTTATACAAAAAAATCCAGATGTTTGTGCTTAAAAAAAATCATATTTGTACATGACATGTTATTGGAGCCCTATCTATTATTGAACCTAAAATCTGCAGTTTGTTTTAATAGCCTTTTTGTTAACATTTGGAAAATCGGCATCATAAAACGTCCATAGTTTATCACCTGGAATACTTACTGAAGTAATAATCTGCTGGATGTAAGGCTGAGCCAAAATCAGAAGCAATATTGTGTGATTTCTAAACTGATTTATGGGTGTATTATAATTGTTTATATTCAACCAATGTATTAGTAGTCATTGAAATCCTTACTACACACACATAACAGTGCCAAAACATCCCTTTAGTTCTGCATAATGCTTAGGATTCCTGATGGGTTCCAACATAAGTTACCTTGTGAACTTAAAGCCTGTATCTGCAGTATGCATGTGTATTTTAATCCAGTTTTGTTACTCTTTGTTATTCTGCCGGTTATGATCTACACCCTCCTGCTGAATTTGTGCACATAGCTGAGATTTGTGGTTATTATTAGCCGTAGTCATTAATCTATCATCAGTTCAGACCGGAGAGCACTTTGCTCATGTTGTATTTACTTTACCTAAAAGCTGAATCCAATAAAAGCTTTCTGGGTTTTGACATCTGAACTTTGCCACCCAGGCAGACAAAAGACATGAAATAGTTCCCTGATATCTTTATTTGTCTTTCAAAAATAATCAGTCAGGCGTGGATGAGAAAGCCTGAGAGACAATTTATCTTTGCATGAAGCTTTCAGGCCCTGCGGGACTTGATGCGACTGCCAGAGGAATAGATTTCATAATTAATGCTCTGCTCGTCCTCTAGGGTTCCCATGGTTCCGGTCCAATGAATATTCCCAGCTTCTATCTTGAAAGCAAAACATGAACATGGACGCACGTATAGGAATATTGAACATATATATATATACAGTATATAGCATATATATAGAAGTACCCCTTCTTCTGTAGAAACCTGATATAGTGGAAAATCCAATTATCACTGGTTTTTGATCCATGTCGTTTCTGTAGGGGATCTCCTTAAAGGTAACTATCAAAAAGACTATATTTGTGACACAGATCTATGTTTAACAAACCTACAAAAAAAGGTTTTTATGTTGCGAACAAATTAATTGGATGTGCGCATGCCCTCTTGTTTTAAAATAAGCAACGTTTTAGTTTTTTTACAGTTTTTTAGGTTCAAGATAACATCATTAGCTATGGTTCACTGAGGATATTAAGTAAGTGCCTCCTACAAACATGTCACACCTCTCCTTGTTAGTATAGTGGACAGGTTCTCCTCTTGTCACGCAACATTTATTTTGGAGCCAGCTCTAGCTCAGTCCAAAGGGGCTTGGGAAAAACTTCAAATGCAACTAATATTTTAAAGCATACTAGTTGGTGCAATGCTTTGAATCTTAGCAGACATACAGATGATAAAACAATGACCGGGCCAATAGTAAGCCAGAGAGCCAGTGGTTTTGGTTGTGTTATTTAAGGTTTTACGGAGTGCCGGTTTGGTTGAATTGTGGAATTTGGGAAATGAGTGAAGCGGAGAGGCTGAGGGTCAACTGAAGGGACTGAACTGACTGCCTATTGGGAACAAATTGGATCTCGCTTTTCTGCACAAGAAAGCGGGACAGTTGAACGTGAGCAGCATTTCCTGTTTAACCAGTTGGGAGAGATAGATAGGAGTGTTTGTTAGTATTGTCGTCAATGTTTGTAGTAGTGTGTCTGTGTGCATGTGACTGTGTGCGCGTATGTGTGTGTATGGAGGGTGGAGTTTTTTTATTGTGAGGTTATAGTATAACACTGGTGTACATTGACTGTTCCAGTTAGCATTAGATGTTATGGTTTCCATCTTAATGTGTTACTGATTAAACTACACATAGCTGCAATGGGTTCTGCCCTGCTGAGTTGTCTGTCTGTGTATCTGTGTCAGTGTGTGTGTCTGTGGCCATTGTAAGGGCGCTTATGAGACACCACGTCTGCCATAATCACAATCATGCATCTGATCACGAGCGCTGAGCCCCAGTCAGGCTCATTATTAACCCTTCCCTAACAGCCTGTCCTTCAGTACAAACATCAAAGGGAAGTGTCTCTTTCATTCTCCTTCCCATGTGTAAAAGGTGGGGGATGCAGCCAGTTACATGTCTGTTGTGTGTAGTAATATGAGGTGCTAGGTGACATTTAAGTATACATGTATGCTGTTGGCTTCTTTGCCCTCCTGCAGTTTATGACTTTTGGTGAAGCAGTTTGGATATTTATAAGAGTGTGAGCAAACAGTTTGTTCAACATGTTAAAACATCATCCAGGATGTCCTACCTGTCCGACTTGGTTATAACCAAACGCCCTCATATATTGAAAAGTCTAAAGTCTAAAATGATGCGTTGGTATCAGCATCGATGGAGCTCTATTGTATTTGTTTACTGAATGAATTGTGTAATACTTTTCAAATAGCACTTTGATGTGCTTTGGGGTAAAAAACATTTGAAAATGTAAAAGGCAGGCTTTTATAACATTGTCACTGAGTGCTATAGATGCATTAGATGCTACACCTGCTGTATGAATTCCCTTTTTGTGAATTTCTGAATTGACATATGATATATACTTTATGTGGAGCTGAGCATTGAACATCAACCCTTTTCAGCATTGACCAAATGTATTTAAAACAAGTAGTGAAAACTGGCATCATAAATGACTCTGCATCAGCAGCTACCCTTAAGAAACCCTTTGAGCTTCATCCTGTAAAAAATACTTGTGATGCACACTTGAAGTCTAATCTTATCTTTTATTTATCTGTGTGTCTTTCTGTAGGACCTGGTTAACACAGCGGCCAGCACCTTCTTCTTCTTCTTGTCCTCTCTCGTGTTGGCCTGCATCAACCACAACACTGGAGCTGAAATAGCAGCTGTGGTGAGTATTCACAACCCTCCTCTATTTCCACGTTATTCAGATACATGGAAAACATCTTTACAAACCTCCATCTTCAGTCATCTAGCTTCCTATCAAGGCAAATCTATACAGATTGATTTGAAAACTGTCAGCTTAGATTTGAGCAAACGTCTTACTTATTTCATTTAACTCATGGGTGTGTTAGCAGAGGAGACTGACCAGATTATTGAACCATCTGCTGCTGGATAGCTCTAGCTGATCTGAGTCACATGCTATAGGTTTAGTGTGCAGAAAGCTGCCAAAATAAACCTGGATCAAGTCCATTTCTGCATTTGTATTATATATCATGAACTATATAATATGTAAGCTTTTAGGTCTGTACAATTGATCAAGTCTGTCAGATGTAACTTCTTCAGTCTAATTAAAGAACCAGTGTGGCCATGCTAGCTTAGGTTAGCTCTTTGCGTCCCATTTAATTCTGACATTGTTATTATACTTCCATTTTCCACTTGTATGCAGATCTTCGGCTTCCTGGTGACAGGTGTGTACGGAGTCAACTCCTTCCTGGCGGTACGGAGGTGGCGCCGGGGCAATGGGTGTCAGGGGGCGGCTCAGACCAGCGAGTACATGCGAGCGCGCACGGCGTCTCGTGGAGAAATGGAGGCCAGACCCGAGCTTGCATGAAAGCAGGCAGAGAATCAGACAGACTAAAGGAAAGACTAAAGGAAAGACTAAAGGAAAGACACACTACCAGCACCAGACTGAGATGGAGTCTGTCTTCAGATCAGCATTTCATTCAAGTGTCCAGTGGAAGGGCATCTCCAGCTCACCACATGCTTTTGACTTCTCATCAAGTGTTCATTTCAAATCCACAGATGAGCTCTATGGTTTGGTTCATCAGGCCTCCGGGCTTCTGTGACACATACAGACTCTAAAGTAAAGAGCTCCAGTCAGAAAGAAGGTATTCTCTGTAAAACTTTTCATCCTCATGTTTTTCCAAGTCAGCATGAAGGATGACTCCAACGAAGAGCCAAAACTAAAAATGTCTGACTACACTCCAATGCGCACTAACTCCTGTTCTGGCGTAGGTGTTGACTTTTTAGAAGGTTTTGTGTTTCACTGTGAATGAAGTTAAAGAAGGTCAGCTTTTTGTACAGTTTGCTTATTTTGCGCCGATGTCTGTGGTAATAAATGTAGCCGTGGATCCAGGACCTGCAGCATATAGTAACCTGCTCCACGACAGAGGCACCATGACATTTACTGTTATCTCTCAGATACTGACTTCAGCCTTTGGTTATCAAGGCTGACATTAGATATTTGAATGTTAAGATTACACATGCTGTGTGTGTTTCTCCTTTGTCTACACTAACTTTACAAATGCCTCTAACACCGGACCTCTAGCTGCTTTGAATATCTCTGCTGCCAACACGTAAACAGTAACAGTACAGGGTCACTCTAAACTGCAATAAAGACAGCAGTGAAACAGATTCAACACACATTCATCCGATGGGATTGACACAATAATGAGACCAAACAAAAAATCCTTTGTTTCATCTTCCTTATCTCAGGTTGTGGTAACCATCAAAAAGATATTCACACTAGCATTCCTAACATTTTAATTTCAAGGTCAGTGTTGGGTCAACATTGTGAGGCAGGATTAGGTTGTATCAGGTGATCATAAGGTAATTGGTATCTTGTGACTTTTGCACATATCTATGGCTTCAGGCTACACGTATGTTGATGGTACATCAGTGACAGTAATTGAGTTGGTGACCTGGTCAGGATCAAAGCCCCCAGCCTATAGACTGAATCTCAGGTATTGACACCCTCCTTCCATCTTGAGTCTAAAAAAAGGATTTTAAATTGAAACACAGGTTGCCTCGTTCTGATCTGCATTTCTTTATGCCATTAAAACCACAAGTTATGATATGACTGTCATAGAGAATACCATTTTAGTGAAACTTTAATGATTTTTTTAAATGGAAGAGTCAAGTGAAGGATGCAAATACGGTACTTTTAACATAATTGTAAAAGCTTTCACTCTGTGTTTGGTAGAATAAATGTATCTGCAGAATATTATCACACTTCGTATAATGAAAATATTTATAACTCAACAATGCAGTTGTCATGAAGCTCTATACATGCAGAGCCCGAAACATATTTGCTATTCCTTAAATGCTTTTTCTGTTTGACCAGTTGACTAACAGGAGGATACATCTTGGAAAATTAAATGCTTTTTAAAATGAAGAAAGAAATTAACCTAATTCTTGGCTTCTTGATGCTTTGATATTACACTATAGTCCCACATGTGTGTTTTATTTGTTGTTTGAGACCTCTTTAAAGTCTTCTAAGTCTCTAGATTGACTCTATGTCTCCATCACCTGGTGGTCTTCTAAAATGCACTCCGTGTTGCTGTACAGCCTGATACCCTCACTGGTGTGTATAAGAAGAGGAGCAGATGTGTGTTTGACTGGGGGTAATCATTTGAAATATAAACTAAGACTTCTTAAATAGCTTAAAAGGTTCACACTATTCAGAGAGCTATTAGCCTTAATCATGCTTTTAGTCAATTATATTATAAACAACTTTTTTCCTGGTTTAGTGACTGAAGTACTTTTCTGAACAGACAATCATGTGTTCACTTTGCATTCATGGATTTGTTTCTGAGTGATGTAAACATATTTACATTTAGTAACACAATCACTATTCTATTTGATAATATAAATTGACCATTTTATCCATTAAAACTCAATATTGCAGCTCTATTTAGAACGCTATGCTGTATTAGGATGTTACATATTTTTTATTTATGGGAAAGATAAGAAATGCTTTCCACAAGTTTCCAGGTGCTTTAAAGCGTGAATGATCATTATGATTGTTAGAATGAAATTGGAGGTGAAGCGCTCTTTTGTTTCCTTTTAATCCTGTGTGCTTTGGTTTCAATAACGTCTGTCCTTTACAGCATGGAGCCCAACTTGTTCTTGCTATTTGCAGTAGCTGTATTTTTGTATTTAAACATTCACAAAAGGCTTCACATCAGTTTACAGTGACAATTGAAATAAAGTGATTTGGACATTATTGAAAATAGCTCACTTTTTCATTCCAACATGTTTTGCACAAAAGGGAATAACAATAAAAAACAAACTTTAGCTGACAAACAATAGTTCATTAAGGGGCCTCTTTTATATAACGATGCAGTGTTCCTTCGAATAACGAGATTATTATCCTTTATTTTGTATGCACAGCAAATGGCTATGGTTTAATTCAGTTGCTGTCTTGTGAAAACCGGGCATCTCCAGATTTAGTGATGTTACATTTTACAAGATAACACATTCTTTGACTTATGATAAATAAATCATTCGAAACCCCATTGAAAATGTCAATTATCAAAAAGTTGACACTGTTGTTGTGAGCTTGTGAAAATGTGGAGTTTTGGAGATTAATTGTTTATATCTTTATTTGGGATAGTGAAGATAAACGCCGGTTCAGTTCTCACTGCAAATGTGTTTCCTACAGCTCTGAGCTGGCGTAGATCAATTTAAACCCCGATTTATCAACAAAAATGTGGATATATTATTGCCAAGGCACCAGTTAAATAAAGAATCTAAGTGAAGCCACACAGGAAACAAACTATCAAAACTTTACAGTAAATGGTACAACAGTAAACAATTGATTGCAACTTTAGAATATCTTTATTGAGCCAATTTCGCTCAACAGTTAGAATTCCTCAGGGAAGTGAAAGGCCTCTGATTCATCTGCTTTAAATTCACAGTGCTGTTAATAACACTAGTGCAGTGTATAATACATATCAGTCACTGTGACTTTTAGTGCATCTAATTATTCAGTAATGTTTCTGGAAATACTGAAAAATCAGACTTGCAAGCAAAAAAAAAAAATGCACAACCAACATAAGAAAATATGCTTTCGATACAAACAAAAACAAATCACATATTAAACATTTAACAAAATCATAATGCATGAAGTGTCATTTACACACACAGGTTGTACGAAGCACATACAGTAGACAAACGGAAACATTAGAGCAGAGCGTCTTTTGAACAGGTTTGAAAATGTGTTTATAGCTTTCATTCATGGCAACTCTAAACAAAAGTTGTGGGACATGTAAACCATATAAGGACCCAGAAAGAAGAGCTTATGCAGTACACGCCATAGTTTTTAAAGAAGATAAGCAAACATTTTCTTCAATTTATAGAAAATTCACTCTGTAAAAAATTTGACAGAGGTTGTAACCAGCCACCCTCAAACCAATCGTTTCTTCTTTATACTGTACATATGTGTTTTTATAGCAATACTGCAAATGTATAAATGATGATTATACTGCACTTACTTTCTTCACTATTAGTATTCATAAACATTGATTCACTAAGGACAGCAATTTAGTGTTGTTGGATACAGTATGTCTGTAAATAAGGACACTGTAAATACCTAAAAGTCAATACTAATTAATATTCCAGATTAAGACGTATGCTTCTACATGCAGATTGTACAAAAGGCTCTTGAAACTCAGTATCTTCAAACAATTTCACAGCTTAATGATTATTTAAGTATCAGGTATTTTTTTCTAAATCGTCTAAGACACTATAGGTTTGTGTTAAGGCATGAAACACAACTACATATAATGAGCAGTAAATTAGTCATTTAAAAAAACAACACAGATTTGACACATCAGTTTAGACATTTTCTGAATGTGTGGACATGATTAATGTGTGAAATACATTTCCACCTGTGAACGCTCAACAGGAGAATTCAAAGTAGGAAGAAGAGAGAGTCCGTTCACCTCACAGAAGACCAACTACTTTATGGAGAAAGTCCCCAATCCACCAATTAATTCACTTAGTTGACAATCAATGTGACCCTTATGTGACGATCTAACATGCTGGTGAAGACCTGCTGGTGGTCCGTGTGCTCAGTCCGAGTCAGAGTCTGAAAACTCACCTAGAAAAAAAATGCAAACAACAGATTAGGTATCTGGATTGGTGTGTACCAGTTACATTAATATTTAACTTTAATCCCAGAAAGTAACAAGTCATTGAACAATATGGTGCACTTGAAGACATGAATACATGTTGGAGGACATCATGGATTTAAGTATCTGACGTTGAGTTATGATGTCGCAAAATCTATGGCTTCTACTTTGATGAAACTACAGAACAAGCCCAAACTTTGAAAGATACAACAACTCTGTTTGTTAAAGTGCTGGTTCACCCCATAGACTGTATGGGTCACCATCATCACATAAAGCATCTTCACACCCCTCTAGATGTATCACTAGTTAGTTAGTTCGATTTTTTTTTAGAAAAGGTTTAAAAAGTTATTTTCTAAAACTTGCACTAACACAGCAAAGTAAATGAGGTGAAAGGTTCTCATTTATTGCATCTCAAATACAATTGAAAAATAACTAAAGTATCTTTCTCTATCTTTCTTTGATCTATCTCAACATCAAAGTTAAGGAGGCACATTCAAGCATGCAAAAAGGGTTGTCTCGAATATTAAAGCGGTCTGATGCAAGTTGTGAATTTGTGTCTGCCAAAAACAGGGAACCAAAGGAAGTGGCTGAAGCACTAACCCTTAAATATCATGTCTAAATTGATACTGTCATACGCATGAACACAACTCGGCTCAGTCATTGTATGTGCACTGCCAAAATAGGCCCCAATAAGTCAACCGTACAACTTTAAATGGTGGATGGTTAAAGCAAACACATTTTAGTTTAAGAAATGTGGATTTTTTTTACATTTAACAAAACATACTGCGCAATAATTCATATCTTACAGGCCTATATTAAGTCATGTGTATTTTAATAAATAAAGTATATTTATTTAAAATCAAATAGTCTTATTTGTCTGATTTAAATCAGATTGTCCTTTGGGTATTACCTTGCTGTCTCGATGGCTCCTCGTTGGTCTCCCCTCCTCCTTGCTTCAGGAAAGTGGCCAGCTCATTAAAAATGAGGTAAAAATCTAAAGCAAAGACGATGGTGGCAATGAACCCAAATATCTGTGAAAAGAAAGGCATTTGATATCAATACAGGGAAAAATTACTGGTGCGATAAAAACTGAATTATTCAACAACGATTTAAAGAGTTGTATGTACTTAACAATACATAAACAATGGAGTTGTAGGCTATAATCAGAGATAAAAAGGAGAATTTACCCCAGCAGCCTTAGAGGCAGCGTCCACATATTTGGATACTGACATTATGGAGATGATGAAGAAAATAATGGAGGCAGTCACACATCTCAAGAAATCCTTTAAGAGAGGAAATAAATAACATGTTTTAGAGGAAAACCGTAACTTTTTTTTAAACATTTCTTTGTTTTCTCATGTACAAGATCATGGGTATCACTTAAGTTATGGTAAAACTGCTCTTACCATAAGAGGCCAGAGGAAGCCTTTAAACCTCTCATTGAATTTGATGGAGTAGGCGAACAACAAGAAGAGAGCAGTGAGGAACTCCAGCAGGGGAAATGTCACAAAGGCTGCTGCTGTGGATGCCGCGAAACAGATAAATGAAACAAAGGACAGCGCCTGAAAGACAAATAAAAAGAGAAGTAAGTGCAACATGTACAGCAAGTTTGGATCAATGAGGAGTTAATGACTCATGCCTCAAACAAAGAAATAAAACATGTGTTTTTTTCTGTGATTGAAGACAACTAGAGATATTGAGGAAGGGACATATCCCCCTGTCTTGAGTTTATGTTAATTCCACATACATACGGTAAAAGTATTTATTTCACAGTACAGTATTTAATTTTGCATTCTGATTATCTTATTCTATTTTATATGTCAATGTTTTTGTTCATCCTGCAACTTGCCACCATTTGTATTTCACTATGTTATGTGTTTTTGTTTCACCCGGAGGAGCTGTCTCAATATTTGTATTGCTAAAACGACACAGTAGCTTTTATGCATAACAAATAAAGCTTTTGAATCCTTTAACCAATTTATTTATTTCATTTCAAACTTTTATTTAACCAGGTGAATCCCATTGAGATCATTGATCTCTTTTTCAAGGGAGACCTGCAGCAATTAGGTTACACATGAAGACAGAACAGAAAAACAAAAAGGACATCATACAACATAGTTACAGGGTTACAATTTACATACCTAACGACGTACCAACAGTATCAGATTGCATAGCATCTATCCGAGCTTTAAAAACATGCAGTGGAACCAAATTGCTCGGTTTCCATTCTTTTTGCATACTGTTCCAAGCAAGAGGAGCTGCGCTGGAACCAAAAGGCACATTTACATTTTCGACCCAACAGATAAATACATTTACTATTTTATGATCTGCTCCCTAAGATCATGTTACCTTGCCCTGAAGCTGTGAGTCTGTGTGAGTTACAGCTTCAGGCCCACTTCCTGTTTGGAGATACAGCTGTTAAGAGCTGTAAAAGACAACGTTTATTCACTCAGGCCTTGTCGTTCTCTCTCACACACGTTTGTGCAAGCACCCACAAACACAGAGCTGTTACTGAAAGAGGACGTTCAAACGGGCTCTGTGTTTGCAACAAGTAGTTCAAATGTATGTAAATGAGCCTGCACTGTGTTTGACGCTCTCTATTAGGAGTGCTGGACAGATCATATCAGTGCCATATAAGCAAGTCCAGACACTGTAATCTTAGACAGGCCCAGCCATCTTGTCTTTGTCTCAGTCTTCCTACCCTGGCCTGAGGTTAGGAACTCCCCCTGCCTGAACCCACTGCTGCAGCTGCTATTACTTAAAAATGCTGCAAATAAGCAGTATGCTGTCAGGGATATATAATATTTCTCGGTAATAAGACACATAACAGCTTCAGGAAGCTTTTATTCTCGTTTTTCAGTAGATCCTCAGGTATTGTTTGCTCAAAAAGAATAAAGTATATGTTGGAATGACTGAGCAACAGCACAGGATGAGCTTGTGTAATCTTGACAATTTGTTGCATTCTCTGGCAAAAAAGAAAGAAAAACACATCACATCAGTGAGACAATAATGTTTCCTTTTGTTTCGAGTCCAGAGAATAACACTGGTCTAGGGCTGAAAGTAAAGATTTTGTGTTTTTTTTGGATAATTGTTTAATCGTCTACTCATTTGCTTATAAATCCATACCAAAAGCTATGTGCTTTGAAATTAGGTCCGATGTGAGGGAGCTTGTTTTGAAAGATTTGCCCTTAAAAGGTTTGCGATGAGTCAACTGCGCAGGTATTAAAGGTATAGTGAAACCTGTGAGTGCATGAGTGTTAAACACCGAAATACATTATAAGTTCTGAGGGCCAGAAAATGGCATACTGAGCGAAGAATTCTGACAATCCAGTTTATACCACCTAGGGAGACAGCACAACTTTACCACATCATGCACGCCTATTAACAGCCTGTTTGCATTATGGAAATGTTTCAAATGTTACACAAATCTGCTTTTTTCAAGCGCATATACAACCTGTGTTTCTTATTGGGCCTGTTGCTGGCAAAGACTGAAGCCTAATGAGGAATACACAGTGCTCTGACACATTGTGTATAATAGGCATGCTCAGCAGAATATGTGTCTGACTAATACTCCCAGGAAGGGAAAAGCTACAGCCTGCGTTCATTTTACTGTACAACTGCATACTTAATGAAATAAACAACAGCTTCCCAGCATTGAGTTTGAACTCACACAGTGCACATGGCACAGTACAGTAAATAACATAATAATATCAACAGAAAAAATACCATTGATAAACCCATACAACAACAACGACATACACAGATGAATCAAATGAATTCCGTGTTCTAATGTTCTACAAACCAATAAAAGTTGAGTTTCTGAATGCATCAGTTAGGATTGTAGAGGGAATAACAGCGTAATAAATACAAAATAAAAACATCTCTCATTACATATATTGGTATCAATGCAGGATTTAGGACATTTGTCTTTGCCCTCACTCATAGATAATGATGAGGCTTATTTTTTTCGGCTGGCAACGAACACTTGAACAACATTTAATGGAATTTGCACGGTCAGTTTCTTCTGTAACAATTTGTTGCAGTTAGGGTTGGGAGATACCATGAGACAAAATGTTCTACCATACTGTTATACTGGAGTAGCTCTCCTTTTACCATCTCTGACTGTTCTACATCTTTGTGGGCAATGTTAGGAATCTAGGAGCATCAAGGTTTTATGGCAAGGTTGGGTTGTTATTTGCTTTTGTTGACATTGTAAGCTCCTTTTTACTTGTCCATTGTTTAATTTACGGAATTAGCCTAAATGTAACGCTATTCTTGTTTAAAGCTATTCTTGCAATGCAATAAACAACAGATCAAGACTTAAAAGTACATAGGGAGTGATTCACATAAAAAAGCGTGTTTCTAAAAGTGTGTCTTTAGATTTGAAAGAGAAGTGTATCCATTATGTGGATCTTCCTGTGGCCTTTTAGTTAGCTATGCAGAAACATGTTTAGCCTCAGGATGAAGATCACAGTCACATTGCTGAGTGGCAGTGAAGAGACTGCATTGTGTGTGTGAGAGAGTGCAAGGGGCTGCTGAGCTCTGCATGCACACACAGTAAGGACTGTGCTCCAGGCTACATGTTATGGCAACAGACCAAAGGATGTG
Organism: Gymnodraco acuticeps; assembly: GCF_902827175.1. Taxonomy (NCBI): domain Eukaryota; kingdom Metazoa; phylum Chordata; class Actinopteri; order Perciformes; family Bathydraconidae; genus Gymnodraco; species Gymnodraco acuticeps. Next base: position 4,150,712 of record NW_022989768.1, read on the forward strand.
ACTGAGAGGAAGATGACTGCATGCTCTCTCACATGACACAAATCTGAGGGTTCATAGCAGTAACAAGCAAGAAGACATCCACCCCCCACCACTATCAAACACGAGTAGCTACAGTCAGTTCATGCTTTGTTCAAATGCACTTGAAAAGTCACTGAAAAAGCCATTCGGAAGTTGTTTTTATTAGCTGATTAAATGTATTAAACAAACAGTCTTAAAAAAGTGTATACTGTTATCTAGCTTACCTAGCAGCACATATGGCTATTTTCAATGGAGAAGATGGTTACAGTGATCTTCAGTGTCTCCATAATCCATAGAAAACTGTATTCCAACTTTCCGAAGTGTCCCTCAAAGTTGCTCACTATTCTTCCCTTTAGAAACCCCGAGACGAAAACCGACTGACCCATATTCAAAAGGAGAGTTAAATAGTCCGTTAAAGTTATTTCCAAATTAGTTACATTAATGCATTAATGCAACACATTGTCATGGCTGCCATATCTCTTACAAAAGAAAAAATACAACTAGGCCTAACTAGCGATTTGACTTTTGGGCGCGTTTGGCGAAGGCATTGCACAGTAAGAATATCAGTGGTTTCAGATCACTCTCAGTGGCGACTGGTCATTAGGGGCAGGTGGGGCACAGCCCCACCTAGTGTCAGCAGAAAGTATTAAAAGTAATGATTACAAAAAAATGCAAAAAATAAATTAAAAAATATATAAAATATATTTTAAGATCATGTTTAATCATCTGATTCGTCTCATTGCTGTTTTAGTCTGTGTTCTTCTAATTAGTGTCTACAGTGTGTGCCTATTGAGCTGTTTAGAGCCATGTGGGACAAAACCCGATCCTGCCCCTCCCTCTTACTGTCTAAGTCAATGGTGACTGTAAAAACTACACTGCGCATGCTCAGAGTATTGTCCTATTTAATGTGTGTGGCAAAAAAATAATGACCATAGGGGCACTGAGCTGCCATCCCCACCATACGTCATCTCACGTAATTCAGAGCTGATTGGCTGTAAGTACGTGTGCCGCGAAAAGTGTGGTGTGTGAAGAGGAGGAGAGAGAGCTGCAGTGACGCATCCTAAAACCCGGAAGTAAGCTGCGCATGGCTTCCCTCCACAAAAAAGCAATGATATTTCTCCATAAGATTTTAGAAAATAGCTCCAAATAAAATCTGTGGGAAACAAACCTGTTAGATAAATGCACGTTTTGTTCAGCCGGATAATATCCACATGTCTACCCTACTTTTATAATTTTCGAATCATAAATCTATTGATTAGATTTATGATAGACTTTTGAAACTACAAGAACATAAGGAGGACTTTTACAAAAAAGTAATAGAGATTTTTGTCCAGAGGGATAGGCAAATGGACTTCATCTTCAAGTCAAGGTAAGACTGCAATTTTATTGAAAATGGGATCTTACTAAGAGAGAACAATTCAATATTTAAATGATACAATTACATATTTTGGGTATCCTTCTGTTGAACTGTCTGTTTAAAATTAATTGAAGCATCAGACAAAAAAAGCTTTTGAAAATAATATTATATTTTGATTTAGGTCAAAATATAATATTTGTAAACCTGAAGAGCCAATGCCAGAGCCTCACCAACCATGAACCTCACTGCAGAAGCTATAGACATCTGAGTTGTTTGTGCCCCACCACTTTTGTACATATAAAAACGCCACTGATCACTCTGGTCCATTTCTTACCACTTCAGCAATAAGCAGCATTCCTTTCCTTGAGGAGGCGAACTCTTTGCTCGGGAGGACCGACAGCAGGACAGTCTGGCGCGGGTGAATCGAGCTGGGAGTCTCGATGTCCCCCATGGTTGGATAAAAAGAGATATCAACTCTCCTCAACAGTCAGAGAGTTCAAACTAACCCGCAATGTAACGGATCAAAAGCTAAAGAAAATATATGTGGAGGCGTGAGGCTTCTCGGAGGTGGAAACGGAAACAATGACAGCGCGGAAACGCAGCGCGAGTTCCCAACAAGCGCAACATCTGCTTTCTCCAGATGTGAAATGTGATGCCCCCCAGCTGCACACATACAACACAATCGTCAGCCATTCAGTGGAAATATCCAACTCCTCATATCAGAAGGCAAAGAAAAGGCTTTATTGATATTTGTGTCTTATTGAGATTTGTATCAAATAAAAAAATATCGTCAAACACAAATCAGAAATACATTGCAATAAATACATTTGAATACAGAGTTTGAAACATGCCAGTTTACAACACTTCGAGTCACATTGTACAGTAAGCTCAGGGAAATGTATCAGTTATAGAGCATTTGGAATTGTTAATGTTCATTGCAGGGACGTGCACAGACATTTGGAGGGGCTATTGCTCTAAACTGGAAAAAGTGCCTCCCCCCCGAAAAAAAACACAAGACGTCTTTCGAAAATTGTAACTTGTTTTTAATGTAAAAGAAACCAAGCTATTATTACATCAACTAAATTGAACAGTAATTCACATCTCATAACAAAATAAGCTAAGGTGACTACTTGCATTCGGTGACTTGATTTTAAAAATGAAAACCAGGGACATTTTTTGTTTTGCGGTCCATATCTCATTAAAATATCTAATGTTAGTAACTATTAAAGACAAAATGGGGACAATTCTGTTCTAATGTAGTTTTACCAGACCATTGTAACTGCTGTACAGTCCAGACATACTGATAACATAGGGCCTCTAACTAATTACCTTAAATGAATTCACTAATTAATGAAACCAGTTCAATACGCATTATTCTTATCATTCTTTAAGAGCGCGGTAACGGTAAGGTATCAAATTACTTATTTATTTATGTATTTCATAACTTAATAACAGAGATGGTCAAACTAAAGTGGTAGAGACATGGCAGAAATCCTACAATGATAAACAGACATTGAACTGTTCACCCGTGAGAGGGCGATCAAGAAAAGAGAGCGAGCGGCCCCGTTGAGGGAGTTTACAGATGAAAAGACACAGAAAGACAGAAGCACAATAACAACAAGTAGGCAGATGACAGCGCTGACAAAGTGTGTTTCCCGCAGCGAGACGCTACAATACTAATTGTGGGCTTATCATGTTGATTCGGCCACAACAGAAAAAACTAAAACAAACTCTCGCTCTCTCCAGAGGGGCAGGTCAGCCAAAAAGGCCAAACGGGCCATTGCCCGGGCAACATTAGCCCGTACCTGTGCACGTCCCTGGTTCATTGTTTACTGTATTCATTTCACTTCTTGGCTGGTTGAATGTGATGTTCTTGAAAAGTACGAAGCTGTCCACACACATCAGCCCAGCGAAGACAAGACCAAATATCTGGAAATGAAGAGCATATTTGACATGCATATTTCCTGTCAACACTTCAGTGTGTCTAACTAAAGAGAAAATCAAACGTCATGTACATTGGGCTAGTCAGAAGATGAATGGAGATAACAAGCAATGTTATGATTGCTATCTGCTATTTATTATTTTGATGCCAATGTATGAGGGGAAACTAAAATCCATTTCAAATTTGACCCCCACAACTGAGATTTCAATTATAGATTAAAGAATATATATTTCTCACCCCTCCAACCAGCGTGCCTGTGACAGTGTAGGTAGTCGCCGCCAACAGGCTCAAGACAATAAAGTAGACTGCTGCAAACACTGAATTAAAAGCATCCTGCACAAACAAAAATAGCTTTAGAACAATGACTTTTAAAATGCAACACTTACAGTAGACTTCAATTGTTATGTGCTGTAAAACATCACCCACAACGAGAGGCCAGAAGAAGAATGTCAGCCTCTTGTTGAGTTTGAACAGGTAGAGCAGCAGTAGAAGGGAAGTGATAACAAACTCCAGCACTGTGGCTGCAATGTACTTTGGTCTGGAGGCTACAGCGAAACACACAAAGGCCACAAACAGAGTCACCTAAAGCAGAAACAGAGACACAACAGTTAGAAAATGGTAACTGCAATAAATGCAATTTGAAAACTTCTTTAAATATAAACACAATATTGAGCTTTCGTATCAGGACGATTCTGCACAATAATATCCCGCATTACTGGACATTTTTATATCATGTATATTTTCCACATATTTTTTTTAACTTTTTTACGCTATTTTATTTCGATTTCAGAAATATTTGTCGACTGTTTATTTCTTGTGTCTTCATTTCTCTTGTATTCTCTATCTATAATTTGTATTCTAAACTTCCAACAGGAACCAGAACATCAGCTGATTTACTCTTCCTTCATACGACCTGTTGCACATCCTATAGAAAAAGAGGAACTGAGTGTCGGCTAATCACATTTATTTTTAAATACAAGTAACTAATACAGTTGCTAATATTATATTTTAATGTTGATCACTGCATCAACAAACTAGCCCTTGTAAAGGCTTTATTGATATTTGTGTCTTATTGAGATTTGTATCAAATAAAAAAATATCGTCAAACACAAATCAGAAATACATTGCAATAAATACATTTGAATACAGAGTTTGAAACATGCCAGTTTACAACACTTCGAGTCACATTGTACAGTAAGCTCAGGGAAATGTATCAGTTGTAGAGCATTTGGAATTGTTAATGTTCATTGCAGGGACGTGCACAGACATTTGGAGGGGCTATTGCTCTAAACTGGAAAAAGGGCCTCCCCCCCGAAAAAAAACATAAGACGTCTTTCAAAAATTGTAACTTGTTTTAATGTAAAAGAAACCAAGCTATTATTACATCAACTAAATTGAACAGTAATTCACATCTCATAACAAAATAAGCTAAGGTGACTACTTGCATTCGGTGACTTGATTTTAAAAATGAAAACCAGGGACATTTTTTGTTTTGCGGTCCATATCTCATTAAAATATCTAACTATCTAACTATTAAAGACAAAATGGGGACAATTCTGTTCTAATGTAGTTTTACCAGACCATTGTAACTGCTGTACACTGTAAAATATTACCATGATTTCACAATATTTAGCTGTAATATTTTACAATAAATTACTGTTTTACCACTTTACAGTCTTTACCTGTAATGTTCACAATATAATACTGTAATTTTGAATTTCACAGTGAATTCAATGCAGGTACAGTTAATTACTGTGAATGTACAGGATCAATGATTACCAGGATTTCACAACATGTTACTGTATTATTTCCCAGTAAAATACTGTATTCAGACCATCCTCTGTGATAACACAACAAATTAAGTGATTTTCTTGCTTTTATCGCTCTTGCTTTAAATACTAATTTCTTTCTTTGGTGCAGGTTTCACTTCAATTGAAAGGGTTCACCGCTGAATGTGCCTTAAAATAAACGATGCAACATATAAATCTATGTAAAATTGAAATTGTTGTCTTGGCTTATTGTTTTCAGGTGCTTCCTGGGCATTAATCCTGAGACGGGCTCGAAAACCAAAAAGAGGCATGGCAATTTAAACCCCCATGTCAGCACATTCTTCAGAAAAATTCTTGACTTAGAGTGGTGCACCTGGTCTGCCCCTGGCTCCGCCTCGGCCCAGGTGTTCCAAATGCCACTCAGCCGTGTATATATAAAGAGAAGCTGGAGAAGAAGGATGTCTCGCCTATCCTAACGACGGGAGACACTCTCCTTAGAATACCTCTTTGCCATTTTGAGCTGTAGGCCATATTTTTACAGATGTGTTTATGTTTAGCCTGGAGGACCTGGTAGTACAGTTTTTGGCTTTATTTTGTTTCCCATAGGGTTTATAATTGAATTCTGGTTGGGGGGGGGGTAGCTCTGGGTCCTACGGCCCCTCCTTCTGTTTGTTCCTTTTGGCCACTCCTCCAGACCTCTTCTTGTTTCCCGTTTTGCTTGTGTGAGCAAACGGCTGATTATCAATAAATGCATGTTACCAAGTACCGGTTATTGCGTGTATTCTTTCATGTTGCGGGTCTCAGCACGAGCCACTACCGCGGAGTAGAGGTTGGGGCCGTAACATGTCCAAGACACTGTGAAATGTACTTTGCACTTCAATGGAGTAATACAAAGTTAAAATGGGCATTTTCATTGTTTTTCTTTGTTGATTGAGCAGATTCATGGTAAAATCCCAGTTAACTAGTCAAATTTACAATATATTATCGTATTTTTACATTTTTATATTTACAGTAAATTACTGGCTACTGTGTTGCATTACTTCTACAGTAATAGTGTGAAAATACAGGTAATTACTGTAATTTATGTACAGCAAGGTACCATAATACCACAGCTCTGTACTGCTATATCACAGTAATTCCATGGGCATGGCAACTGTAAAGTCACAGTATTTAATTGTACGTTTATTCTAATTTGCTGTAAAATATCTACAGTAAATTACTGTGAAATATTTACAGTCAATTACTGTGAAATATGCAACTAGTAGCCAGTAATTTACTGTAATTTTACAGCCAAACATTTTACAGTGTACAGTCCAGACAAACTGATAACATAGGGCCTCTAACTAATTACCTTAAATAAACTCACTAATTAATTAAACCAGTTCAATACGCATTATTCTTATCATTCTTTAAGAGCGCAGTAACGGTAAGGTATCAAATTACTTATTTATTTATGTATTTCATAACTTAATAACAGAGATGGTCAAACTAAAGTGGTAGAGACATGGCAGAAAACCTACAATGATAAACAGACTGGTAAATAGTTGTTAAACACTCTATAGAGCAGATTTGTTAAATGCTGTTATTTCTTCACATGCTGTATCTGCTTCCCCTTTAAAGCGTGCAGGACAGGTTATATTTTAGTTCCTTACTTATGTTGCCAACCATGAAACTTTTAACCTCATGGTGATGTGCGATCTGTCTCACCATCTCTGCTACTTTCAGGATGCCCTTCTTGGATTTGATAAACGCAGTGTCCACCTCCATGGCTGTTATTCTACTTGGATCCTCTGACATGATGGTGCAAGTTCATTTGCAAGACAGCTCACAGTCTGTTTCCTGAAACAGGCAATTTCCTTTTAGCTGTAAAGGAAATGACTGTCAGCCAAAATAAGCGCAATATTTTCACACCAGCTCTTTGCCCCATCTGCTGTGAAAGCTATGAAAGATGTGCATTATTTTATACAGTATGAGCTCTGACTTTTACAGGACAAAACATTTCAACATAATCTCCACCAGGGCAAGTAATCCTTCAAAATGGAAGTAGGCCTAGAGAGTTAAAGGGGATTACATTTTTTTATTTAATTTAAAATAAAAAAATTAGAAAGGGAGTCGGAGGCGGTGCATCGAAGGTGCAAAACTGTCTTTAATGAGCAGCAGAAATGCAGGTGTTGTCGGGTCGCAGCCCGGGACAACAAGAGAAAGAGCCAGGAGGGCACACAACATATAAAGGTAACCACATATATGTCTGTGTGGAAACAATACCCCCAACTCTAGTTCCATGTGTGGATTATGTAACCCAGTGTATTAAAGGTGGTCACCACAACAATCACTTAAAGGGGACATGCAAAATGCACTTTTTGATGTATTTCATACATAAATATATGTGTCAGGGAACTCCCGCAGTCAGAAAATAAAACCCTTTCTCTTTTCCTCTGTACCCAAATCCTTAAAAAACGGGGGTACAACGAGCGGATACAGATTTTCCTGCCGATATGACGTAATTTCGGATGGTGGACCCACAGAAAGTTGCCATCAGAAACAATGCCTGACGTGTTTTGGACGTAATCTCGTCTTTGTTTACATTAGCAAGCCTCGCTAACACTCAGAGCACATGTATTTAAAAAGCAGGAAATAAAAAAAGGAACTGACCATGTGATAAACCCGCAAGAGAAAAAGCATTTGAGCTCCATGCTGTTTCAGAAATAATCGTTGATGTGGTTTAGAACAGGATGGCGTTTTATCACAGCAGAATTTAACTTTATCTCCGGTAGATTTCAGATCAGGCATTAGCTTCGTCTCCTCTTTTTTTTTTTTTTTAAGCTAAGGACCCAAAATCCGCGTTCCTCTAATGGCGCATTTCCACTACGTCGCGGAGCGCGGTTTAAGCGTGCCGTGCCCGGCCCGTTTTTGGTTGCGTTTCCACTAGGCGTAGTTCCGGCTAGCGAGTACTTTTTCACAGTTCTCATTCATAACACTCCGTTCGATGTCTCACTATGGGATGCGCCTCAACGCGTATGCAAACAGAAGCATCAATCTCATTACGCCAATCCTGATTGGCTGGTGATCTTGACGTCTACGTCAGGGAATCCACCCACCCTTTAAGTAGCTTGCGCTACGTCGCAGCGTCATTCAAACACCTCTTCAGAGCACATCTCGAATATCAGTAGCCGGGCTAGTTTAACGGTCCACAGACTGAACCCAAGCTAACATTCGGTCGACGGGCGCTTGCCGGTTACTTTTTTGCTTTGCAGAAGAATTGAACAAATATTAACACACCAGTTAATATTGTAATTTGCCCCGCCGTTTTTTCTTTCGAAATAACGGTAAGGTTTGATTTTTTTCTTCAAACGGTAACATACCTGTTGCTAGTTTATCCCTCCGAGCCAACACCACGGCGAGCGGGGACGGACTCTTCTCTCCCTCACACCAGAGGAGACGGAGATAAGAAAGATATTAACACACCAGTTAATATTTTTTAAAGAAAAATCTACCCCGTCGTTTTTTCCTTTCGGAATAACGATAAGGTTGGATTTTTTTCGGTAACATACCTGTTACTAGCTTGTCCCTCCGCGCCGACACCCCGGCAAACAAGGATGGACCCTTCTCTCCCTCACACCAGAGGAGTCGGAGGCTCGGAGGCCCGGCTCTGCGGCTGCGGGTTTAGGATCTCGGGCACGGACTCACACCAGGTCTGCTCGTCCTGCCTTGGGCTGGAACATGCCCAGGAAGCTATCGATACCCCCGGTTCGTGCGGGCATTGTGCCCGCTTCACCATCAAGAGTCTCCGCCGACGGCTAGCGCGCCAAGCTAGCCTGTCGGGACGGGACCCCTTCATGTCCGTTGATTCGCCGGCCGGCAATCGGGACATGGTGGCGACCGCCGCGGAGATTGAGCCCCGCGCTGTGTCAGGCTGGGGCTCAACAACGGCGGTCGCCGCGGAATCGGAGCCCCGCGCTGTGTCAGGCTGGGGCCCGGTGGCGGCAAGAGCCGCGAGAGCGGAGCCCCGCGCTGTGTCAAGCTGGGGCTCCCAACTGGACCTCACCGTGGTTCCACCCGCGGAGGATGTCCTACAGCTGGATTATATGGAGGAGGATGAAGAGGATGCCTCTGAGTTCCTCTTATCCGACTCGGATGAGCACGAAGATGACATCTTCGTTTCATCTGCCCAGGCTGCCAAGCCGGAGGCGATGTCCGCTCCCCCGGGTGAAAGCACACCTGCTTCGCCCTGCCTCAGTATGGACTTGCAGGCCGTGTGCCAACGCGCTGCGTCCGGGCTGGACATCCCCTGGCCTGAAGTGGCCAAGGAGACCTCCACATCTCGCTATGAGGGGAAGAACTTGCCCCAAGCAGCGAGGATGAGAAAGCAGCTTCTCCCAGTCTTTCCAGAGATGCTGGACGAGGTGTCGGTCTCGTGGAGAGACCGCCCTTTCAGCAACAAGGCCCCAATCCAGGGTGCCTCCTCTTTGGACTGTGTCGGCATGGAGAAGCTCGGCCTTCTCCGCATGCCGCCCATGCAACCGCTGGTGGCAGCCCACCTCCAACCGCGGCTGGCTTCGGCACAAGCAGGAACCCAACGCTACCGGCAAAGGCAGACCGCTTCCAGTCAGCAATGACCGAACGAGCCTATAAAGCCGCAGCTTTGTCCGCCAGGGCGCTCAACGTCTCCTCGCTGCTGACGGAGCTGGCGGAGCTCTGCGAGGACATGACGATCAAACCTGAGCCTGCCGTGTGGGACGAAATCGCAGCGATCACGGACATTTGCCTCCGTGTGCAGCGCTGTGCAGTCCAAGCCACGGGCAAAGCACTGGGGATAATGGCGGTACAGGAGAGAGCCAGGTGGCTTACCCTGACGAACCTTCCAGACCGGAAAAAAGAGGACGTCTTGGACATACCTATTGTTCCCGAGGGCATATTTGGCTCCGCTCTAGCTTCGATGCAGCAGCGGTGTGAATCCAAAAAGAAGGAGGATGAGGCTCTCCAGCTTTGTCTTCCCCGAAGGGTCCAGCCGCCGCCTTCAACTGCCCCGCGGCAGTCCTTCGCTCAGGCTGCCTCACGTCCTGACCGTTTCAAGATCCTGATACAGCAGAGGCCACAGCAGAGGCCACAGTCCGCCCAGGGTCTCCAGCCCAGACACGAGGCGAGGACGAGCTGGCCAAGAAAGTCTCCGGTTCCGGCAGTAGCCGCACAGGCACAGCCGGTCCAGACTTTCCGCCACCAGACGAGGAAGAAGAAGAGGGCGGCCTGACAGCCTCCTCTCCTCGATAAAGGAGCTGGAAGTTCCCTGTTCTCCAGCTCCAGAACACGTTCCAGTGTTAGATGCTCATGTGTTTCCGGGGTGCAACCATGCCCCCATCTTCCCGCCGCCTCGAGTGATGTCAGAACGTCATCCTCAAGTTCGCACCATGAGGGAAATGGACTTAACATCAACGACAGCAAGCTCCGCTGCTCGTTTAAGTCACATAAACACATGTCATCACTATTGTCTTTTAATAAATTATTTTCCACTGTCGTTCTCCAGGCTTAAAGCCAAGGGCGCAGTCAATAAAAATGAAAAGAAAGACAATAAAAACAATAAACAGTCTGACGTCTACTACCCCCTTCTAAGAGTGGCTGCTACCTCTCTCAGAAGGCGGACGATGGACGGGGCTGTGAAGGCATCACCGCCACGCGCATGCGCAGTGTCGACCGGGGTTGTCAACCTGGGGTACCACCGTGTTCAGACACTAGAGGGCCCCATAACACAACAAATAGAGACACTGAGGGCAGACAACAGGGATGTGACATTTCCACTCGCTTTGAGAAGCGAAAAGTGGAGGATGCTCACAGATTCTGCTTGGGTTTTCAAGACAGTAACACGGGGTTACAGACTCGAATTCGCCGTCACCCCCCCCTCACTTTTCGGGCATTCTGCATTCGCAAGCCCGGGGAGAGTCGGCCCATATTCTAGAGCAAGAGATCCTCTCTTTACTAGACAAGAAGGCTATCTATAATACCCTCCGAACAGAGTCAGAGCGGCTTTTATTCCAAGTATTTCCTCGTTCCCAAACGGGGAGGGAACGGGATTCGGCCTATAGGGCTCTGAACAAATATCTCAAAAGATACAAATTCAGAATGCTCACTCACACATCTCTGTTGCGTCTCGTGCGCCAAAACGATTGGTTCACATCAGTCGACCTGAAAGACGCGTATTTCCACATCCCAGTATATTATCCGGCCGAGGCTATATACAGGACGGTCCTGTACACAACGCCAAATGGCTATATACAGGACCGTCCTGTACACAGCTCTCTGAAATGGCTATATACAGGACGGTCCTGCACAGAAGCCCTGAAATGGCTATATACAGGACGGTCCTGTATATAAGGTCTCTGAAATGGCTATATACAGGACGGTCCTGTATATAAGGTCTCTGAAATGGCTATATACAGGACCGTCCTGTATACAAGCTCCGAAATGGCTATATACAGGACCGTCCTGTATATAGCCATTTCAGAGAGCTGTTTACAGGACGGTCCTGTATATAGCCATTTGGCGTTGTGTACAGGACGGTCCTGTATATAGCCACTCCCATATTATCCACACAGGAAATATCTGAGGTTCGCCTTTCAGGGTGTCTGTTACGAGTACAGAGTACTTCCCTTCGGTCTGTCTCTCAGCCCACGAGTGTTTGTACGGTGTACGGAAGCCGCGATAGCCCCGTTAAGACAACAGGGTATTCGTCTGGCAACTTATCTGGACGATTGGCTCCTTCTCGCACAGTCGGAGCAAGAGGCTATTACGCAGACGAATGTCCTCGTAAAACACCTGCTCGACCTGGGTTTTGTAATAAACACAGAAAAGAGCATGTTGTCTCCAGCCCAGACTGTACTCTTCCTGGGCCTACACCTGAATTCGGTGCCCTTTACAGCCCGCCTGTCAGCAGAGAGAGTGAAAGCCTTCAGGGCTTGCCTCGCTCATTTACAGCCACGCAAATATGTTATCTTCAGATCATGTCTGCGGTTATGGGGCTCATGGCGTCAGCCATCCTGGTGGTACGACTGGGACGCTTACACATGAGGGAGTTTCAGCGCTGGGTAGCTGCCCTCAGACTGGACCCCGTGCGTCATGGCGCGAGGAGAGTGATGGTCACTGCATAATGGCACTGCGCCACTGGCTGCACCCGACTTTTCTAGTACGGGGCATGCCTATGGGTGCTGTCCTATCGCGGAAGGTGGTCACCACAGACGCATGTCTGACGGGCTGGGGGGGTATATACGAAGGTCGACCTGTGAGGGGTCTCTGGAGCAGAGACCTCCAACGGTCACACATAAATTATCTGGAGCTTTTAGCGGTGTTCCTCACCCTGAAACGCTTTCTGCCTTTTCTCAGAGGACATCATGTCCTCGTGAGGACAGACAACACGACCACAATATCGTATATAAACCGCCAAGGGGGTTTGCGTTCTCTCCAGTTACGCATGCTGGCACGCAAACTGATCTTATGGAGCTGCGGACGTCTCCTCTCTCTGAGAGCGACGCACGTACCAGGAGTGATGAACCTCGGGGCAGATCTGCTGTCCAGAGGTGCACCACTATATGCAGACTGGACTCTACATCCAATAATTGTGAGTCAGCTGTGGGTGCGTTACGGCCGGGCCGCGGTGGATATGTTCGCATCAAAAGAAAACGCTCAATGTCAGCTGTTCTTTTCAATGCGCGATTTAAACGCGCAGTTAGGCGTGGACGCGCTCGCGCACGTTTGGCCTCCGGTCCTTCTGTACGCGTTCCCACCCCTGGCTGCCTCTGATACCCCAACTCTGGCCAGAGTGAGAGAACAACGCCACACACTGATCCTAATAGCTCCACACTGGCCTGCAATGTACTGGCTGGCGGAGATATATCAGCTGCTGTGCGGGCTTTATAATTTATTTGTTGCTGTTTACATTTTGAATTATATTTGTTATTTTTAAATAAAATGCATCTTTTTTAGATGATATATTTATTTAGATGTAGGTTTTTTTTGTAATATTATTGTATTAAGTATAATTTATTAAATAAAAATACTGTTATGAACACTATACAATGTCTTTATTTTGATAGTTACCAGAATACATTGTATATTTAATACTAACATAAGCTGGTGATAGATAAATGCTGGTCTGCTGGTATGCCAGCAGACAAATATTTATAAAGACAGGGTATGGCTGGAGTAGGCTACACCCATACCAAGAAATGGCTTAGCCCCACCATGAAAAATGATGTTAAAGTAAGCAAAATAAAGTCCGCCAACTGGCGCGGAGTAAATTGCACAGACAGCAGTTAGTAAGATTGATTTCAGCAGCCACTTGTCTGGAAATACGGAAGACCAGAAACGGTTTTGAAAACTTTTGTCACGTAGTGATCATCTTCCCAATAGAACATCTTTGATAATGTCTTTTGGCCAATCAGAATCAAGATAACGGCGTGGTGTTGTTGCAGGAAGTCCCGACGGAGAATACTTTTGCTGTAGTACAGGGGTGCACATAACTGGTACGCAGGTTATGTGCGTAATCTGAAATGCGTACCGTCACTTGTGTCACAAAGCACATTTGCGTACCGACGTACTTGTGAAGCTTTTCCAGAAGGCGGTTAGATCACCGGACCACAGAATCGGTCTCCGTGTGCACAGACAGGGCTGCTGTTAACGTCGGTCTGTACAACGGAATAAATTACGCCAACCGGCTGCGGAGGGAGACTCCTCCCTTCACTGGAGAACTGCGCTAAAACAGCTGATCACAACGTTCACACTCTGTGGTCACGAAGTACTCCACTCCACTAGCGCCCCCCCGTCGACTTTCCTGAAGTTTCTAAGTAAGATAGAAATCAATACGTAATGAATTAAGACTCCACGGTTTGATGATTGATAGGTGCTCTCTTTCATTTTGACACAGACATTTTTTACAATAAACATGTTAAATGGATATATCCGCCTTCTTTCATTTATCTTTCCATTCCCACAACAATATACATAAAGAAATGACATATTTTGGACATAGTTCGAATGGTGATTAATCATGATTAATTAATTTTTAAGCTGTGATTAATCTGATTACAAATTGTAATCGTTTGACAGCCCTAATTTATTTATTTTTGGATTAGATCATAGATACGTCCATGAGTTAAGGAATGGAATGATATGATGATTCACACTCATGTACAGTAGGTGGCGGTATGCACCTTAAAGTTGTTTGCAATCCGCCAAAAAACCGAGAGAAGAAGAAGTCAACTGGTTTGCCAACGGACAATTTACACCGAAGAAGAAGAAGTGAACATTTCTGGCGGGTGAAATTTAGAGTATCAGATTACATGCCTCCCTCTGACTCTGAGAATTTAGTGGTTTGCCTTATAGTCATTCTCCTCCATTTTCTTCCTCTTCTCGAGCAGTCAGTGTGGTGCTGTTGCTTTGGTCTGGGTCTCTGGACCTGTGAGCTAATCCTTATTTGCATATAAGGAATGGAAATGTCTCATCATGAAATACAAGTCACATGAAATAAGCCATTATGAAATACGAGTCTCTTGAAATAAAGAAACGCGTCATTATGAAATACAAGTCATCTGAAATAAATAAATATGTCATTATGAAATACGAGCCTCTTGAAATAAATAAATGTGTCATTATGAAATACAAGTCTCTTGAAATAAATAAATGTGTCATTATGAAATAAAAGTCCCATGAAATAAATAAATGTGTATTTAAATGTACATGTATACATATTTATTGCCTAATTTATTTATTTTATAATTTATTTCATAGGCATATTTATATATATATATATATATATATATATATGTATTTATTTAATTATTTATGTATATATTTATTTATTTAATATTGGCTTAAATGGCATTCCATAGAATGATCAGTCTCTGTTCATCTACCGGGATACAAACCGGAGGAGCGAGGCATGGAGGGAGGTGGCAGAGACAGTGGGTGAAACTGGTAGGTTTTCGCCTGTTTGGGGAGTTTATATATATATATATATTGCTCCCATAAAATCCCCGGGGGTTTTTGCTTTGTATGTCGGGGGCGGGAGATTCATGTGATTGGTTGTTGGTCGTGTTGCTTGAATAACATCCCCAAGCTTCAGACACGCCCAGCTCCAAGCTTTTTTTGGAGCTGTAGTGTGGACGCTCCGTAACGGTGTCGGGTTACAGACGTGCTCCCCTTGTCACCTCACTCTCGCGTGTCAGCGGGTGCGCGGAGAACTGCGCACAGCAGCTGAGGCCCTCTGGGCGGGGCCCCCTGCGCAAGGCGGGGCCCCATGAAGCCTGCGTGATTGGCCTGTAGGGAGGGGCGGCCCTGACTATAGTTAATACCTCCGTTCCTAAACTGTAATGGAAACGCAGCATAAAGTGATCCTGGCCAACCGTACTAAGCCGTGCGAGGCCCTGCAGTGGAAATGTGCCATAATAGTGCTGCAAAAGAGGCGTATGATGAGTATGAGGCATGGATCTGTTTGGTATTTTAAGCAAAAAACTTCACAGACATGTTTTGTATAGGTATGGCCCTACAATATATTTTTCCAATATCGCATAATAGGTCCACTTTAAAAGCGTCATGATAACAGGTATTACAAAATAACTTTTTTTTGAGAACACATTTTTCAGTATGCAGGTAATAAGGATTCATATTTAAAACAACAATACAACATTATGTACATCACATTAGGTTTGATCAAATAAAAATAAAAATCCCAACTTCTCTAAATCATTTTTCCTGACTTCAATCATTGGCTCTTATTGCAGTGCTTCTCCAGAGCGGGTACAGCTTTTGTGCACTCATTGAAATAGCAGCTATAAGCAAAAATCTATTTGCATAACCCATACAATGAAATACCAAAAAACATCCCTTGATTTGACCCCATGTCCATCTTTTCAACACTGTACATACATCATTTTACAAAAGAATAAGGTTGTCTGTTGACTAGAAAGGCAGATCTTCAGGTTTTGGTTCCTCATCCTCTCAATGTGGCCAATCACACTTCCAGGGCTGAGACTTTGGCACGTTGAGACACTTTCCTAACTTCTCACAGCCAGCGGGGGCCCAATTCTGTAACAGAGAGCAGCAATCACAGCAAGCACAAGAATATTATGTTATCACAAGAATATTACGTTATCAGTTATCAGTGATTTACAGGAAGTTATTACTGTGCTTGTTTATTTTATTCACCACAAGGGGGCAGTGCTATGCCACAAATAAATGCACAGCCGTGTAGCTCTCACTCTGTGCTTCAGTGTGACAAAGCCACTGCCTAATTTATATCTAAGAAATCCTAAAGGACATGTTTTTCATAAAAGTCAAACACAGACACAATCTAAAGGAAAATGTCCAGGTTCAGATAATGATATGATATATATATATATATATATAGGTTATAATATGTTCAAGTTATACATTAATAGTCTGCAAGCTCAAAGCAGACAGTTAAAGGTAGGGTAGGTAAGAATGGAGAAACCAGCTCGAGTGCGCTAGAATTTGAAAGTACACAACCGGAAAAAATCTGCCCCTTCCTTCAGACTTCCTTACAGAGCCCCTCCTCCAACACACACAAACGTGCACATGACCAATGAGGGCACGAGATAAGTTTGTGCACAGATGGAAGGCTGACAGGCAGGTAGGCCATCCAGTTATTTTAGCCGGGCCGGCTCAGATGATTGGTCGTGCTTTTTACAGTACTACGGCTTCCACAGATGAGATATTTTTATGTATTTATTGTCAAAGCATTTCATGTATTCATTGCTATCGGGATGTTAAGAGCATTCCATGGAATATAACAAAAAGTGTTTCTGAAGTGAATTACCTACCCCACCTTTAACTTAAATATTCAGATAGTTTTATGAATTCTTAGTTTTTTCACAAGGGCTTAATTAATTTGTCTTTGTATTCGTGTACCTGATGTATACGTGTGATGGACAGAGAGATAAGGTGTACACATTCCTGGGATTAACGCTCAGTATCTGAGTTACCTTCTACACACACAATGAATGTATTCTCAACATAATTGATATAGTTTTGCACTTTTACTAAGTGCATCTTGATATTTATGTTGTATAAATCTCACCATCACCGCCACGTCACACATGTTGAGCTGGGGAACACCGGGCACCAGCGTACTCTTATGCTGCTCCACAACAGGAGAGATCCTGCTCAGCACTTTCTGGTACTCATGGGACGAAACACTGCAACACACAACACACATGGTCAGTATGTTGAAACTAAATGTTTGTTTCAGTTTCCATTATCTGATGATATTTTTTACTCTTATTGAAAGCAGATGTCTGAAAATCTAATCTTTTTTTGTCTGACCAAAAGTCCAAAGCCCGAAATATTTTAGCATACAACTACACATTATAGAAGCACAAAGAATACATATTTGGTAATTTTGCTTGATAAATTACAAAGAGAATGTATTTATTTTTGTCAATTGACTCAGTATTTTAAGCTTTTAATACATGTGAAACAATGACTTAACCAACAATTGAAAATGACACACACATATACAGACCCGGATCAACGGTTTCATAGTGTATCAAACACAAGTCTGTTTTATCTGTTTTGTCCATTTGTTTGAGGTATTTAACATAAATGGATTAGCCTAACATACATTCAAACACACACACGCACATACAAATTTGCATTATTTCAGATTTTTTTGGCTTTTGATCATAGAATATTGTAGTTAATGCTGCGCGCATGTATCCAGTCCACCTTATAACAGAGAAGGGAAACGCTGTAGCTTTAAACAACAGAAACACCTACACACATCCAAAATCACACACATGCTGTCCACTCGGGCACCCTTTGGGAAAGTACGCTCAGCAGGGTGAACTATGTAACCCCTACCTCATCCCCTGTCTCTCAATTACTGTTGTTGGACAGCAGTGAGCCCGAGCACCTCTGTGCATTATTATATTCAGTGTGTAAAACACAGGGGCCCCGAAGGCTTTCAAAGGAACGCTGCTCTCAATAGGACCTGTAGGGTTAATGGGCTGTGCATGCACGTGTGTGTGTGTTGGGGGAGTGGGTGTCTGGTAGCGTGACACACAGATAGACAAATATCAGCAGTGCAATTACACCCCTGATACGCTCGCCGGCAGCACCTGTGCCAGCCTTCCATGCTCCCTCCACTGCAAACCCGGCCCTCTGATTGGCCCCTGGGGACCATGTGCATGTGTGTGAGGTGAAGTGTCAATTAGAGTAATAACCCCAGGCCCTGTCCAGCTCACACCTACCCTCCCTCTTAGATCTCCCACAGGGCAGCAAGGCTTTCTCCATCAGCCAGCACCTGCTCCTCTCCTTGATACTCTCAATCTTTACTTTCCCCTACAATTACTCGCCTGGTAGTGCATTGGCCGCAATTAGTCTCTCTCCTGGTGTGCCACATTCGTCATGAGCTAACTATCAATGCACTGTGACCCGAGCTGATAGGACAGCACTGGATTCATACCCCTGGTTAAAAATCAGACATTCAGATTAAATTGCTTCAGCTATCTAAAATCGCAAATTCTGCTTTCGCCAGATTATGATCAGCAAGAGAGATATTTAATTCCCCTCCTATCTGTGCCCACTACTGGTTGCTGCGATTCATTTTGTGATAAGTGATGAAGCAACTTAATAAAAGTAAATTATGGGGATATCTATCAGACTGTCGTAAATTGTCTACGCTACCATACAAGTCTGCAAGTAAAGTGCGCCATGCATAGAGAAACTTGCATAAGATATGTTTTCTATTGTTTTGTCTATGCACTGAAAATCTCACACTGCAGACCTCTAAATCAAAAACTAATAATATCATTTGTTTATGCCCCCTCTGCAAACAAATAATAAAAAGCCTACAGTCAGCACAGCTCATTATCATGATTATAACCCTCAGCTTACTGGTGTAGAGGCAAAATCTGGAATAATAAGCAGGCTGTATGCAAATGAAGTCTTTTGATTTATAATGTATGGCACCCTAGGGGGATGGGGGCATTGCTCAGGTGTGTCACCACTCTGATTACTGATTCATAACACTATTGCTGGAACACACACACACAACCACAACCACAGTGGCAGAAGGTGGGGGAATTGAGGAGACAATCAAATACATCTGTCCTGCCTACCCCTCCCCTCCACCACCTACTCCACCCCGGTGGAAATTGAGCACTTCAGTAAGGACTATTGATTGGGAACACGGGAGCTCGGTGGCAGGCAGCAGATGAGGCCAGACTGTGAGCAGGGCTGCCTGCAGTGTTAGGGCCGGGACTACACTGCGGATGACCGAGACTCAGGGGACCCGAGCTGAGGTGGGTGGTGTGAAAGCCAGGATGTGTTAAACTCGGGGCCTTAGGTCACAGAGACCGAGGGCAAAGAGGAAGGCAGCAAAAGGCTTTAAATGAATCCAATAGGGATAGAAACCCAACATGTTTGGTAGATGCAGACCTGGTTGGGTTTGTCATCCTGGACCACCATGAGAGGCGTGGTCCAGTTACACCAGTCAAATGTGGCTGTCCTTTGTTTTTTTAACAAGTTATACGACCAAAACCTAACAACTATACATTCAAAACACACATACACACAAATTAGCATCCTTTCTGAATTTTGGGCTTTTGGTCAAGGAGTATTGTAGTGAATGCTCAGCGCACATGTATCCAGTCCACATTATATCAGAAAGGGGAAATGCTGTAGCCTTAAACACCTACACACATCCAAAAACACACAGGCTGTCCACTCGGGCACCCTTTGGGAAAGCAGGGTGAATCTAATAGGGATAGAAACCAAGTTTTGTAGATGCAGACTTGGTTGGGTTTGTGCTTCATCCTGGACACACGGACCACCAGGAGAGGCCTTCTCTAGTTACACCAGTCATATGTGGCTGTCCTTCTGTTTTTTAAAAGACAAAAAAACTACACTAAAGAGTCCTCTCCTAGGTTGCATAATTATAATCTAAACTGATTTCTATGCTGACTGTTCAGGACTGGGGATTGTGTACGTGTGTGTGCTCTTTGCTGTATCACTTCCTGCGACAGTAGTGAAGGCATGTGTGCAGACAGGCCCTACATCATCTTAAGTGGCTCTTTAGGTGCAGACAGAGATTAATGATGGCCAAGCAGCCAGTCCAGCTGGGGGACCGAGGAGCACACGGACAAAACGCACACATACACATGAGTACACAAACACACACAGTTAACTAGGATGGAGGAGAACGCTCCCAGTGGATGCAGAGGGACAGCGGCTGAGTGGGGAGAAGTGAGCTGAGGTGCACAGCAGTCGGTGGAGAAGGAGAGAAGTAACAAGGGAAAGAGTATCAGGAACGTTTGGAGAGGGAGAGGACTGAATAGAGAGAGGATGAGAGAGGATGGAAGAAAAGTGTTGCGCAGTTGGGTGACCTTGTAGACGAACCTCTGCTGTAGAGGTGAAACAGGAGTATGCCTGTTTGGTTTGTGTGTGCGTATGGGTCTGTGTGTTTGTGTGCACATCTAGCACTCTGCACAACACATCGCTGCGTATTGATTGGTTTTTCCTTTTTTTTTTATTCTTCCAAGTAAATAGCAAGGCTAAAAGGTGGGCATTTGAAAAACAACATTAATGTTTCATCATCCAATTTCACTACAGAGCTGAAAGGAGTTGGAGCAGGAGGCCAAGAGGAGATGAGGCGGTGCAGGGTGTGAGAGGCAGAGCTTGCAGAAGGCAGCAAAGAAAGGTCAATCCAGAAAGGTTTTATGGCAGGAGGGAGCCAAAGCGAACACTGAGCACAAAAGGAATATATAATCATCAAAGCGATTATTAGATGATCTTAATGTATTAGTCATTACGTCAACTTGCACCATTTTCCCTCAAAGACCACATAAATATTGGTAGTATGACGCTCATCTATCTTTGCACCCTTATTTAGTAATAGTTTGAGTTCAGCTTTGGCCGTCTGTATCTTCTGGTGTGACTCGATCCTCTCTGTGATCTTAACTCTCCTCTGACTGAAGGCAGAGACACACAAAACTCAATGAAACAGCACTCGCTCTCAATTTAGACCTGAACAATTTATCCCAATGAATCAGCATTGATCTCATACAAATACTGCGCTCCCAACAGGCAAACTGCTTTCCTATTCGCTCCCCCCAAGATCATTTCCAACATCTCTTCGCTTATTCCTCGTTGTCTCCCTCTCTACCTGTTCACATGTTTTGATTTTCTTTTCTTTTCAGGGAACTAACCTGATGGGGAACTTTTCCCCAGGATCCCGCCCCAGGTGGAAAAGGATTGGCTGCAGTGTGTGCTCCTTCTGGTCGTGAGTAGTCACACCCGGGACCTCTTCACCTGGACAGAAATTGATGCCCTTCAGGGGAAATCACACAACAGATGAGCATAATGACAACTTTTATGACTCGGATGCACTTTACAGTATCATTGTACATGTATCATAATGTATTTCTAGCAGAGTATTTATGAGATTAGTGATTGATGATAAATTAAACATTTTAGGAGGAATGTATAAACCATGTTTGGTATGAAACAATTATATATTTCATTGAACTCTTTCTGCATCACTTAAAAAAACTTAAAGACAACCCTTTACATCTTATTTTCTCAACAATTCCCGTAATGATTTGTTGCTCTCTGTTATGACGTTTCTTTATGTTTTTTTCCCCCATGATGATCGCCCAATTTGATTATTTTAGATGTTCATCATGTGCATCAAAAAAGAAAATCTAAAAACTAAATTAAATATCCAAATGCTTAAATGTATGCGTGCAGCCAGCTGCTACTTTAAGCCCCATGCTTAATCTTATTGTTGCACGGCCTATATGCATATTGTCTTCCAATCTGTTGTGTTCATTATGCAGCTACTGTTGGTACATCATGACGGGGCTCAAGTCACTGACAAAATGAGGATTTTCTTCCTCGTGCTGCCTCCCCCGCTTCATCTCTCCACGCCTTCGCTCCCGCTCCATGACTCCATTCTGGCAGTGATCGCAGCCTGATTGAGTCACACTCACTCCTCCAGAACCCCCTGGAGATCTCCCCCCTTCCCCAACACAAACATACACACACACTTTTTGATGAGCACAACTAATATTGAGAAAGCATTCATCTGTGAGGCACTGTGGCTGCCCCCCTCTGAGATCGCTCAACAGAGCACCTAAAAAATACATATAGAGAGAGAGAGAAAGAGAGAATGTGAGAAGCAGAGTCACCCCCCGCCCTGCAGACCTTCCTCTCATCCAGACAGGCCCTGTCTTTTGAAGCCAAAAGCTTAGAAATGCAGAAAAGAACGAAAAAAAAAAAAAAATCTCATCCCAGAGGAGCAGCCAGAAAAGGCCTGCTGTGTGTCTCTCTGACTCTGTCTCATGTACCCTAGACAGAACAGCGAGAACTCCATATCTCCCCTGACATTAATGCTATGGATACAACTAGGCTGCTTTCAAACTGGAGCAGAGCAGTCGCTATTACAAGATAAGGAGCAGGAGCATCCAGCGATGGTAGGATGGATTATGGAAATGGAAATATCTGATGTGTATTTTTGATCCAAAACTAAATGAAACAGATATTTATATAGATTGTAGCATATCTGTATTACAATATACCGAAAAATATCTACTTTCGATTTCATAGGAACGCATTTGTTTTTTACAGGCATCTTGAAATTGCTGTCTTAATGTGTAGCAAACATTTGTAATGCCTTTTGCTTAAAAGTAAGTGAACCATGTTCTGTTTAGCAAGCATAGCAGTGTTAATGTCACAGGCCACAATGTAGCTCAAAAGTGAGCAGGAGCTGATGACAGTAATCTGTTGTCAAAGTATAAAAAAACAGTGTAAGACTAACAGGTGTCTGGGAAATCGTTATTTTTCAGTTTTCAATCATCAGTCTGTGAAGTATTTAACTGCCATAGATCTCCTGCTGTATCACAGGTTACTCAGCAATACAGATACAAGGAGCCACGACAAACTATATTTCGCAATATTAACATCCCTACACTCCCTCAAGAGAGTTGAATGAGAGCCATTTAAGCCTGTGAAATTTCTCATTTTCCTCATGGCTGAGCTGCATGAACACAGCCAGGACAGAGCAAAACGTCTCATCTATTAACCTGTAATGTTGTTCTTTTTCACAGACACACTTATTCCGTTCTTGTTTATTTTTTTTACCATATACAAATTATATTTTATATATAAGACGAAGAAGCAGGAATCATGTTGTTGTATGTAAAAGGGCTTTGATTGGTTATTTCTGTAGGAAGACAGAATACACTAGAAACTCTATAGGGTTTAAGGGGCTATTATTTAAAATTATTCAATAATTCATGTTATTCCTGGGAGAGATAACCTAAATAAGGAATATACATTTTCTCTGAAGCAAAACATGTATGTCAGTTTGTTTAAATTGTTCCTGTTTATAAAATGTACTATGGGTTACATTAATTGGAACGTTTAAGGAATCTAATCACAAAGACATAACGCATATTGGGGATTTAACTTTCTCCTGAACAGACACTGATCTGCACATTAATAAGGAGAACCAAACATACATGTTCATGTTTTCTCTCCACCTCTCTCTCTCATATACACACACACACTACACACCCCCCCCAATCGATAGGCAACTCACAGGCAATCAGAAGCCATTATTTGTGAAGTTCCACTTCAGTTCACATGAGTTGATAAAGGAGGCTGCTATTGATTCAGCGGCCCTGAAGGAGAGAGCAATTTAAGCGACCGATGGGGCATAAAACAAACTGGATCACAGGAAAAGCAGAGCCATGATGGGAGGACAGGAGGACATGTTTTTTTATGGAAAGAGGAGAGAAATGTAGAACACACTACCCTGCTTCTCAAGTGTCACATTACACATTTCTCCAGATACATTTAATCAGCACAAAGTTGATGTAATTACGGCCCAAGAGATACTGCAGGCATCTGGCTTTCTATCCTTCTTTTGAGCTCCGTGGTGCCAAAAGAACAAGTCTACAGCGGGGAATGACGGTATGTAAATGACGAGGAAGAAGATCTCCACTGGAGTCAGAACAAACAAGTCATCTGGTTGATGAATGATGTAAGTTCGCTGATGTGGGGGTTCTTCATTAATATTCATTACGCTCTGATGTACACAGCAGTCAACTGATGAGCCATTTTCAAGATAACACCAACAGTGTAAGTGTTTGTGTGTTTGAGGCAGATTAGGAGAGACAAAGAGGGAGGATGTGGAAGCACAAATCAAGAACTGAGGAAACCGACATGGGACAGAGAGGCTGTGTTAATAAACGTACCTTGTTAAACTCTTCTAATGAGTTGCTCCAGGTCCAGTAGTGTGCCTTGTATTGTCCAATACGCACAGCCATCAGCTCATTGCCACGGTAATAGAAGATCGGCCTGTAATGGATGAGATTAGGAACAAATGCTCAGATTTGTTTTCTTCCACGTTGAGTTTGAACTAACGTGGAAACTTGTGTTTTAAGAAACAAAGACATTTCGTCTTGGAAAACTTTTAACGTTTTTTTACCCCTTCTCTAAATGTTTTTATCTTCCAGGAATATGAGCTTTCTAATCACCTAAAAATCCCCAAAATCTAACATAGGCTTTCTAATGTTTACCGGGTTCAGTGTTAACCGTGTTCAGCATTTTAGTGTCGGACAGTAGCATTAGTACTTTTTAATAAGCAATTAGAGGTTGACAGGAATGACATTCGTTTTTAAATTCAGAAAAATGATTTCCCCTAGATGATAACTAAAGGAAAGTTTACAACAATGCTCTCACTCAGGGACGTGATGTTTATTATAAAAGGGTTTAAAAAATCTGGTAGCACTTTACAATAAGACTAGCCTTATAAAGGGTTTAAGAATAGTTTGTAATTCATTTATTAATGAAGTTGTGAAAACTTTATAAATCATTAATAAGCTTTTATAAGACATGAGATAAACAGGGCAACCGGTTGCTTGCCAAATAGTGAGCCCACATTTATTATGTGCTGCTAAGCCTTATTAGAAATATTGTTACCGATTATAAATGGTAGTAACTCATTAATAAATGGGAATGTGTTTTACACTTTACAATAAGGCTCCCTTTTGGCAGTTATAAATGTTAGTAACTCATAAATAAATGGTAATAAAGAGATGCCAAGAAACATCAAGATGGAAGGGGGGGGATTCAACTCGGTGAACAACAGATACTAAGGATGCTGGCTGATGAAGAAGACAAATTAAGCTAGGTAGCCAATATAAGGCTTAGTCATCTTGCCAAATAGTGAGCCTGTGTTGACGTATGTTAGAACTTGTTTATAAATGGTTCTTAATGATTAATAAAGTGTTTACAACCTAATTAATAACCTAATTATAAATCCTTTATGAATCCTTTATAAGGATAGTCTTATTGTAAAGTGGTACCAAAAATCTTTGTCTCACAAAAATGGGGAACTCCTGTAACAGTGTGTGTGTGTACTGGCCTGTTTCCCTGTTTGTGGGGGTGGTTTAAGAGGACCGGTGTCAGGTCCAGTCCATCCAGGGCTCTGTCATCAGGAGGGCTGAGGCCGGCCAGAGCCAGACTGGTGGGGAACAGGTCCATCACACTGGCCAACTGGAAATTCACCTGGAATAAAAGACAATATTATCAAAAACAAAAATCCCTGTGTGTTTCTGTTGCACACAAAACAAGCCTTTAAGAAATGAGGACTGGCCAAGTGTCCTCTCAAGGACTTAAACTCACGTTGCTCCTAGGTTCTTCCATGTATGTGTATGCCACACACACACACACACACACACACACACACACACACACACACACACACACACACACACACACACACACACACACACACACACACACACACACACACACACACACACACACACACACACACACACACACACACACACACACACACACACACACACACACACACACACACACACACACACACACACACACACACACACACACACACACACACACACACACACACACACACACACACACACACACACACACACACACACACACACACACACACACACGTTATTAATGGCAGTGCTAACGGGTGTTTTTTGGGGAACATTTTAGCATCAACAAAGAGGTCCTGGTTTCTTTCTTTCTAAGAATTATCCCATGAAAATGTTGCTCCTAAATCAAGAATAAACAGTTTAATTCTGCTTTTAATACAAGCTTACTCTATAATGCTAGATATTCTTCATGTACAAGGTAGCAATGCATAGTCATGATAGGATGTTTGTATGTGTTATTGTGTGCACACATGTAGGAAAGAGGTGCATTTCTTCAGTCTACTCTCTAATCCCTGCTTCGGGGAGCCTCCAAAATGTCTCCTTTCTAAATGAGTTTTTTAGGGAGGAAAAGGAAAAAGGAGGAGCAAAGAAAAAGAGGAGAGAAAGTAGGGAGAGGACAAGGCCCGGGCGAGCAGGCGGCTGGAGCGAGCTGGTGTTTTATCTCCTTTTCCCAGTCCCAGTGAAAAGCTTTATTTTATTTATAAACTTTGAACTATTTTCAGATAAAATGACATTTTTTCGTTGTCATCCTTGATCTTCCATTCCATTCTCTCCTGAGCGAGCCTTAGAGGGAGGCGGCACGCTCACAATCAGATAGCGCTATCAGGCCTCTGCAGCTGCACCGCCATGTGCCGCTGTGCTCCTATCGGCAGCCAACACACACACACACACACACACACACACACACACACACACACACACACACACACACACACACACACACACACACACACACACACACACACACACACACACACACACACACACACACACACACACACACACACACACACACACACACACACACACACACACACACACACACACACACCACACACACACACACACACACACACACACACACACACACACACACACACACACACACACACACACACACACACACACACACACACACACACACACACACACACACACACACACACACACACACACACACACACACACACAAGCTCCTTAGCACTGAAATGAATTCCCCTTTCTTCTGTATCCACAGAACCAGCCACAGAAAAGGCTTTGCAATGCATTCCATGATCTATCTGCTCATCCAGACACTTCCTCTCACACACACACAAACACTAACAGATTTAGCCCTTCACTTCATTTTTTTTAAAGTCCCCCTCACACAGTCACACAGAAACCATTAAAGAAGACAGGACAACAGGGCATAAGAAAAAGCAAAAGTGACAATTAGTTGGTAATAACTTGCATGACCAAGAAAGCTAAACTTTCAGCCTGTTGCCATCTTTTATTTCATCTTTTATTAGCCCTGCCCTTTATTGCAGTCATGGCTGAACTTCGTTCTTTCTTCACCCTTTGTTCTTTACTTTTTTAACTGACTCATCACTCTCTATTAATGTCTCATTCATTTCTGTCTGTGTTGTGAGGGGGGCTGTTGGTTATCTTGGGAGGCAGAGCTTCTATCCGGTCTCTGCCACTCTGCCTGTGTGTCTGCTGCCTGATAAAACACAACAAAAGGGATTGTGACACTCGACGACGTGGTGTGGCCCGACACCCCCCCACCCGCCTCCACATCTTTGTTCCTGCAGCCACCACCCCTCATCACCCTAGCCCCCTCACCCCCCCCCTCAGGCACTGGGAGAATGCTGAATCTGCTTCATTCCAGTACACCTCCTCCCATCCTCCGAGAGAATAACCAGTCGTCAACAATTTTCTGCACATTCACAAAAGTAAGGTGAATTACTTAGTTTCATCTGTCAGATGTATTCACAGATCACCAATCCCCCCAAAATGTGTCTCTTAAACACCATAAAGATGTTATCATGAGTGAAATAAACCTGCTGAAATCCCGCCTTAACAAAGGATTGCACGGCTGTTTGTTGTCTATTATTTTGTTCAAAGAGCTTACAGACCTTTCAATACACAGATCAACAGAGATTTCAGACTACAAAACCAGAGAGGGGGCAGTCCTGTGTGTGTCGTGTCCTCCCTCCTAGAGTGATACATCCAGAGCTGCAGAGCACAGTAGCTCCAACAAAACAGCTTTGTCATCACAACCCCAAAGAGCTCCGGGGAGGATCGATTGACCCTCCTTCTCACAGCTAAGCCACACATACAAACATACACACATGTTTGTTTCGTGATGTTCTTCATTTGTAGTATAATGAGTTACATCTGTGTCTCCCACTGGTCTAGAAAGCTACACAGATACAGCTGCACAGATACAACTAATCCATACAAAAGCACACATATATGCAGGCATGCAAAGTCACAAATGACACAGACATGTTCTGCACATGCATGCTAAGACACACTGGTCAATTATAAAGTGGCAGGGGTGCGGCAAAGCCCTAACAACACAGAATACTCCTGGCAGTGTAGCAGTGTCTTAAGCATTGCTCCTTTTCTCTTTTCTATGCCAGCCACCTCTTTTACTTCTTCCTTGCTTCCTTCCCTGTACCCCCCATCCACCCCTCCTGTTCCTTTATCCTGAGCGCCTGGCATATTCAGATACTGAAGTCCTCATTACGGCTCAATCCAACCTCAGCAAACACACAAACAGATTAGCCGCTTAAGACGCTCCCAATCCCCCTCTCCCTCGCTCCTCTGCTGTGCTATCAGGCCCCAGCACACCCCTGTGAGATGAGCCAGGGGCAAGGCTTACTGCAGACTGCAGCCTCCGCTCGCTCCTCCACCAAATCCCTCTGCGTCACAGCCCCGTGTCACAGCTGCCCCTAATACAATTAAAAGTCATTTGCAGAACGCACAGGCTTAGAGGATCACGGTGTGGGTGGGGGGTTAAATTGGGGAGGGGGAGGCAGGAAAGAGAGAGCTTGGAGTATTAATTCCAGGCCAAAAATATTTGAAGAAATAGTGGAGAGAGCGCCCATACGCTTTGAGGCCGCAATCACGCAGTAATTCTTTACTAGAGTTCAATCACTCCAAAGAAGTTGAATATAGTCAAGATTGACTGCTAACAGCGCCAGTAGGTGAGAGTGTGTGTATGTTAAGTGGTAAATGATACACACATAAAACACAAAGCAACAATAATTAGAAAGAGGATTAGTTAAATGATTCCTTTACGGTCCTGTATGTCGCCTGCAGCTTTATAGAGAATATTACAGCTCCTGGTACCTGTTGATAGGCAGAACATTAAGGAGCAGCAACAATGTTTAAAAGAGGAATAACTGGCTCTGGATCTTGGGTCTAGTTTATTCTCTAGAGAAGACGGTAGGGATTAAGTGAATGATTGTATTTTAGCAGGCTTTATTTGGTAAAAAGCTTCAAATCACAGGGGTATTCTTACTGTGCCTGCTTTGATGTGTCCAGGCCACCAGGCAATGGCAGGCTCCCTCATGCCCCCTTCAAAGGTGGTCTCTTTCCCACAGAGGAATGGCCCATTGCTCCCGGCTGAGGAATCAGAAGCACAAAAACACATGTAAGCATGTATAAAAATACACACCTGTACAAGACAGAAAATGTGCCTTGGTATGCACTGACTCGAAGGGAGAAACTCTGTGTGCAAGTGGGAATTAATTTGTAGTGCTTTCCTTCATTTGGTCCAGACGTTAGCGCTGCTCCGTTGTCAGAGGTGAAGAAGACAAAGGTATCATTTTCAATGCCCAGTCTCTTCAGCCACAACAAAATATGACCAACGCTGTAGTCCAGCTCCATCACTGCATCACCGTACCTGCAGAACACAGACAGTCAAAGCTGTTATCCTTCCCAATGAGAGATTATATTAATTTAGTGGGAATGCTGACACAGCATTCCAACTATCTGTTATGCTACGCATGAAATTCTTTATTATTCCGCCGGGTTATTTTGCGCTGCTTCTTCTCCCACTTTGAACATCGCAGAAACTCTGTTCAAACATCAAAACGTTCAGCTCGGTCGGGAATCAATGGATATTATTATTATCATTCATAACTTTCATAATTCCAGAGATACATCCCATAATACATCCCATTTTAACATGGAAGTCAATGGAGAAATCTTCAGACTTCAACAATCTTCATGCAACTTCAACTGCTAACTGCTACTTCTTCAACTGCTAACTACTCCTTCATACTTTCACTCAGAAACCTCATTCCAACTTTAAAATGTCACACATCTTTCTGACAATATTCGCGTAACACAACTTTTAAATCTGATTCTTACTTTTACAGATATTAAACATTGACGTGCTGGACGCAAACGCCCAAACTTCGCTTGTATATCATCGGTCCATGCCTCAACAGCTTACGCCAGATCTGAGATCTCACCATAGGTTGTTGCCATGGAAACGCATCCCTCGCCATAAAACACGATGTCGCTGTAGCTCCAATGGACACGGTCCGGTCGTCCCACAATCTTCACCTGTATATCATCTCTCCATGCCTCAACAGCTCTACATCAAATCTGACCTCTCACCATATGCCGTTTCCATGGAAACGCATCCCTCGCCATAAAACACGATGTTGTCGTAACGCCTATGAAAAGGGTCAAAACAGCACCACTTCAGATAATGGTTAACGGTCCAGCCCTCAACAGCTCTACGTCAATTATGGGGTTTCATCATATGCCGTTTCCATGGAAACGCATCCCTCGTCATAAAAGACGATGTCGCTATAACTCCTATGAAAATGTTCAAAAAGTGCTCAAACTTCACATGTGTGCTAACAGTCCAGCCGTGAAGACATCTACGGGACAATTTTGAGATTTCTTCAAATGCCGTTGCCATGGCAACACAATGCTCGCCATTCTCATAACTTCCGTGAAACTGCTCCAAACGCCCCAAAACTTCACAGGTTTGGTAACGATGCAGCCATCAACGCATCTAAGCGTATTATGGGGTGTCATCAAATGCCATTGCCATCGCGACAGACCATTCACCATCAAGTTAGTTCAGAAGTTTGCAGTTCAAATATTCTGCTGCTTTTCCAAGCCTTTTTACTTTCTTTTCTTCTGTCATCACACATTCAAGCCCCCAGTGTTCATGTATCATTTCAATCTAAATTCTTCACTTTCTTCTTAAACATTACATTTCAGCATAGCAGTTTAGCGTCAGCTTTTCAGAATAAAGCATTCCCACTAGCAATTTCTTCAGGAATTGCATTCTCTAGTTTATAACCTTATTCCTCTGCTGGACAGTAAGTCAGTAATGTAGGATATAAAGTACCGGCCTCGCTGGCTTTGCCCTAGGAAGGGTTTGGAGGCGTAGACAGGGGCGTGAGTTGCATCGGGCGCCCAGTAGAGGAAGAAGGGCCGCTGGGCCTCTGTCTGACGGCGGATGAAGTCAACACCTTCCTGTAGAGGGCGGAGGGTGGGAGAGTCTGTCAGTGCAGATGTCAAATGGTTTACTTGAATCACAATACAGCTGTCAGAAAATAACCCCTTTCTCCTCTACATACTACATACTATATCTAAACTTGTTGTGCCTTTGTTTCCTCAACAACATTAATAATAGGTCTACTGAGACTTTTATTTTCGAAAAAGGCATACAATATGGATTTATTTAGTCTATTTGGTACTGCACCTGGGAATAGTTGCCACCTATTTTCAGGGCTGCGGTTTTTGTTTCGCACTGTTCTAAAATCTAAATTGTTGATCACAAAAAGCATACTAATAGGAGCTTTACAAAGCTCTATTTGACAGATCCATCTTCTTCTTGTGATTACAGAGTGCACCTCTCAAGCATGCAGCTCGTCTCTGCATGCTGCTTTTGATCCCTTTATAAACTGAATAGGAGGGACAGACATAGGCAGCAGGGATAATCAAACAGAGTGCGCAAAAGTCAACAATCCACTTCTGCTGGTGAAAAGCATGGCAATGATCAAAGGCCAAAATCAGGCTTTAATTGAGCTTTAAATTGGTTAAATAGATGATTCACTTTTTTGTGCTTTTATGTTCTGGTGAACAAAAGACCATTCTTCTATGGTAGACCATAAATATATAGTGACTTTCATTATGTTCTAATAATGACTTTACAGAGGAAACTTTGAAACAGAATTTGGTTTATCTGAAATACTCCACTGAAGTGTTGTGAGCCTTAACTTACCAGCAGGTACATCTGTGTGAGGTTGGACTCTCCAGTCTTCCTGTCAATCTTAAACTCCTCGTAGTATCTGGAAAACAAGTGGGTTGCTATTATTTATTAAATAAACCTTCATATTTATTTAGCCATTATCCCATCTGAATAGCTGCTGTCCCCACACCATGCCATTTCTCCACTGCTCATTCAACCGCATAAAATAACTCTTTCATAGCAACCTGATTGTATTGTCAAGGCTTTCAATCTCCCTCTAAATTTACCTAGACTACCGCAGACAATATCATTACGACAACAGAAGCAAATTTCCCTCTTGCGGACTGTGTTTGCAGGAGATTTTGGTGAAAGACATATCTGGGGAGTCTCTGCAGATCTGAACAGAGGGAACTGTTATGAGGTGTTGCTGAAGCGTGGCGCAGCAAGCAGGGAGGCAGTGACAGGCATCTCTCTTTCTTACGCTTCACTTCCGCCAGGTGTCCTCGCACACAGCCAACGCAACCTGCCGTCTCATGAGGGCTTGTGTGTTTCAGTGAGTATGCGTGTCTATGTGTGTGTGTTTGTCTGTCCAGGGCCCAGGTAAGCAATGCTGATTAAACCCACGGCTAAGCGAAAAACACGCCCGGCTGCCAGTTCCAATGACCCTGAATACACATATGGCTGTTTTGGGGAAAACAAATGGGCGGAAAATGGAATACACAAGCACAGCTGGTACAGAGAAAGAAGAGGAGGGGAGACACCCAACTCACCCAGAGAAGCAGACAGCCAAGCTATTCCACTGAGTCAGGTGGAATGAA
The DNA here is from genome assembly GCF_902827175.1 of Gymnodraco acuticeps. Taxonomy (NCBI): domain Eukaryota; kingdom Metazoa; phylum Chordata; class Actinopteri; order Perciformes; family Bathydraconidae; genus Gymnodraco; species Gymnodraco acuticeps. The sequence goes on from NW_022989768.1 coordinate 4,183,592, forward strand.
CATTTTCAGCCTCGGTTTCTGTCTGCTGTTATGCATATATGAGTGCTTGTGTGTTATCCTACCTGCCAAGCATCTCAGAGTTGTTGTAGACGGGGATGTTGGGTCTGATGCTGCTGTTGTAAGGGCCAAAGTGGCAGTCTGGTGCACCAAACCATTCATCAAAACCATTCTTCAGGGGCAGGTACTGCGGTCTGTGGCCCAGATGCCTGAGTGACAAACAAAGTGAACTCATACACTGTAAGATCAATGAGACTGAAGGACCATTCTGCATGTTTAAATGTGGACTTCTACTACAAAGCAATTGTACCTTTGCTACTACAAATCTTTTTTTCGAAAGCGCAACATACTTAAATTCATGTTTTTTCCGCAAATGACTATATTATGGCTCTGATTGGTTTCTATTCACTTCAATTTAGGACCTAAATGCAGACCTTTTAAACCTTTTGCAGAGGTTTGAAACTTTAAGACAGGTCTGCAAAGCTGTGTGATTGGTATAGTAACATTGTGAGGATAAGTAAGCATGCCTGGTTGCATTACTGCAAAGAAATGTAGTGGAAATAAAAACTAAATGATTAAAGAATGTGGAAATAATGTTCATCAGTAATGTTAAAGCTAGAGTAGGAAAGTTATTTTGGAATAATATTTTGTTATATTTTTTCAAATTCTCTTTCCAGATGACAGCAATCAATAAATATAAACAAACGGTTGGATACTTTAAAAAATGTAGCTTAATTTTGCTGGCTTTTCCAAAGCTGCCTGCCCAGCTTTAAGTATACATGATTTGTGATTAAATTGCCAAAATATGCAATATGGCATTAAGCCTCGATCCTGTAATGCGAGGCATTTATTCCATGGCACCATCAAGGATGGTCATCAACATACTGCGACCTCTAAAAGTTCAGTAGCCTCTAAAAACCTGGAATACAAAAGATAAAGAGCTCACCACTTGCCAACAATCTTGCTGACATAGCCCTTTTTCTTCATTATCTGGGGTAACAAAATCTCGTCCTTGGAGATTCCTCCCACTATCTCCTGTGGTGTGTATGCTATAAAAAAGGTCAAAGTTTAGTGTACAAAACTTTCCGTGACTTAATTGCACACTGTACATTATAGTAATGAGAAAACCTGCAGGAAATCATTTGCAGCTGGATAATTTACACAGTTTGGATGTACTGCAAGTGTACCGTTTCTGGCGTGGCCGTTTGTGGTGTAGAAACCGTTTCTGACAGGCAGCCTCCCGGTGAGAAGAGCAGCCCTGGCTGTTGTAGAAATTATGGGAAAAAAGGTCATTATGATGATCCAAATGCTTTTTCCCCCTTATTTTCATAATGCTCTGGCATGCATCTGAATAGTTTGTTGATACGTTAAGCTTTTGAAATTGTGTTTTTTGTAACAACTCAAATACCAATACCCATTAGTTTATCAACTGCTATTCAAATCTTAAATTGTAATCAATGATCACTGCTGTCAAGTGCAACCCCAATGAACACAATTCAATAAAAAAAAAATGCAAATCACCTTTACAGCTTGTCAAACTGGCATTTGTAATACATTATCTGTACTTTTTTATTAACCTTTTTTGTACAAAATACAAACTCCCTTTTTAACAATAGTTAATGTAATAACTGTAAGTAGTGTACTTTGTTCTGTATGTTGTATTTAAATGAGATGAGGTGCAAGCTTATTTTTTTTGAGGTTCTTTCATATATCAGGTGCTATTTTGATTTACATTTTGATAATGTGACAATAAAAACAAGTAGAGATAGAAGGAAGTAGTGATTATGACTGGCATTGTTCTAACATCCTGTTAGCTTCTATATTACAACATAGAGCTGCTGACTCACATGGGGAACAGAGCGGGTTGGCAGTGTAGAAATTTGGAAACAGCATGCCCTGAGCAGCCATGGCATCCAGGTAGGGGGTCTCTTTAGAGGGCTGGCCCAACACCCCCAAGTCCCCCCAACCCATCTGAAGTGCAGAGGGAAGTTTATTGACACATATACAGATACACATAAAGCAGTGGTGGAATGTTATGAAGTACATTTACTAAAGGATTTAACTCAAGTACATTATATTGTCAGGATTATTTTTGCTACTTATATTTTAATGCTAACAATGTTGTAAGAAGTTAAATGCCGGACTCTTACTTGTACAGAGTTTCTGTACTGGTATTGCTACTTTTACTTATGTAAAAGGACTACGAACTTAGTGTATCCCTTTCAGAAAAAGAAAGCATACATTAAAGCACACATATACTGTTCACAGGCAGCAAGGATCAATGAGATGCAGGCTATACAGTACATGGACAACTGCTACTAGTTCTGAAAGCCTAGAGACAGAAGGAAAACAAATACCTTTACCGAAAAAAGAAAGAGAAAGAGAGAAAACAAATGACTTGTAAGAAAGAGGGAGAGAGAAATATGATTCAGACACTCATTCACTGCTCAAGCAGATCTGTAATGCTGCTGATGTGATGAACTAAAGTTACAATAACACATTAAAAACACAAGACATAACTTACGTCATCCATGAGCATGATGATTATGTTTGGAGATGATGCATTTGAAAGCTTTTCTGTCAAGGAACAACATATTATTGAAAAAAAGAGAGTAAGAGTTAGAGAAGACATCACTCGCATAGCTGCAGTCATATGAGCAGCAACATTATACATCCATGGCAGCAACTTCTAGGAAGTGCTTTGTTTGTCTTCGTGCGGCAACTTCAGCGCAACGCTTGCGCATACACACACAGCAATTATTTTGTGTTTTTGCATTTAAGTTTGAGATTGCTTTAAGCTTTATTGGCCATTATGTCCTTAATTTGTTAACGCGAATGGTGGACTTGGGTATAAGGATTTAATAGCAAAACTACAAAATATATATGTCATGTGATGCATTCAGGACCTTCTGGTAAATGTACGTGCGCGATGGGATTAGATATCGGTCGAAATGAATAATGAATCATGTAACAAATATATTTATAAATACAATGAAATACGTAAATAAAAAACATGTTTTGCATATCATGGTTAAAATGTATTATATGATATAAAATATAAGAAACCACATAGGCAAGTCAAATCGTATTTCCACTTTTCCACCAGCTTCTGAATGCAGCGTATCACGTGATAGTGCCTGACAGATCAGAGAAGGAAAGCTAACATGGCGGTGTGCATATCAGTCATCGCAAAAGAGGTAATGATTGCTTTTGTTAAATGTTCCAGGTTCTATTTGTATTCTGCTTTTTAATGCTAAGATGTTTTCCATTTTCTACTTATCATTGTCTCGAAGCAAATGTCAGCTCTCTGTGTAAACCAGAAGGTCTGAAGGTGTTGAAAGACACCAACAGAGCTAACAACATTAGCATTATTCTTTTGGTGTATAATTTGCTGCATCTACGTCGACATGGTTGAGTTTTTAAATGGAAGCTTATTATGTGACTGTACTCTTTATTGTCCTCTCCCAGAACTACCCGCTGTATATCCGCAGTGTGCCCACCCAAAATGAGCTGAAGTTTCACTACACCGTGCACACCTCCCTGGATGTGGTGGAAGAGAAGATCTCGGCTGTGGGCAAATCTTTAGGAGACCAGAGAGAGCTGTACCTGGGTCTGCTCTATCCCACTGAAGACTACAAAGTGTATCCTTGTGTCTCCACAGGTTAAGGGACATGTACTCCCAGCACCTGACTTTTCTATTTATTAGATCATCAATCTAGAGACTGTGGTCCAAGGATAAATAGTAAATACCCTTTAAACAAAATTGTCAACCCCTAAACACATGTACACATCTCTACTAATCAAAGATACCTTACTCCTTTAGCTATCGCATTTAACTTGTAAAATGTTTTTTGCATGGTTAAGTGTATGATTATTGAAATATGTGCTGTAAAAAATGGGGTTTTAATGAACTCTGTAAATATACTCCAACAGGAAAAACGAATATCCTTGACTGGTGAACTAGATATGGGTATGTAACAAACTCCAAGGTGAAATTTGTTATCGTTGTGGACTCCTCAAATACATCATTACGGGACAATGAAATCCGAAGTGTAAGTTGAACCCCTGCATGTCTTAGAAAAGTGCATAACAATCATAATTCTCCAAAAGCTACATTACAAGCAATGTTTTAGTTTAGTATACACTTGAGTCAGTATGTTGAGCTAGTTTTATATTGCAAATGCTGAATTTGTGGGTGTTTCTCAATGTCGAGGCACTTCCTTGGTAGGACATGTCTTCCGAGTCAGGTCCTTCAGAAGCTAGGCAAGAATCCTTCCTAGCCTCGGAAAACGAAGAATGGTGCAACAGGCTAACGGGTGTGCAAGTGTGCGTCATATGCGAGGCCCCGCCTTAAATGGAGCGCGATTTCCGCCAAAGATTTTGGAAATTGGTCCGTGTGCAAAGCATTGTGGGGATTTTAAGACCGTGGAGGATACACATGTGCAGCCTCGAAATTTCCTGCAACGAAAGACGCCGGCCTCGGTAGAATTCCAAGGATCCTGGACATTGGAACAGTCCTTCGGCGGGACTCGATGACGTAGCATCCTTGAAATAGTGGCTCTGGAGGAGCCTTCACCGACATTAGAGGTTTCTCAATACTCTAATTTCCCCTCCTCGACTCCTCGGTCCTCCGGTTGTGACCCGGAAATGAATTTCAGCGCGCCATGTTGAAGGACATCTCATTTCTCTAAATGCACATCGAGGACCGAGCATTGAGGAGGCTCTCTGGAGGAGCTCTAACCGAGGAGACACTGATGGGTCCTCCACGGCTCCTCCGTGGATGCATTTCCGGGAACGGTGGAAGTGTTACGCACGGCCGGACTTATCTCAGCCAATGACAGCGCTGCATGCATCCCCTGGATATTATTTTAGAAACTGCTTTCATCGCTACGCGATGTTTACAGTGAGAACAGCTGTGAGGTCCGTGCAGAAAGCAGAGCAGTGTGTAAAATATATATCACTCAGTGTAACAGGCCTACATTACTCTCTGTATTTGTATGCTGTAGTTTAGTGGATATCTACAAACAAAGAGTCGATATTTTTCTAAGACCATTTAGTGCTTCACATAATAAAATACACAACGGCTGTAGCCTGATTATGCTTTAGGAGCTGTAGGTGTGTGTGGTACAGTGTGTAGTTGTGTGTGTGTGTGTTGTACAGTGTGTAGATGTGGTGGACAGACGGGTCTCAGTTGGTTTGGTGTCCTCTGCTTACTTGTAATACTTGTAAATACAACTTTTGGCCCGTAATTTCAATTCCCCATTTCAGCGACCAGAGAGAGAGAGGGGGGGGGGGGAATATATATATATATATCCAGTCTGATTGTGTTAAGTATGAGAGCACTCTCATAATAACGTGTTTGATTCTGAAATTGTATATATTTATATAAATATGTGTGTGTGTATATTTCCGCATCTGTTATTGTCTCATTATACCGCACTGTCAATTAATTAAAAGTAAATATATAAGTCGTCATGAACACAGCTGTCCATCAGACAGAGGGCTGCTGTGCCTCCTGTCATCATTGATGGACGTCTCTTTAAAATGACCGCTCAGAGAGGAGTTCTCATTTTTCTAACCGCCTGCTGTCTCCTCTCTCCTCGGTTCCCCGCTCGCATCTCCTGTGGGCGGGACTAAGTATCGAGGATAGGAGTCGAGGAAAGGAGATTCGAGTATTGAGAAACCTCTATTGAGAAACACCCAGACTGTGTTGCCTGATGCCTCAGCTTACAATGTATTTAAAACTGGAAGAGAGTAAGGCCAAAGAGCTCCTCTATATTTTCTCAGTGCAGTTATCTGGGCAAGTTGTTAGTCTGTCCCTTGTGCAGAATCCTTATCACACACATTTTTATACAAATAATTATCAATATACCTGACTTTAAGATGGACATGCACACATGTATGATGAAACTTTACAAGGTGTGTGGGTTGTTTACTAATTAATTACTTGTTCTTTTCCAGATGTTCAGAAAACTACACAACTCTTTCACTGATGTAATGTGCAACCCATTCCACACTCCAGGGGACACCATTCAGTCCAAGTGAGTTAAGGCTCGACTAGATTTTCAAGAAATGTTGTCACTTATATCATCCAAATCTAGCATTGTTTAATTGTTGATCAATCCTTCTTCAGGGCTTTCGATGGCATTGTATCTGGAATGATGGTGCAAGCTGGCTGACACTTCTTCCCCCGAACCTCCACTGTACAGAACACCCCTAATCCCAACTATTGTTAACATGTTGCCTTGATTATTTAAATGCATAATAAACTACATTTGTTGATTATCATGCCGTGCGCGTGTCACTTTTTACTACAAATGGATCACAGATCATTGTTTTATTTATTTTCTAACATAGCAAATAAATTAAGTTATACATAGGGAGACTTTATACAATACATTGCAGGCAGCAACACAAAATATTCTCAACCAATTTGTAAAAACAGTAAGAGATGCAACTGCATAACTATTTGAGGATTGTCCCATGCATCCACATCAACATAAGCTAATAATGCAACACCTCTGGACTCAGTCTTCTTCTCTTCACGTCCTGAATCACTGATGCAACTTAGAAAGTCATCTCTTTCTCCATTCTGGCTCTCACATAATACTCAACTCAGTAATGCCTGTAAACATTTCTTTAAAATAATTAGTAATTTTCACCCAATTTTATTATGCATTTTGTAGTTAGTGCTAGCGCTGTTGAGGGTAGTGCGGACCACTTGAACCTGGCCCCATTTCCTCTGATGGGGGGGTGATGAGGAGAAGACACGGGTAACGTTTAGGCATCTGTTCGTGGTAGTCCATGTGTCCCCACTGTCTCTTCCCCACTGGAGGCGCTCCGTAGTAAGGGTGGGGGGTTTGGTGTTGTGGCCTGGTCGACTGGTACCGGAACCTACCGCGAGTGTTGTTCTGGTATCGGGGCGGACGAAAACCACGGCCCCTGCCTCTGGTGTGGCCACCTCTGTGTCCTCCCCTGTCCGTGGTGCTGATGCCTGGCATGTTGGTCCTCTTGGGCATTACCTGCAAGTCAAGGAAGACTTTTACAGTAATGTTTAGGATGGTTTGATGAATAGCTAAACCTTAATGTCCTAATAGTTACAATTGAGTCAAACCCAAATAACATTAACTCTTGCGGTTGTTTCTATATCTACCAAACGGAGCGATATTACAGTTTCTGAAGTACACATGACCAAATGGTCTTTTTTGGAGGAGTTTTTATTTTAATTATTAAATGGGCAACCAGTGCCTTTTTTTGTTTTTAGACAGAGGGATGACATGTGGCAAACCTTACCGTGCCAGAATGGAAACCAGGTCCTTCGCTTGGGGACCTCCAGCTCTACCAACTGAGCTATACAGCAGCCCCAAATTGACTTTTAAAATCAATTAAGGAGGGATCAGGATAATTTATATATCCCACTACTGGAAAGTAACTAAGTACATTTAATTGGTGTACAATTTTGAGGTTCTCATTTTACTTGAATATTTAACTAAAACGCACTAAGACTATTCAATGCCAATACATTTCAAAAGATAAATATTGACAACTTGTTACTTTAGATTTATATGAATACAATTTTAAATAATCATGAATGATGATCTAAACGATTATTTATTTATTTTAGTCATTCTGTTTACCAAATAATTAAGGTTTATTTTCATGCTGATACTTATGCACTTTAACTCAAGATGTTGAATGCGAACTTGTACTTGTGATAGGAATAATATCACTGTATAGATACTAACAATAAGAAAACCCTATCCAAGCACCTTTTCCACCACCAAGCTATGCTAAAATCCAGTGTTAGTCGTACTAAGAGTTCTGTGTGTGCATCATTTAGATGTGACTGACAATGAGTAACTAACTGGTCTGAGATGTTCATACAGACTACCGTGCAGTTTAATGCTCCTCACCTTAAGGACCCTTCCTCTGAACAAGGTCTCATGCAAACCAACAGCACTGTGAACAGAATCTGGATCAGAGAACTCGATGTAAGCAAAACTGTGTAAGGGGAAGAAAAAAGGCAGAAAAAGAATAAACTTTAATGCCAACACGCTTAAAATTAGTATTTTATGGTCAAACAGTGTCAGGTATAAAAAAAAAGTATTAACTGTAAGCAGGAGTGTTACCCACCCCTTTGGATGGCCTGAGAACCTGTCACACAGGATGGTCACTCGGTTGACGGGACCACAGCCATTGAAATGGATCTCCAGCTCATCTGCAGTAGCTCCATAGTCAACCTGTTACAATTAAACGGTATTGTCAGATCAAAGGTGCGAAAAACCTTCTCATATAAAAGAAATACATATACATCTTACATTTCCGACATAGACTGATCTGTTGTCTGCGTCCATCCTCTCCTCTGGAGTCATGTTGTAGAATGGTCCTGTGAAGGAAACAAAAACTGTAACCACTGCTGTTATGTTTGCAGCATAGGGAAAATACTGCCTACATAGGGGGGGGTCACTCCAAGTGCCATGAACACAATGATAATTCCGTCATTATATCCATCGCTTGCGCCATCTTAGATAGTATATGTCCGAATCTAGCTCCCCTCTGATGGCATCTCTGGTCTGAGGAGGAACCAAAAGGGAGAAAGTGGGTGAGGACACGCACACAGGCAAAAAATAGCCGCAGGCAGCAAGGAGGACCCCTTCTGGTCCTCTGGAGCTCACTACTTCGTCTCATTGGGCAGTGATGAGGCACATGTGAACAGAGAAGAGATAAGTGTCCCAGGTGTTAGCCAGATGGTGAAGGATGCAGCTACCTCACCTGCCTGGAGGCTGCGATGCTACACACACACACACCTTGCTAAAAATAAGCTGTTGAGGGTACCCAAATGCATTACAAGTAACTTACTGTACACAAAGTGACACAGTAACAAACCAGGAGGTGAATGAAACGCACGGGCTGTCTCACCAGGCCGAGGGCTACTGGTTAGGAGGTGCATGTCAATTGCATCACACCTCTCCTCCTCCAGTCTATCCGACTCTTCTTCCATCTCCATCTCATGAACTCTGGCTTTGATGGCCGCTAGCTCCTGAGAAACACAAGCACAAAATCAGAGCATGAAGTCATACAGTGTTGACAAACAGAAGAAAAAAAAACATACACAAATCTGACTGGAAAAAATAAAAGGAATACGTGATAACCTTGAAACCTGAATAATTTAGTACAGAATCTTATTGGATAAAGATGCTTCAACAAGGTCACTGGATGATTTAAGAATTAATGGGAATTATATGCTGTGGCCTTCAGAGTTGCCAGATCTCAGCACAATAACACCTATAGAAGATTTGGGGATCACCAACACTACATGAGTAGCCCATATTGCATCAGGCCATCTTGATTTTGATACATTGTGTTGATTCAAAAAGAAAATGTAAAGGTTTTCTGGTGTCCCAACGTATTGATGTAGGCTACTGCAGACTTTTTTTAAACCAATCTGGGTATGTGATATAAAAAGAGACAATGGAACATCCTGAAAGTATTGGTTTGCTATCATAAAGAAGAAGAAGAAGATAGCCCTTTGTTGATCCCCCGAGGGGGAAATTCAGTTAAATAAAATGACTAGGGGATGGACATCTTTTACTTTACACAATTGTGAATGTAGCATTAAGATCTCCTGAAGCACCAAATGTACTAATTTAATGAAAACATATACTAATTTAATCAGTTCAAGTCATAGTACAACATGTAGCTGGCCTGGGGTTTCAGGACAGGTAGAACGGGGTTTTACCATCACTTATTTCAGTGACTGAGCCACCCTGTGTTCAACACCTCACCCAGGACATGCAGTGCACCTGATTGGCTCCAAGCCGAAAACTCACTCAGCATGTTATACTGGATGTGATTCAATGATGTCGGTCTTTATGCACATACCGTTTATCAGTCATAAAACGAAACACATAGCATAGCTTATGTTTGCACTTGCTTGTCCAACACCACAGCTCTCATCTGTTCGCCGTACTATAGGTTACGTGGGTGCAAACAAACGGGACGGCAGCCTTTTCATTCAGTTTAAAACGATGATACCCACCGCGTCGTCGGCGAAATGCTCCACGATGGACTCGCCCTCCAGGTAGCCGTACTCCAGATGATTTTCCGCCATGCTCACTGCTCAACCATGGCATCTGCAAAGCGGACTGCAGCTTGCCAAACCCTCCACCTACAATTTCTCCCACCACAGGAAGGAAAAGGTTTGATAGACCGCAGGAAGCGACAGCTGACAGCATATAGGAGATAAGCTAATAGATATCACCTGTGAATGAGACTCATGACGCGCTGGATTGATTGACACTGGCGCACACGTGAGAGGGACGCTGGATGAGGATACTTCCTCCCATTGGCGCATCATCAAGGAGCCCTCCCCTTCTCTGCCCTAGCACCCTCACTTCTCCCCATCTCAACCCCATGATTTAAAGCTAGTTAAAACAACCAGCCTAATGTAATAATGTTTTGATCTACATTTATGTAGGCTACAGTAAATAGTAATATGCTTCAATGTAAAACAGACTTTTTACATTTAATTGTCACAAAAAGTGTGTTTTCCATGCGTGTCACATGGGCATTTAAACTCACTTCTACTCACTCCTTAGGAATGCTGCAAAACTGTCAAGTGTTAATGTTTTATGTATGGTATTTAAAGGGGTGGATAACAGGCTTGTTTTCACAGCAGACATTTTTGACTGGTATTTCAGGAGAGGTACAGGTGTTACTAATAACATTAACTATGGCTCAGTTATGTTCCAGTCTCCCAGTAGGCTAAGCCTCGACCGTGTGACAGTGAGCCAGCATGCATGGTACCTTGGACCTTAAAACTGAAGCAGCCAAATGATATTCAGCCATTATTTATTTAAACCTATGCTTTTAGGCGTGTGGCGCAGTGGATAGAGCCTTGGTGTTGGTTCAAACATTGTGTCCCTGGGGAAGACACTTCACCCCAAATTGCTCCTGTGGGGATTGCCCTCAGGAGTATGTAAATCGCTTTGGATAAAAGTGTCTAATAAGTAACATGTAATGTAATGTAGCCTACTATATTAAAGTAGTTTCAGTGAGGAATATATTTTCTTGGTCAGTGCATTTAAAAACCTACGCTCACATTAAAACATTAGAAAACCACAATGTGTAAAAGTAGAACCACTCTAAAACTATGTTTATTTTAATGAAAATATAAAGATATCTATATAAACAACAAAATAAGGAGTAATTGCAGGATTTTAAATCAAGAATACCATTTTTTTTAGAAACCAGAGTAAATAGAAAGAGTTTAGGCAGCTTTAACACTTTGCACGGTTTATTTATCCATCAATTTTCCCACTTTTATTTCCCCTTAGTAATTTATAAGAGTCACAGTGAACCCTTCCATTTCTGGCTAGATTTTTCACAATTCATGATCATAACTAACAAGAGTTTTATGACTGCACCATTCTGTTAAATGTAAATATTTCAATAATTTCAGTCTGACATATTTGGTATCACTGGTAACTTTGGAATATCAGAATATAAAATAACAACCTACAACTTTGAGCTAAGTTTAAGACTCTAATTAATGTCTCATTGTGCTGGTAACATAACCTGTCTATAGTCAACAGATTTAATTAGATCAAATTAAACTGTGACTGAATAGAAGATGGTTGCACTCGTTTGAGATATACACTGTGTATATAAATATATGTTTTTAAATTGTAAATAGTTGAGTGGAGCTGGTTTTTGATTTGATATGAGTTTATGTGAGTGTGTAGAATATATTTGGCAAAATATATTTTATAGTTATATCTTTTTTTAATTTTATTATTAATATTTTATGCTTTCACATTTCTGTAGACCAGGGGTGCCCAATACGTCGAAGGTAGTGTGGGTAGATCGCAAAAAAAGTTAGCCTATAATCCATCCTTACTATGGAATTTGGCACTTGATTGACGCACAGGTAAGCCAGTCTGAGATCTCATATTTTCTAACACGCAGTTCACCGCGGTCAACCGCGCCAGCTGCAAATCACCGGTGAGCTGATTACCTAGTAGTTAGCCTTCCAATTTATACAATTATACTAAAGAAAGGGTATAAAATTGACGTAATGACCAAAAATGTACTGAGTTATATTGTGCCATACGGGTTCATGCAGTTATGCAAGGTACACCAACATAAGGTATACTCAGTATATATAAATAAATATATGTTTAGCATTCTTAATGTAGACAGACCCTCCCTACATGCGGATCACGCAGACTGCGTGGGCCCTCACCTCGCGGAGGGGGCCTCACCTCCTCATCTGAAGCCATCTGACTTTGGGCAGGGGCGGTCATTTTAAAAGTAGCTCCCAAGCTGAAAAAGTGTGGGCGCCCCTGCTGTAGACATAAGGTGTGGAAATAATATGACTGAAGTTTACATATTGTGCAAGTAATGATTTACTAATAACAATGGATAATTGCCAAATCCGGCAGCCATATCATGTTAGCTTTGCCAGATTTAGAAAGCCCCTTTAAAGAAGAAAAGCAATAAGAGTGATGAATACTTCATTTCATGTTTTAATTACACAGTTACATTGTTCAACACAGACAATAACCTGAATTAGAATGTTTTACAGCTTCACACATCCAACAGAGCGAACAGTTAAAGAGCGGTATTAGCAACAGGGAGGAAAGCATGCAAGAAATAAATACAAATCAGAATTGAATTCTTCTGGCACAGTTAACTTCATCTAAAAACGGTAACATTACCTTATTGAAGAGGGAAATAAAACAAAAGGAGAAAGATCTTCAAGGCGCCAACCTCTCCAACAGAACAATGCTTTTTCTGTAATAATGTATTGCACAATACAGTATAGAATGCCTCCCTACACATAACAAAACATAAACCTTTGTTTCCATTTATGTAAAGGTATAAACAGGGCCATCCTGAGCCATAGCTTTAGGGAAAACAAGTGCTGTACCCACTGTTTGCCACTTTAGCTTTCTTCATCAGTGCCTGTTTCACAGGAAGGATGTGTCATCAGATGAGTCTTGAAACTTCATTGGTAGAGTTATTGGTTGGGGTAAGTAGATACAAATGCCAACCTGCCATTCTTTGCCTTTTCTAAACATGCGTTTTGCCCATATCATGTACATAGTAACAGAAAAGTGGGTGGTGTAAAGTGTTCGGAGACCCTTGGATAATATTCACAAAAGCAGAGCCCTTATGCATTTGCCATCTGTATTATCTGTACAGAGAAAAGAATATAACACATCTCGTTTGTTTCTTAAATTAAGGAAGCTAGCACCCAGCTGAACAGAACATTGATCTTTTGTTTCCTTTTCAATTAAATCAGGAGGGATAATCTCAGTGAAGGACACCCACACAATCAACCGTGTTGAAGTTCTAATGCCGGGACAATAACACAAATCCCTTAACCAACATGAAATCTAAAAGAAAAGTTGTATATTTTGGTTGTATTTTGGTCATTTATAAGTGGTTACTATGTTTGGTTTTGTTTAGTTTTTCTAAGGGCTTACTTGCAGACAAGGATGCACAATCAAAAGCATTGAGGAGTTGAATGGAACTGCCATTAAATGTTGTTTGAATATTGTACGCAAACACAGTATTGTACTGCACAAAGCTGTTGCTATATATTGTGAATAGATATGCCACCATAGTCTGTCTGGGATGTTTCATTAAAGCTCTGAAAGTTTCAAGTAGTTTGTACAGAGACAAGAAGCAAATGTTTTTCCTTTTTTTACAAAAACACACGCACACACACACACCACCAGTCACACACAAACACACACCCACCATGCATTCATTTTATCTCTGCAAGGCTTTGTAACTGTAAGAACACGCAATCAGTAGGCTTTTCTTAAGGAGAAGCTTCTATTATCTTTTATAGAAGCACTAGTCAATATGTAGACAACAAGCGCTTTGATTGCTTGAAAAATAACTCTACACATTTGAAAGTCAGCCGGTTCATTAAGCATGCTCTTCACTCTTGTGCCCTGATTGTGTGTATTTCAGACACTTTGGTTACCTGGTGTAGTGGAGCTCTAACCTTATTATTTCTGGTCTGTTAATACACACTGTGTCAAAGCCTATTATGGCAATAGAGTACTTTGGTCTGTGCTTTTATTGGTTTTGGACAACAAATGGCATGTCAATGGTTGAGTGTTCAGTTTGGTAATATGCATGTTTGACTGTATGTGTACCTATTACTAAATCCCAGCAGTTCAGTTGGTGGAAGGTGATCAAACAGGCAGCTGAGGTCTGGTGGGAATACATATTCCTCCACATCATGAGTAATGGCAATTCCTTTCAACACTTTTTTTGATTTTAAAATGTTTAGACAGATATATATGATTGCTTTGAATGTGCATTTCCACGTCTGCTCTCAGCCAAGCTTTTCAAAGTCCAGGTCAACCTCTCCTGGTGGTTAGCTGTATGGTCACAGGAGGTAGCTAGTGTGAAGGGGTGTTACAAAGAGGGTGCGGGGTAGAAGTGGAGGAAATAGACATTGGGGATAAGGAGAAAATGACACAAGAAGGCTGAGGCCAACAACATATCCAAGTAATTATAACACACATACATAAATGCTACACACAGATGCAGGGGTACCTTGCAGTTTGAATTATGTATCGCAGATAGTCCAAATAAAATGATTAACTTAGTAGAGATGTTGATGAACAATTTTCCTATGCCAGTCACTGCTACAACAAAGGTCTGTGGTCCAACTGTAAATGAAGCCAACTTTTGGGAGTTTACGATTATCAATCTTACATTTGTTTGACAAAGGCTGCTGCATGCCGTCTATTGCTTTACTGTAAGTAAAGGTCTGGGGCTTTACATAATTGTGTTAAACAGAGGTGATCACATTCCTTGAGAATGTGGAAATATATGGAAAAAGGTTGGAGATTTTTTTTGTTGAAATAAACAATAATCGGTTAAAATTGAAAAAAAAGATCAGGTATCAAAATTAGCTTAGAGGTTTACTGTAGCTTAATACTGGCATATTATGTAATGGCTTATCCTGCACCTTGGGTGAAACAAATACTCCTAAGCACGCACGCGCACACACACACACACACACACACACACACACACACACACACACACACACACACACACACAACACACACACACACACACACACACACACACCACACACACACACACACACACACACACACACACACACACACACACACACACACACACACACACACACACACACACACACCACAATATGATGATGAGGACTAAAAGAAATAGAGGGTCAGTGGCAGGAAGAGAACACATGACATAATAGAATATATAAGTATTACAATTCCTGATTATTTTTGAATTATCCAAATTTGAAACTGAACCACCACTATTTCCTTCCTTTTTTTTGTAACTATTAAATATAGTTGGGCTTTTTTTTATCGATACACTGTTGAGGCCCCTCCTGCAGGATGAAAACTGACCTGGGGTGAATGAAGCATGGATTATTTTACCATTGCATAAAATAATCAGATTAAAGTCAAATACATTTTATTAATTTTGTCAAAGGTTTTTTGTGGTGCAGTATGATTTGTATTTCTCAAATATTGTAAATTAAGGCCTAATAAACTAATACAAAATATGTTCTGGAAGTTTTGTAGTGTCCATTCACCCTTAAATCTGTTTTCATCCATTTTCAGCTGCATTATGACACTTTACCCCTGTTACCAACAGTTTCCTCCACTCAGGGACACTTTGATTTGAGTGAAAGTTGAAAGGGTTAAAATAGTATGAGAGAAAGAAAAGGACATTTGAGAAATGTTTAGAAATAAATGTACTGTGAGAAAATCATATTCTGGACATTAAACTTTAAAGGTTTCTGTTATTTGGCAAACACATTTTTGGACCTCTTTAAATACTATGTACATTCACATTAAGTTACCGATGTTACTTTAAATATATTTATATGTATCTATATTATATGACACCCTATGGGCAGTTGCTGAGGTTCCATTCAGTAGCTGAATTCTCTTCATATTGCACCTCTGTCCTCTCACTGTCTTACAATGCGAGCAATACAAAATATTCTACAAGAGGGGTTTCATCTCAATAATATAGATACAACAAATCAAACAATAAGTACAATGTGGGGCTTCCTCTCATTAGCAACAGTCCTCCTTGCTCTGACTTCACTGCTCCGTCCGAACGTAAAGGAGGAAAATGAAAAGTAACAAAACCAAAACAAAGTCTGTATTTCTGGATATACACAAGGGCAGCACATGTGGACATCAGCGACAAGAGACATTATTGAAATTTGAAAAGAGGAACAATATCTACAAGCAGGTTCGAACCCTTCCCACGTGACTGCTCAGAGGCTCTGTCCGGAGCAGGCCAGGGATAGGGCCAGTCAGAAGTCGGGGAAGAGCGTAGAAGGGAGGTGTTGGGTGAGGGGAGGTAGAAAGAGAGAGGAGAACCAAGTCTACACGCCCTTCACTAGGCTCTGTCATCAGTTTATCATGCTTTGGAAAAGGAGGGAGTGAATGTAAAGGTAACAGCAATTCCTTGAAATATCTCCTCGTTGTAGAGCTTTAGAAAATGACTCACAAACAATGTTTTCAAGCTTGTTTTGAGGTTTTTGGCAGCTCCTACGCCGTGTTTGTATGGTCACCTTCTTTGAGGCTGTGTAGCTTTTACTTCCCTCTTTTTTTCTTTTTGTCCTCTTAATTACCATTCAAAAAACCACACTGTGGCAGGGTTTCCATCCATTGAATTAAGTCTTTCTTGTAGGCAAGTTCACAGCATTGTCCATTTTCACGAGTCTGGGCCGTCACTGAGGGATTGTTATAGTTTTGTCCAGACTGCAGGAGGCAGCTGCAGATCAAAGCAGGTCACAGTTTGTATTTTTAAATGTCTGAATATCTCCCATTCTGCAGCTCCTCTGCAGCCTGGTCCTCTCAGGGCTGACTTATCTGCTGAGGAGGTGATGTTGCTTTGCGTTTGGTTATAAGATGAGTGCTTCTCCTTATCGCTTACTTACTCACTTTGGCAGTGTAATACAAAGGTTTGGATCATGTTATTTTTCATCTTTGAATTCATTTGGGTTCACAATGGTATAGAGAGGTGAGTCCGGTGTAGATTTTTCTTGGCTCGCTAGCAAGGTAGTTAGCAGTTTAAATTTATTTTCATATCATTATTATCGTCAACATCAGCATCACCATCACTACTATTCTTCATTTAGAATATTTGGACTTTTCTTTGTTTTACCTTAAAGCCAGAAAGAAACATTTGAATAAATACTAAGCTGAGTTTTTGAGGAATAAGTCGCATCACGGTTTTTCCCTTCCCTCGTCTCTTTAAAAAAAGATATTCACTTTAGAATAAGTGCCACATCAGCGAGCTGTTTGCACTGGTAGTACACATCTCAGGGCTGACTACTGATCTCTCATTGGTGCTAAATTAAAGGGAAATCCAATCCAAGTGCTAATCAGCCTAGCCATCCCCCTATTAATATTGCCTTACTAAAGCACTTGTCTTGTGTAGACAGGTTCAACGTGTTCAATAACTTAGGGCACATCTTCAAGTCAAATTTTCATCAAACACATCCGATATGAGTCTGTGACTGAACTCAGATAGGAGACACTTTTCGTGCTTTTCACTACACTGAACGCCAGGCTGGAATCTTTGTATTTGTGGCTGTAGTTGTGAAAGAACGAAGACAGAACAATTATTTTTTGGGTAAAGATGAACGGTTAAAGTCTATCATCAGGTAGTGAGAAGATTCCCAGAAGAGCTTAGAGTAACAGGGAAATAAGTAGTCGGGGGAGAGGAAAGGGAGCAGTGTGCGATGAAGATTCCTCAGTTTGGTTTTGTGTGGAGTGTGAGCACAGTCGCATCAGTATTCAGGGAGGGGACAAGCGTCAGACGTCAGCGAGAAGTGGCATCCAGCAGGGCGGGGGTGGCTGGAGTTGTGGAGCGAGAGGCACTGCTGGAGCTGCTCTCCTTGGGACTCGCAGACATACTTCCACTGCCGCTGACAGCCCCTCCCACAATACTACTCTGGCCTGTCAAGGACAAGGCTCCTGGAGGGGTGCTCTCCGAGTGGGTGGGAGGCGCACTGGAGGACACTGTGGAGGAGGAGGGGGTGCTCCCTGGCATCCCTTGCAGGCCTTGACCACAGACATGGTGGTGCTTCTCCCAGTCTTTGTGTTGGCAGAAGGAGCCGCAGTAGCGAGCCGTGTTGCAGCCGCTGCACGTCTCACTGGCTTTCCTCCCGCAGTTCCAGCAGCTCTGGTGAGACAGTGGGGAGAGAGTGGGTTGATAAAAATAAGTCTCTTTTTTGTCCCAGGAAAGCACAGTTAAATATTTCTTACATAAATATAATGAAACCTTAAAAAAAGTGATTACTTTATAAAATAGTCCATTATAATCTTTGACGTATCAAGGGTTTTTCTGCTACTCTTTGCACAGGGCTTGGATTGTAAGGCTTTAAGTCCTGGTCCAAAGCCTGCAGTTTGTGTAACCAGCAGGTGGTGGTCAACTGCTCTGTGAAGGCTCTACGCCTGGCTCTCTTCTCCGACCACCTGGGTCTGTCTGTTTTTATTTACACTGACAACTGGACTTCGACAATCATGACAACATGGTGTAGCAACAAACCAAGAGCAACCAGCTGTGTGTATTTCACAATACAGGATAACTTAAGGGACAAGGGGAACAAGGTTTATGGTGATAGATGTAGCGATAAAAAACGAGTCAAGAATTTGAGCAGTGGTTCTTAACCTTTTCCTTAAAGGACCCCGTTTCTATCATGGAGTAAACTAACCAAACCTGAACTACGTTAACTTACATATTGTATAGATTTTTTAAATGATATGTATTGCACAACAATGCAAACTATGTTCAATACATTTTGAGCAGATTATTTCCTGTGAATATTGCATCAGGGATCAGCTTTTCTGTTATATTTAAGAACCTTTCACTTTTTTTTCTCACGCTTGGCCATTGTTTTTATTAGATATTTTGTTGTTTAATCTTTGCACTCTCCTAATGTAGGATGAGGCTGTTTAGCATAAAGTAAAGGCCTTGTGAGTAAAGCAGCTTTTGTTCAGGTAGACGTTGTGCCCTTATCCTGTTAATATCTTAAAGACAGCCTCATTCAAACTTTTGAAAAATAATTTCCTTTAGGTTACTTCACAGATATTTATGAAATCTTGAGATCATTTTTGTTTTACAGCCTTTAAAATCAAGAAGGTGAAATTAGATTTAAGAACAAGACACTGGAGAATGAGGTGACATGTGGGGTGTCTGTGATACTCACTTCACTGGAGTCCTCCTGCTGATTGATGACTGTGAGTGCCTCCTCAGAGGCTTGCCTCTTGGCCTCGGCCAGCGCCCTCTCCATTTTAGATCGTTCTACTGAAATCATCTCATGAGCTTTCCTCTCGGCGTCTGACACCGCCTTCTGCAGCTCTGACATCGCCTGTCGCTTCACCTCGTTCACGGCCTCCTCTGAGAGAGAGGAAGAGAGAGAGAGGTGTGAGTGCATGCGGTCATCGTCCCATCCTGCCTGCTGTGTCATCCTTTATTGAGACTCTTTAAGCTGCCATCTTGTTGTATCTCAGCGAACAGATGTACATCATCCAAGATTTAAAACTTTCTTCCAGAAAAGGGAAACAGCCAAACTTCAATAATTAATTCAAACACGTCTGGCCACAATCATTTCCAGTGCTGACAACAGCAGATGTCTCCAAAGTTTTGTCACTAACTTGGCTGTTCAAACAACATCCGAGGAATCCCTGTTTGCATGGCTGCCATCATATCATAGACATACTATTATTATAATTTGCTAGACAATGTTCACAGAGAAAAGTAAATAATTTCCCCACCAATGGGCATGTGTATCCCCACTGCAGGGCTTTCTACAAAGCTTCTGGCAGAAGCACAAACAGTATGAGTGAGGAAGCTGTGTTTTTACAACAGGCAGGTGTGTAGACTCCTTTCCAGATGGCAGTCTAAAATAGATACTTATTTCAGTCTTCTCTTAGTAAGAGGCAGGAGTGATTACTTTATGGCATCTTTCATTACTTGCCTCATGGTGCACAACACATTTACATTACATGATTTCTCTTATGGGTTTCAAACACCTGATAAATAGGTTTCCAAATAAGTAGTATTCATTAATATGCTAATGTGGTTTTCATTTTCCTGTACCATCAAAGACAGAAACATTTTAAAAGATTACATTTGATTTTTTCCCTTGCTCCACCTCCTCCAGATGTGCCATGTACAGTAGGACATCCTTATACACGATTGACACACATACAAGTGGCTATCCAGGTGTGTTAGGCCAACCCAAGTAGGAGGTGAGACTGATATCGTTCTCTCCACTGCTCCCTATTTCCTGCAGTCAGTGTTTGTTTGAGAGGGAACTCATAAATAACTGTCACTTTTCCTTGCCACTCCACTCCACTTGTTTCAAACTACTGTAACAAAAGATAGGAGTGGGGGAGGCTTATCCAGCTCTTTGCTGTATACTGTATGCACATGGCTGTGTGTGCATGTCTGAGCTTGATTCTTATACTAAAATGTGAATATTCTGTCAATCATGTCAACACACAGT
Source organism: Gymnodraco acuticeps (assembly GCF_902827175.1). NCBI lineage: Eukaryota > Metazoa > Chordata > Actinopteri > Perciformes > Bathydraconidae > Gymnodraco > Gymnodraco acuticeps. Next base: position 4,204,149 of record NW_022989768.1, read on the forward strand.
TACACTCAGATACATGTCTCAATGCTTTCCTTCATTCCATCTTTCCCTACCTTTATCCTTCATTTAACTTCTACTCCTTTTTTTCCCCTCCTCCTCCTCTTCCTCTTTCTTCTCTCCTTTACAAAACCCTATCTGCATTATCCTGAGCTTCTCAATTATCTGGCCTAATGCATGCACCACTAAGATTAGTTTGCAAATTTAATTAATTCTTATCAAGGGGACTGCATAGCAGATGCTGGGGCAATTAGCACTTAATGGAAAACACGGGGACAGCAATATTAACATTTTAATTCCACAGGGATTTTGTAAGTCCCTGAGACGTGTTATTTTCTGTCTTCCTTTTCACACTTCAGATCTTATTTTTTAAAAGCACTGCAGTCTCTCAACCTGAACCAGACCAGAGAATGCGTGTCTGTTTTTAATTAAAAGCAAGAGGTGCTGCGGACTACCTGGCTGCTGAGATAGAGGTGACACACACAACAAACTAACACACACACATACACACACACACACACGCACACACGCGCACACACACACACAGACAGACACGTGAGATGATGTAGGTTTGTTACTCACCCTGCCTGTTTTGAAGGTGTTTTAGTGCCGGGGATAGTGGGATGCTTGTAGTACCTGTATGAAAAACAACTGCAATTAATAAGAGCTTTTTTTTCTGCGGGTGAAAATGCAGCACAGCATTTTTCCGACAGCAGCAGCATCTTCCCTCCGCTGGGCATTGAAGTATAATAGTGCTGGGACTGGGGCGGAACAAGGGCTGAACCAGTTCACTCCTGGGATGGGCTTTATCTAATGTTCACCATACAAGATGGCCCATGCAATGCACCTGGGCTACAAACTGAGTGAAAAAGAATAACCATGGTCAGGATTATTTTGTCTGTAAATCTAAATGTCTGGATTGGATTCAGTAGTCAGTGTGTGTACTGTGTGCATTGCTACAAAACAATCAAAATAAGGTGTAAACACTTAAAAGGGTGTGTATCTCAGGTCAACAGAGACCAGTTAAGCTCCGACCTGGTCTCTGCTCCTGCGGCCTGCCAGGTGAATGCATTCTCACTGCAGCTTTAACTGCAGTTGCCCTTCATAGTGGTGACAGATGGAGAGCATTTAGCCCTAATGACACAGAGGGCCTCCAATCCTCTGCCCTGATGGACCTGCAGCTGTAAGGCCTCTGCTCTGTGTGTCCTGATGGCCAGGATGAGGGCCGTAAAGACTTATGGTGGGGACTCTGTGTTTGTGTGTGTGTTGTTATTCTGTCTGGGGTCAATAATGGAGACAATATAGAAACGGGGACGCCCGACTCTTACCGGCTTTCCTCCAGATTTCTTCTGGCAGGTATCCTGATGGAGGCCTGTGTAAGAAGTCTCTGTGGATCTCTGAAACACACAAGCAGGCACAGTCTCAGTTTCAGTTGCACACAGTGAAAGACTCTTGATTTGCACAAACACACATCCACAAGACTACCCTATAGTTTCCATTATTTGTTTTGAAACAATGTGTGATCACATCAGAAAATAAGTCATCATTCACCTTTTCAGTCATTTTTGTGAAAGAAATAGAATTCAGGAGTAAATACGGGAGTAAGAAAAGTGAATACAAATGTATAACATTATTAAGTATGCTAGCTGTGTTAGGTTATAATACATTTTTTAAAGATCTAAGATGTTGCAACTTGATTTGAATTGCTTCAAAGCATAATCTAGAGTTGTGCATTTTCAGAAAAATATCATAATCTAACTTTTATAAATGGATACAAAGGTATTTTTATTTTAGCATTTTGAACAAGCGCTATCTTGCTGTAAGTGTTTTGCTTTGCCCTGTGTGTGTTTGTCTACCTGTCTGTCTGCCTGTCTGCCTTTCAGCAGCCGAGGGAGTTCCTACGGGCAGTGACTCGCTGCTGCTAGCTGTGTTGGAGGAGGAGTTGTGGTGAGGAGGAGGAGGAGGTGGAGGAAGAGGAGGAGGAGGAAGGCAGTGCTGTCCGTTGCTCCCACCTTTTTTCATCTCCTCCACGTCGCTGTAACGCCGGATCCAGTGATTCATCTCCTCCCGGTCGGCCTCCTGGCAGCGCCGCAGAACCGTCAGAGAGCGCCTCGTCTTCTCCACCATGTCCATGATGCAGTTCAGGAGCTGCAATGGGACAGGATGCTGATGAGTTGAAAAGTCACTCTGTGATAAATTAATGGAAGAAGTGCCCCATTCAATTCAAATTGCAAATTCCCACGTCACAAAGAACAAGTCCCCCCAAAAAGATAAACATGTATCATCTACACAGTAGTAAATACTTTTTACTTAAACAAAATTGTATAAATCCATGAAAAAATGTCAAAGGTCACACGAAGAAAGCACATTTAAAAGGCAAAGGTCGCTTTTGGAACCTTGCAGTAAATCTGCACACAATATTTTGATACGTCCTAAAGACATACCACGTAGCAGACGTGCACGTGAATGTTTCTGTGTGTTTTTGTCTTTGTTCATGGACGGTGTGCTTGTTGGTGAATTTCAATGTCTAAAAGCATTACAACAACAATAGTGTAACAGCTGGGCTGCTGATGAAAAAGTCGAGCCCATTCCTTCCACCATTCTGCTCCGTTCCCTGCCAACTCAACAGATTCCCTCTCTTTTCTTTCCTTCCCCCATGTTGTAAACAGTGTCACTTTTTTTCCACGGTGCCCTGTTTCCAGACCCGGCCAGGTTTGCTAAATGTGTTTTACATGGTTGACATTCAATTCATATCATTATTCCCATTGATCTTTCCCTCTCTGTCTCTGCCTCCTTCCCTCTGTCTCACCACTCCCTCCCTCCCTTTTGAGTTAGCTATATTTATTTCAGTGAAGTGTTTCTAATTTGGCCGGGGTCCAGGCCTGGCCGGTTCTCTCCATGACTGCAGCTCTTGTCTCAGCTGCTCTCCCCAGCTGGAGCTGCGCTCTGCTGGGTCCTGAGCTCCATCTGGGGCCCTGTTTTTCTGTGTGTGTGTGTGTGTGTGTTGTGTGTGTCTAGTGAACATGATTTTGTCTTCTTATAGTTGGGTGCCAGAAAGCCTTATAGGTGTATATCTGTTGTTATTTCACCCCTCTGACACAGACCTCTTATGGTCAGCTGTCTGTCAACTGCACACTCAGATGGGACGGAGGTTGTTCTGTCTGTCAACAGCTCCTGTCCCACTAAAATTAGCTTCGATCACCTGTTTGCCTCTTAGCTCTTTTTTTCCACTCCTTCATGAATGAAACCAATAAGGGGTTGACTTTAATCATAGCTATCATGCTGATACTTACATTATCTAGGTGCTTCCATTCCTCTGCCCACTCTCGATCAGTAAGACGGTGGTCAATCACCTCCTCTTGGCGGGCTCCATGCACTGCTACAAGACAAAAACATGGTTCAGATGCAGCACTTCAACACAGTAGACTTTAGTATATTGTATCACTGACTCCAAGCAGCCAACTCAAAACGTTATTTATTTCTGGTGGTTCTCAGAATAGATTTGACCTATTAATTTTCTTGTTTTTTCTTATTGTTAAGTTGTCAATTTAGTGATTGACATTTTTTATTTCAAACAAAACAACATATTGTGTATTTGCATAGCCTCGTCTGTGAGACAATTTGGCAAATAATTCATGTGTTTCCTTTTGGGAAAGCAGAGGGAAGGCATATGGTTGCCACAGTTGTAGCATGTAGGCATGTATGGATGTGGTCTTTATATAGACGCACTGCCACAAGGATTATCACACCGGGCTGACAACTGGCCTTTGTTCTCTACATACACCCCACTTAGATATACACCAGCAGATAATCTTGACCGTATGACTGAGGACTTTAGAGCCATAGATTTGCGTGAATGCAGCCGTCCTACCTGTCGGCCTGTGCCTGTCTCGGGTGTCGCGGTGTTCATTATGTCTGTAAGCGTCTCTGTATTGGTGCGCCAGGGCCATGTCTTCTAAGCGATAGTGTTGGGGTCCCATTTGGGGGTTGGGTGGATGTGGTAGGCCGTTGGGAGGGTGGTTGGGGAGGCCGTTGGGAGGCGGGTGAGCAGGAAGACCTGTGCTGGGGCTGAAGCGTTGACTGGGGCTGATGGTGCAGGGCCTCTTAGCATGGTGCTCCGGGTGCATGCCGTCTCTCTCTGAGCCCTCTTTTGTCCTGCAACGGAAGACATAGGAGTGGGTTAAAACCACCATAGATGTGATGTTGTATATGGCAAGCCTTACCATGATACTATTTAATGCAGTGAGGCGACTATAATTGATATTTTGTAGTAGCCCAGACTCCGATATCCTTTTAAAATAATTGGCCTGGCAGCAGATAATGTCAGCACCACGCAGCTAGCAGAATACAGTATCAAAAGGACACCCCTAAGCAAAAGATTGTGTTCGAAAATACATATTATTTACAGGAAAACGAATCTCTGTTTGTACAATCTAGTTTTTATTTTCCACTTGAGACAGACTACCTCTAATCTCTGTTTCCACTACCACATTTACCATTATTCCACAAAAATCTACCAAAGAATCGATTAACTGCTTTAAATAAACACTGAACCAATCAGAAATGGTTTTTGAAGCCTACTGGACTAGCATCTAAAAACAAAAGCCATTATTGAGGCTATTTTCTCTTCTCAACTTTTTTTCATTGAGGTTTTTGTAACACCATTTGTCAAAAGGAAGAGAAATAAGTTTAGTGCGTCATGTTTCTCCAGCTAGTCCATCTCTGGCATTGCCAGACCACAATGAGTAATGTGAAAACAGTGGGATGGGATGGCTTTGCCAGGCTAAAGACCAGAATGCCCTTGAGATCAGATCAACAGACGAAAAATGACCTGCTGTAAAAACATGCTAAACAAGTAGACTGATATCATACATTTCTGGTGTTTGTGTTCTCAAAGTGTTTTTTTAAGATTACCTCAGGAACACAAACTTTCAACAACAACTCTCACATGGTGTATGCAAACACACATACTCACACACATGTATTCTGGCTGAGAGCCTTTTTGTTCAGTTAGAGTAAGGCAGGCCTCCACAAAAGCGTTTGCACAGCTGTACACCATATGTAGCAAACAAAGCCAAGTCCAACTGTACACCCTGCAACTCAAGCTCTTAATCTGAATATCCCTCAGCCAACTCTTAGATTGCAAGTATTTCTCCCTCTCCCTCCCACTCTGCTCTCGGGCTTTAGGGGCAATATGGGCTGAATGCTATGTGTTTGGCAGATGTTTATTGTCTGTGTACTTTAAGTCAGTGTGTGTGAGAGGTTGTGTTTTCCAGCCATCTGGACAGTTTAAATGGGAGTGTTGATATTAATCTGTTTAGCTGGATGGCAATAGTCAGGCACTGGATGCAAATCACTATTTATCATCCTGGGGATCAAAGCAAATAAATGCAGCACTACCCCATGGAGATGGTGTGTGTGTGTGTGTGTGTGTGTGTGTGTGTGTGTGTGTGTGTGTGTGTGTGTGTGTGTGTGTGTGTGTGTGTGTGTGTGTGTGTGTGTGTGTGTGTGTGTGTTTGTATATTTGTGTATGATGGCTATAATCGTACACATCCCTGGCTGTAGTATCTGACAACTCAGAGGAACAGCTGGCGCGATGTAGGCCCTGCCCCAGCTTAAATCGCCCTCCCCCCAGCTGTGTATAAACCACAGGTCAGTAGGCGGAGGTGTGTGGATTACAGTGGAATTGCACGTTCAGCTCCAAGCCCTAGTCCCATCCAAAACCACCACTGCCCACCTCCCCAAACCCCGCTCAGGATGTGCTCAGTGTTACGGTCAGCACATCACCATCTGGACACATCCCTGGCATATGGGCAGCTGCTGGGAGCCCACAGGCCAGGCAGCACGAGAGAGGAAGTGAGGGATCGAGAGAGGGGGATAAAGACAGTGATAGAGAAAGACAGATAGGTGAAAAGGTGATCAGGAAAGAAGAAGGACAGTGCCAGGAAGTGAAGGAGGAAGAAAATGGAAGAAAGCACATTTTTCTTGAGAAATGTGGGACCATTGCAGCTCGTTGTTGGTTTTACGCTCTGTCTTTGGATTGTGCTGAGGACAGTTACAGTACTTAACTCCCTCTTCCCTTCCCTGTCTGTCTCTCTTTGCTCTTCTCACACACTGTCTTTGTTTTCCTACACTGCATTTATTTCACCCCTCCCTCCCAGACAGCTGGCAGAGCCAACCTGGCATCGGGGATATCCAGACTTCCGCCTCCCGCACCGAAGATTTATAGCCTCCTCTTGTCACTTGGCATTCTAAAATACCTCTAAATAAGTCGTATAAAACAGAGCGTGGGCAAGAGTCTGCCAAAGTGTGTGCGCATCCGCCTCTGAAGTGTGTTTGTATGTGTTTTTTTGTAATTAATGGAGATACGCTACCTGTCAGGGGTCCTTCTCTTGCCGTGCTCATTCAACTCCAACATGATCTCGGAGGAGTCGAGGGGCGAGCTGGCGTTGGCGTCCAGGAGAAGCTGCTCGTGTTGGGCCAGGTACTGAGCTGGAGTCTGCTTGGCCAACCTGGCACAGTGCAGCAACTCTCTCTGCAGCAGGGGCAGGTTTGCCTTTGAGAGAGAAGACAGAAAACTCTGGATTAAAAGTGAAATACATTGTAGAAGGAAATATATAGATTTATTGAGCTGATGTAACAGTAGAGCAGCGTGTTAAGTGGACAAGAGGTGAGCTAGAAAGTCATGCTGGAATAATAGATAGATGGGGTGAGAGTGAAATAATGCCAGATTAGAGCGAGAGAAAAAAGAAAGTGGTAGATGAAGAGACAGGATGAGATAAGAGAGGTCTCCTGACACCTTCCTCTGCCATGTGTCTCTCTCTCTCTCCCTCCAGGGTGTGTGTGTGTGTGTGTGTGTGTGTGTGTGTGTGTGTGTGTGTGTGTGTGTGTGTGTGTGTGTGTGTGTGTGTGTGTGTGTGTGTGTGTGTGTGTGTGTGTGTGTGTGTGTGTGTCAGTGCTGTCAAATAGACCTCTCAGAACTGTCTGATTGATAGAACGCAGCCATTGCTGTAATATCCCAGATGTGGAGGCTCATCACATGCCACGGGGTCTGACACACTCACACACAACAATTGTGCAAACAGACAAACACAAGCACACCTCAATATTTTCTACAGTAAACACAATGAAGGTTTCCAATCAATACTAGGTTTGCTTTTTAGCCTCTCTATTTCTGTTTGGAAGGAGAAATATGAAGTAGCACAGAGGAAAGACATACATACAGTGTCTGCACACACACAAACACACACACAGTCCTGAACACTGGCCGCATAAACATCAATCAGTATTTACCTTCAGGAAGGGAATGACGAACGGCCTCAGAGGGAAGTTGGTGGCCTCATGAAGTTTGGAGTGAAACTCTTCGATGGTGAGGGTGGAGTTCTGCCCAAAGACAACACGGAGGGTTGGCAGAGTCACAAAGAGACAAACTAATACAACACTATCCTACAGAGTAGCTGGAGTCCCAAAAAGGATTTTTTTTTAAGTTAGTCATGGAAATCCATGGTTATTATTCTTTGTGCCTAACATTAAAATGTTTTAGTTGGGGGCAAACTGTATGCAATATATGAATGAATAAATTGATATAAATGTGTGATTTTGGAAAGATTAATCACAGTAATACCACATGAATCTGATCACAACTTACCACCAGTCCCAGCACGAGGCTGCGCACTCTCTCCCCGATCTCAGGCGATATGTCGTTGCCAAACTGCTGCAGCGTGGTTAGGAAGCGCTTCAGTTTGCAGAGCTGCCGGGCGCCACAAGCTGGCGGGAGCTGCTGGTTGGACAGTGAAGCCGTCGAAGACATGGCCGGCCCATTACTGAAGCCGTTAGGAGTGGACGGAGCACCGTTCAGCGATGTAGGAGAGTGGCTGCTTCCATTCAGCACTGCAGATCAAAGACAGAAGGAAGAGAATACATGAATTGGGTCAGTAGTTTTTGAGAGTCCTGAGGGCATCTGACAGATCTGGGGGCGTGATGAGGGCAGATGCACTCATATCCTGCTGATAGAGGAGTGTGTGGTTAAGATGAAATATTAGTAAAGCACACAAAATACTTTGAAGCCTGTGGCATGAAATGCACATCATGACTTCAGTGGTTCTGCCAGTTGGATTGAGCTGGATTGGATTGTTGGATTGTGTGAGTGTGTTTGTTTGTGTGTTTGCTGTAACCTCAGCTGTCTCACAAGTGGTACCATCTGACCCCCATCCCCCTCCATCTCCCCCTGTATCAGTGTATTCCACTCTGCTCCTCACCCTCTCCCCCTCACTCACTCACTCACTCACTCACTCACTCACTCACTCACTAGGACAGAACTATAAGAGGAACTTGTTAAAGAAGTGCCAAAAATAGTGCCGTGGCCTGTGTTACTTTTATTCCAATAGCAGGTGTGTAGCTAAATCTGGCCCTACACATGTCCACCAGCTGAAAGTAGATTTGCAGCTTTAAGGTTTAGAATAGACTCGGCACTCAGATATATAATCACTCACATAGTCCTTGTATTGCCGGCACAAACAAACTCACAAATAGCTCAAATACACACACACACACTCACGTGCAAATGCATGCTGAGTATATATTTCATTTATGTGAGAAAATATAGAGTTATTTAGTGAAAACTGAAAACCCTTTTTAACCATCTTTGGTCTCGTCAGTATGCCATATTTTTCTTTTTGACATTTTTGTGAACAAATTTTGACAAAATGAAACTGACTTTTCTAATTTGAATCAAACTATATATAAATGTACTCATAAATGAATGATTGCATTTCATTATGGTAGCATATGAAAGCTCTTAAACTACATAAAAACTATAATTTTATAAGCGCTGAAGCGACATCATTTAAAAAAGAAAAATGCATTTACAGGACTTAGCAGTGAGCTATTGTGGACTGCACCACTATATGTTGTAAACATACATGAAAACAAGACTACATACAGTTTACTTGCTGAATTATTCTAGTTATTATATATACTTCTTGTTGCTTTCATCTTTGGGTCGAGGGCCTGAACACATATGGACTTACCCATGTGATCCCAACAGGCAGCGCTTGTGTTCTGGTTTTAGAAGAGGGAGAGAGCTACACTGCTGGCTGCCCGCCACAACAGGTGAAACAACATGGCCTGTCATTGCTATATAGGGAAGAAAGTAGTCTATAAACCGCAACGCCACCCTAGCCATCGCCGCCCAACCAGCTGGTAAACAACACGGACACACATGACCACACAATGCCACAGCCGCACTCGCACATGCGCTCAGAGACACTTGTCCCACTAGCAAGGGCATTCTACACACCAGAAGACACACACGATAGATGCTTGTAGAGACACACACCTGACACACAAATGACTCCAACACTTGTTCAACAGGGAAGAAACACATATTTGTAATTTCTCTCCCTTTACACAAGCATATAAAGTGTCCATGATAGTTGATGTAAGAGAGACAAATGGCCGTGTGGTGCATTGTAGATTCCTTGCAGTTTCAAAAGTGTATTAAATTGTGTAATTTATTACAGACTGATGAGTGAATCCTTTTACTTTAGCGTTTAGCAGAGCTTAAAAACACAGTGAAACATCGTCAGTAAAAAAGCATTCTTACAAGTTCACTTTCAAGGCAAATTAAGGACCATTTAAAAAGAGTTTGGTTGATAATTGATGTGAAAAAAGGGAGAGTGAAACTGGGAATGACAATGTGGAATCAAATCCTGGACATACAGTAGTGATCACTGATGTATCTGATATCCATATTAACCCCCTGGTTACCTCAATAGAGCACAGTTTTCATCTGGACACAACACTAAGATATGCATGTCATCTATGTTGAGAAGGAAGGTTTCAAAATCAGTGAAGAGTTAGCACCTCACATCAAATAGTAATGAAAGGGTCCTTACTTGATTTACTGGTAGCAGGGGTGAATGAAGCATTACGATTGGATGCCTGGCTAACAGCCGGGGGTGGAGGAGGCATGGTGGGTGGGGTGGACCTGGGTTGGGTTTTCACATCCGCAGGTGAATCTGGCATTGTTCCAACCTTCTGCACTCTGCTACCTGCCATTTGAAAGAAGGAGAAAAAAAATAAGAGAATCATCAACATGGTGCTCCAGTATGAAAAAAAACCCTATTTACAAAGTGGAGACAGCTGGTTAAGGACCACTGACATTTTCACCTGGGACCCATCGATTGTTTCCTTAAACCAGAAGCCCCATGAAAACAGCCAAAACAAATCAATGCAGGGAGTGGAAATGAATCCAAACTTCCATTGTGTCTCTCTTGTTGGAGATTCATGGGCCTGGGAGACATACAGTAACACCTGCTCACTCGCTCAGCTGCTGCTCACTGAACCCCCCCTCTCTTTTCCCTCTCTCTCTCTTACACACATACACTCCATGTAGCTCTGACATCCCAATCAGTGCCCCTCCACTGTAACCTCCAACCCCCAGACACACACACACATATATTCACATGCACACACTCTTCCCCGCCTGTCCCCTCTCGTCCCCTAGTTCAGACAGCCGGCTTGACAGTCAGTGACAAGTGCAGCTGGATCTGCTGCTGTCCGTCACTGTGGCCTGGCTTTCAGCAGAGTGCCGTCCTGCTACCAGAAGCTTCACTGTCCTCTGCCAGATACCCTGCCAGCACCAAACAAGGCAACCCGGGCTCTGTTGCGTGAAGGGAAAGGATGTTGGGACATGAGAAGAAAACATGACACGGATGTTCTGGGGCCACAAGTGAAGTGTGTGAGGACTGTGGCCTTACATTGTGTGTTTGTGGCAGAGGGCCTCATCCAGTCCCGATATACAGTGTGTGTTTGTCATGCACACAACTGTATACACAAGTCTGAATACATAAGCAGCATGTCTGTTATTTTGTGATGTATATGTTGACTGTCTTTATGTCTATGTCCGAGTGTCGGTGCAGCTGCTGGAACCAGATCTTCCTGCAATGTAAACTTGAGCTGGGAGGTTTGATGACATTTGCAGCCTGTGAGGAGATCGCTTTAGAGTAGATGTACATGTGTGTAACTGGAAGGGAACGCAATGAATGTGTGCATTGCAATAAAAAAATCAATATGCAGCTCGGTTTATATCTTAGACATTAATATGTGTGTTTCTGCACTACAACACAACACCATTAAGTGTAGTAAACAAATGCATTTATAATCTAAGATCTTTTATGCACAAGCAAAGCAGATGTAAACAACATTATAGACTTTATGTGGCATTCATTGATCCCCGATAAATCTCTTCTCTCTGTTTTTCTTTTTCTGTTCTTTACCTGTCTCTCAATGTATTACAGAAGAATAACCTTAGTCTGATCTCTAAGGATCCCAAACAAAAGGCTTATTTCACATTTTATATTGTAATGTGCACAGGAGATAGGCTTCTGCAATTAACACAGGGACAAATGTAGAGCTGCAACTGGTTATTTGTATTATCGATTAATCTGCAGATTATTTACTTATTAAATAATTAACTGTAGTATATGAAACGTCAAAAATGCCATCAAATATCTGGTTTTGTTTAAGTCCAAAAAGAAAAGAAATATAAACTTTAGAATCAAATAAAGAGCAAATCCTCTAATATGAGAAGCAGGACAAGAGAACAATTGACCTCTTTTGTATTATTTGTGCTGAAATATGGAAATAAAAAATGTGCAGAAAAGGGGTTATTATTAGGCAGATAACAACTTGTTATACTAATAATAAAAAACGAAATTCCAAACGCTCATGGCCTTTCAAACATCAGAACAACTTTAAATCTATTGTAGTCACAAACTAACAATATTAATAACTTCGAAATAAAGTTTTTAAATTTATTTCACTCCTCGTGAGCTAACTATAAACCCAGTGTTTTCCTCCACAGGACTACTGCCTCAGTTGGCATCAGTCCTTGGTGTTAGCCTATTTCTGAGAGCTCATGTTAGATGCGTTCAACAGCTGGTGTCTGTATTTAAAGAGTGCCACTCTGGAGTGTGCTGCACGAGGGCCATTGACACAGTGATCCTCAAGAACACGAGGGGCACTCCGCTGTTTTGCCCATGCCAGACGCACTAAACATAAACACACAAGGTGGTAGATAGAGGCAGATGGGAAGCGCTGGTATAAATAGATGCAGCCATTTTCTTTTAAAGATCTCCTAAACACACAAACAAGCTCTCTGTGCTGCCACATTGGTGGGCTGCTTCCTGTAGAGAGGCAGCCATATGTTTCAGTAAACCTCCTCTTTGATCAAATATACTGTGCCACTGTATGCAGAGTGCAATGCAGGACTGTGTTATAGAGAGTAGTTTATTTCCCATATAGACAAGTCTGAGGTTACACTCAAGTGAACAAAACTGGGCCCACGTGTGATCAAAAGATCAAGAGGGTGATGTGAAATGTTGTGTTTCCAACACAGCTATTTTTGTCTCTTCTTTAAGAGGATAGGAGAGGAAGATAAGGGGCCGTACTGTCTGTCTGCTCCCACCGTGGGATTATGGACAGCTGTTTAATCTGACCAGCTACAGGGACAGGGCACACACATACACACTATGCTCTGAATTTCACTTTAATACATCAGGATGTATGCTAGGTCTGCAACCCCGTCCGGTGCCATCTGTGCTCCCATTGTGCTTTGTGCTGAAGGACAAAACACTCACACCGAGAGAAGGAGGAATATAGAGGGATTGGTATATCAGGTAAAACAGACCTGTGGTTAAAGGTCCAGGTATGGAGCGTACGAATGCTCCTGTCTGCAAGTTGCTCTGTTTCACCCCGCAGGTTATTATCTGGCTCTCAGAGGAGCCACTTTGTGATCAATACAGCTGAGAATAGATCTGCTCGGGATACAGATACTTCCCAAACATTCACTATTGAGTATTAGCCTGAAAATAAAACAATACAATGCAGTCATTTTAACCTTCCTCTCTTCTGCTGTCTGTATCTTACTCTCTGAACAGCTGTATGTCTGCATATTTGACGTAATCAGGGCTAAAAGATTGCTCACCAAAGAAACAGTCTGCACTCTGAGTTCTAAAAATGTTCTCTGTCTTCAACTCTCTCCTTGTGCCATGATGAAACAAGATGAAAAACAATTCCCTGAGAGACACACACAATCATACAGATCATGAACTGTACAACTGCAAACACACACATTTTATGTCATTAAGTGGTTTGTCGAACTTTCTTTTGGGGTCTCCTTATAGATTTATGACATTTGCCTTCATTAAACCCATCAAAACAAACATACATACACAGATAAATAACATCATGTCATGACAAGCCATTAAAGATACAATTTGGTCTCCTTTCACATTGGCATCTGTCCTATTGTTGACTGTATGCCTATCTGTGTGCATGTGTGCCTGTGCTTCCTCTGGAAATACAGCTGCAACTTATTAGCTTTAGCTAACCACTGCACAACAGTCCCCTTAAATCCCCCGTATATTCAACCTCTTGTACTCCACAGAGAATCTCGTCAGTGACCACATAGCCCTAAAACTCTCCCTCTGTCTCTCGCTCCTTACATCCCTCCCTCCCACTGTAATTCCCCATGTCTCTAGGAATGCTGTTGTTTTTAATTTCTCCCAGCTGCTCTGGCTGGCTGCCCGGCCGCCTGCCTTCCCACATCTGTTCCCTATCAGGCCGCTGAGGAGTCCACACAAACAGAGCCTGAGCCCCTGGCCCCCAGCCTCCCACCAGGCCTTCGTATCAAAACATGGGGATTGTAGCCCTGGACCTAAGACTTGGGGATACTGCACCTAGAGCATCCTGCACTTTCACACTACTAGCCAAAATATCATTAAAAAGAAAAAGACTGCTGACATCAGTAACACACATACTGTCAGTGCATACAGTACACCATCTTCCTCTAACCTAGAGCAATCTACAAATACAGATTATTTTACGTCTACTTCTATAATCTGATACATGCCTTCCTTACAGTGTGAAGTCTGAACTCTACCACAGGTAACATGTGTGTGTGTGTGTGTGTGTGTGTGTGTGTGTGTGTGTGTGTGTGTGTGTGTGTGTGTGTGTGTGTGTGTGTGTGTGTGTGTGTGTGTGTGTGTGTGTGTGTGCGTGTGTGTGTGTATGTATGTGTGTGTGTGTGTACGTGTGATGTGTGTGTGTGTGTGTATGTATATGTGCGTGTCAGCACACAGCCTGCTCCTGCAGACGGATCCCAGACTCCACTTCATCTTGAGCTGATTTAGAGTTCAGAGGCTTTAAAGCCCTCACTAATGACAGGGTGGGAGACAGGCCGGTACAGTACATTCACACACAAGCACACACACACACACACACACACACACACACACACACACACACACACACACACACACACACACACACACACACACACACACACACACACACACTCACACACACATTCACGTACACAAATAGATACACAGATGTATGTACATGCTCATAAGTTCACCAAATGCATATGCTCATGCTGCGGACACAAACACACATTTTCTCCCTATGTTACTTGAGAATCCCTGTGATAGTACATATGCAGTGCCGGCTGAGAAAACATGTTGAACAAAAAAACAAACTGCTGGTGGGGGGTTCTCCTTAATAAGCACTGACAAAGCCCTCATGTCTTTGATCAGGTTACCATGAGCAAACTATTGACAAATCAACAGATTTAGGTCAAAAGTTTCAATATTTTCTTTAACCTGGCAAGAAAAACAAAGATAACTTGATGACAGGCAGGGAGTGGGGATGGATTAAAGGCAATATATCCAGGGCTAGACGTGCTAAGGGTGGAGAGGAGTTGTTCTTCTGTGTCTCTGAGCTGCAGGGATCCTGTCACACAGTGCTTATATCTGTGAAAGCTGTTATTGATGTAATTGTATTGAAGTTCTAGCGACCATCTGTTCTCCTTTGGGAGGGCCTGGCTCCTCTCGTCGGCAGTGAAGTGGTTATGTGCAGCATATCACTGCTGCCGACGTGCTTGCAGAGAAAAAACTTCCTTTTCAGATTTTCCCAACGGTTGCTAATAAAATCCAGATGCTAGACTGGAGCCGTTTCTGCCTGGCTCCCTCGCCGCTCCCTCTTCCTTCTATCCTCCCTCTCCCTCTCCATCTTCTAACCTTCTATATCTCTTAGTCCCCCCCTCCTCCTCCTCCTCCTCCTCCTCCTCCTCCTCCTCCTCCTCCTCCTCCTCCTCCTCCTCCGTCCTTATACATTGCTAATCATTTATTTGCTCTTTTCATACCTTTCCCCTTTTCGCTCGATTCACCCTCCTCAATTCATCCATCCCCGCCTCGCTTTTTTCTCCTGCCGCAAACTCGGAGTAATTCCTAAATAAAGGAAAGTATTTGTGACATTCGGCCGAGGCGGCTGTGCCAAGAACAACTCCAGAGCTAGCCAGACACATCTGGAGTGTGTTAGGACTGTACTGGGCACTGGTACCAACACTGGCTATCCCACCATGCACACACATAGAATGTGGTCACAAATACCGGACCATAGGAGTCATACACAAACTAGACTGCATACATTTGAACAGTAACTAGCTTGTTGTTTTCCTCTCACATTGCCAACTGTAATTCTGGTTGCTCGCCAGACAACCCAACAGCTGTATGCATGAGTTCTCTGTTGTTAGTGTTGTTTACTCTTCCTCAGCAGCAATAATAGAATATGCATTTTTTGTCCATAATTGTGCAAGTACATGACTGCTTCTGTCTTCTGTGTATACGCTTGTGCAAGTTTAATGTGCTTGTATATGTTTGTGTGTGTGATTGTGTGTGTGTGGCTCCAGGGTCTCTGTGTGAGTGGAGTTGAACACCTGAACATCAATAACTGTCATGTGCGCCACCTGGGACCCCACAGCCAGCTTGCACCATGGGCACACAGCCATCACCAGCACAGCTGCCACAGTGCATGAGAGATATGGGGGAGGAAGTTGGAGACAAGAAAGAGACACACACACACAGCTATATGAGGAGGTGAATGTGCGTTCACATCTGGGAATGGGTCAGAAAAACAGAAAGGCAGACAGGCTTGAGCAGAGAGAGTTAACACGTAGCCTCTGCTCTGCATGATAACTCTCCTTTGTTTCCTCTCATCCACATCTTCCTTCCCTCGTCCTGTCAGCCATGCGCCCAATTTTGCCAGCTGAGAGCTCAGCCTCAGGCGGTCCGATCCCATTTTCTGTCGTCATTCCTCTTTCAGATGAATTTAGTGAGTAGGCTCCTTTAAACAAGACATCATTTATCTTAATATCCAGTACACTGTTGATACACTGGTATGAAATAGAGTTCTGCAATAGCCTTAAACGTTGCCTTTGAGTTTAGGACATAAACACACTAAATTTTCTTTGACCTGAAACTTTTTGTTTTGTTTTATTGAATCTGTTTCTAACTATTATCTCAACATGTAATGCAACACATTGGCTAAACTTAGCCTTTTTCCTTCCTCTTACTGAGAATTGAAAAACTACTGCACAGTGGAATGGATGTAAACAGATGATGTGCACACCAAGAGAGAGAAAGAGAGGAGGATTACATTCTTAATGAGGTACATATGAAAACAACAATGAACACAAAAAGTAATGAGAATAACAAAGAAAACTGGTTTGAAAATGGCCTCCGTCATCCCCTGTCAGAGGATGTTTACAATGAGTGCACTTACATAAATAAGCTCCCAGATCCAAACACCTGCAGCCTCACCCAGCACCAATTAGCTCATCAGGCTTTTAATTACTCTGTTAATTGCATACAGGCAGCATGAAGGGCAGCCTGGGAATAGGGCAAGGGGGGCCTCCTGAGGACCCAACCTGACAAGCCTGACAAACAAAGAGAAGCTTTTCCACCAACAGCAGCCACAACAGAGCAACTCTGGAGGCTGGGAGGAGAAACAAAACAGGAGACAATCACTCCAAGTTCCTCATCAGCTGTACTGTAGCACCAAGTGATAACAAGTGCCATTTTGATCACTTTGGCAAGGGGTCCGTCTGAGTCATGAGACGGACTGGGGAAATCAGAGACAGCTGTAGAAAAAGAAGATGAGGGAAGTAAAGGAGCAGTGCCATGTAAAGAAAGTAGTGCATGCATCTGTTAGCGGCATCACTACATCTGGATTAGTTCATATTGGTCACAGGGGGGAAGCAGGAGGGGGGGGGGGGGGGTGTTGAGGTTGGGGTTGGAGGGGCGTTTAAGAGGAGCAAGCGTGGGAATGTCCGATGTTAAGTTTAGGGCATGTGGGCTTATTGTATTTGTGGGAGAGTTAGGCTGGAGTCTCCACAGAGTGACCTGTCTGTCATAGAGCACTGCAATAACACAAACATCCTCTCAACTGTGCGTAATCGGGACACACACACACACACACACACACACACACACACACACACACACACACACACACACACACACACACACACACACACACACGACAAGAAATAACGTATTATTTTTTAACCCAGTATTTTCTTTTAAGCTCATGTTATTTAGCGTGTATGCCTCATCCTTAGCTAATGTCTTTATTGATCTGTTAGTGTATCAGTCTGGCTGCCTGTCTGTCTCCCCCTCACAGCAGATGTCCCTCAGTTTCTTCCAGGAGCAGTGTTTGAGGAGGTGTATCCAGGAAACAGTGGCCGGCGCTCACTTCCTGTGTGACAGGTGTGCGATGGAGGCCTGACAGCTGCTGTCCTGCTCTCTCTTTCCCTCTCTGCCCTCTCTCCTGTTTCTCCTTCTTTCCAGCCAGCTGCAGCAGAGAGCAGCTCTGTTTGTTCTTACGTCACTACTGCCTGCTGATTTATGGAGAACAAAATACTTAGATTTGACCCTGGCAACACACACACATACACACCAAGGCAAATGCAGCATCTCCGTCCTTCCTCCTCATAAACCACATCTTTACATGTGAATGTGTGTGTACAGTATGTGTGTGTGTTCAAACTGAATGTGAGAATTGTGGCTGCCGATTTCTCTCCGCGGCTCCCGCTCTTATTCTTTGTGCACCGTTAAAAACCTGACACTGAGCTGTCACTTAGAGTTAAGATAGGAAAACAAACAGCAGATTAGTCATTCTCCTGCTTGATGTCATGTACTTCATTTCATTCAGTGTTAAATGTCTGCTCTGTCACTATGGAGCTGTCAGCACTGACACAACTGTTTGTAGCCTGAACTACTCTCCAGCCTGCCAGCGCTTTCATACCTCTTCATTTGGCCTGCAGCCACAGTAACAATAGCTGCTGACATTAGCCAGGCATGGTTAGGGTGTGCTGTATCATCCTACAGGACCCCATAGGTTTCACACACACAAACACACACACACACACCAGTGGGAAACAGAATGGGGTGGAGGAGGGAGGGCACTATGTGACAGGTTCGAGAGAAGCTTTGACAGTTTCTCCATTTAGCCTACAGCCAGCTCATGCTGGAAGCTGCCGAAATAAATACCAGCTACTCCTCTGGGACACCAGCCGACTACGGGACGCCACCAGCATAACAGAGTGAGCGGACGGAATAAGATGTGGTGCCAATAACATGCTGATCATGTTAGTTAATTGGAGATTACAGTGACCAACTGTCAAATCATGGTCAAAGTAAGTAGCCAGCAAACAGTGCCAAAGGAACGGTTATTTGTGGGACTATAAGTACTTTGAGAAATGATATGAGAATATGGCATTAACATTTTAATTAAATGTTAAGGTTTATTTTTTATTAAAAAAAACACATGTTAGGAGATTAATTAAATGTGATTATTGGCCATTCCTTTGATACTCGTTGATCTTTTGCATTTTGTTTTGCAATTGTGATATACACTTAGTTTGTCAAATCATTAGACAGGGCAATAAGGATGTCTATTCTAACGTTACCCCTTTCCCTCCCCCTGATATGTTAAAGGTTGCACTGTATTTTATAAATTGACACAAGGTTGTGAATGACACAGGGTTTTCACAAGGTGATCCTGTTAAATGTAAGTCTATATTCTCAAACATAATTGCAACACACCTGTTCATCTGAAAGTCTATATGTGGAGACCTTCCCTTAAATGATATATAACAGAGGTCAGGGCTTTAATGGGAGGATTTTTCTCAGAGGTAGCACTTGAAAGACGGAGAGGAAAGCATCAAACACAACCCTACAACCTGCTGAGACTCCTAATGACTTCAAATGCCAGGCGATAACTCGCTCCTCAAAGTGACCATCGCTCTTTCACCTGTCTTTGACACATCAAGCAAATCTCTGACCCTCCTCTTTCTGCACTATAAAGCTTCAATGTGTATTTCCTAGATACATTTACACAGCCATTACTTTTGTCCGGGGTTGAATGGTCTGTGTGTGTGTGTGTGTGTGTGTGTGTGTGTGTGTGTGTGTGTGTGTGTGTGTGTGTGTGTGTGTGTGTGTGTGTGTGTGTGTGTGTGTGTGTGTGTGTGTGTGTGTGTGTGTGTGTGTGTGTGTGTGTGTGTGTGTGTGTCTGTGTGTGTGTGTGTGTGTGTGTGTGTGTGTGTGTGTGTGTGTGTGTGCGTGTGTGCAGAGAGAGACATGGAGGCAGAGGAAGGAAGGCTGGAGCCGAGATTAAGGTCTGCACAACTGGTAACACAACGGCACTCAGTAGCTCAGCCTCCCATTTGAAGAGAGACGGAACCATCTGTGTGGCACAGGATCTGTTTCCCGGAGATAACAGCTTTTTTAATTTCACAAATACTGTACACCGAGGGAGAAAAAGAGAGGAAAGCGAATGAGAGAGACGTGCCTTCCTTCCCAATCTGTGCCTGCATGCTCCTTTACAACACACACTTTCCCAGACATCCAGAGAAGACTGCTTTGGAGTGGAGGCCTTAATACATCCCTCTGTGTTCCTTTGTGCTTGTTTACTTGCCGCCTGTGATAAAGGCCTCGTGGTGTAGGGAAGAGGGAAAGGGAAGGATTCATTATATCAGGTAACGGTGATAATATGAACCTTTTTCTCTGCTGACCTGTCCATTTGGATGATTAAAACGTAGCTCAGCGCTACTGTAGATTAGCCCAGCTGCTTCCTGTGTCTGACTCTGATCTGAACACACTTCCTACCGTGAAGCAGAGGGGGGTGAAAGGTGCCGCTGGGAGAATAGGACAAGGAAAGAAAAATGTCAAAAGGAGGTCAGAGGTCAGTGGGCAAGCGAGGAAGTAAAAGGTGAGTAGGAAGAGCAGGAGGTGAAATAGGCACAAGACAAGGAAGTGAGGAGGAGGAAACAGCTTGCAGCATTTTGTCTATACATACTTAATTCATCATCAATGTTGGGACATTTGTTTCCTATTCCATTCATGATCAAGCGTTTCTGTGCACTAGAAATATGCCTGCCTTTTGAAATGCATAATTGAGAGTGCAATTTGTCAGTGCTGTATGTGCTGAAGTATTTTTTGTAAAAAGAAGTGTCAATTCAACAAATCATTTCAAGGAATTATCAGCAGTAAATGGTGAGTCTTGAATGTTAAATATTATAAAGTAGTGAGGAGCATGTCACCTGCTCTGCATGCATGAAAATATGAAGAAAAGATGCCTGTGGATGCAAAACAGTGTTATGACAAAAGATGGGAAACAGAGTTCTTTAAGCATAATATATTTTTCTACAAGCTGTGAAGAAGGGTCAAGGTTGATGGTGTCCTTTTGCACGTTATATCTTATTCTTGGAACTCAGAGTGGATATGTGCACATGTAGGGAAGCAAACAGGGAAATGGGAGAAAAAGTGTAATCTTTCACACACGCATTTGGGGGTTTTACTTGGCCTCCACCCTCGACTCTGCTCCCACGCTGTGGCGTCAGCAGGCCAGCCATGCAGCGAGTGTGTTTCTCATTTCATCAGATGTTGGGAAGCTGTTCGCTTATCCGCTCTAGTCTCTGACATTCTCCATCTCCCCAGAGAGGCTGGGCAGCCTTGTCACAGTAATGTCAAACACATGTGGAACAGACCAGGACAGAGCAGACCAATTCACACACACACACACACACACACACACACACACACACACACACACACACACACACACACACACACACACACACACACACACACACACACACACACACACACACACACACACACGACGGAGGAGCAGGAGGAGGCCAGAACCACAGTGGTCTTTCCCACTGTGTATTAGAATAAACAACAGTGAAACCATAGAGATTCAGCGCCGAGATATTTCATTACTCCTTGCTCCCATTATTACAAAAACACACACATTTACTTCTATTTACTACGTCTCTTATTTTTTCAGTAAGTACACTTGCATTCTGCTGTGAGCATCAGTGCTGAAAATATAACAAAGTAAAGTAACTCTGTATAACATGTGACTGTCTCCTCAATCCCTATAACATTTATTTGCTTTGATCATGAACACAAAAGCTCAATATAACCAGCAATTATGTCTCCCTCACTTTCTTCTTACTGTAGCGTATTGTTCACTGAAACACAAGCTAAAGAAAGAGTCTACTCTTCTATGTTATTTTTGAAATGATCTTTTTCTATTAGGGGCTAGTATTCTCATGCTGGAAGAAAAGCTACTGCAATGACTTAATCTGAGACCAAATACACCCCTTGAGCGTTTCTTGGCTGAATGGCTGTGATACAAATAAAAAGACAATTTAAAGTGAATAAACACAAACAACTCTTCAAAATTATACCTGAAACATAGTAACATAATGGAGGAAGGCACAACTATAAACTGTTTGGGGGGGAGAGGCTCAACCCTTAATATGATTCATACACACAAACAAATATAAATAGACTCCTTACACACGGTGTAACTTTGCATCACTGCCAGAACTTATAAACAACCTGCTGTAAAAATAATACGCTGTAAGAGATAGTAGACGAAGAAAAACAACTTTTTCTGTCTCACATTATAGTGTATTTGTGAGACAGTTTGAATAACAAACTCTTCTATGATTTTGTTTCTCTTTTATGTATATTTGAATATCTTAAACTTCAACTCATACATGTACAACAAGAGGGGTTACAAGAAGACACGGCTCATTTTCAAAAGGGTCAAATCATGACAACAGGCACAACACTGTATGTGGTTGTTGACTTTCAGGGAAAATACACAGACACTTAAACACATACACACACACAGGCCAGATGTCTTTGGCTTGTGTCAACCGCTTGGCTTGTCTTGTTTGTGATGGCCCAGGTGTGTGTGTGTGTGTGTGGTGCTGACCACCTGACCGCCTCGCTGTGTGTTCACAGCTCCCGCCCACCTGAGGCCATCTGCTCCACTCATTAATTAGGAGACAGCCAGTTTCACCTGCACTGCCCGCATTTAGATCACGATAATTACCACATACACACCAAGCACACTCAACAAGCCCACACAATAATACAGTAAACACATAAGATCCTGCGGCATCAAGACCCTGAAAGAGCTGTGTCACCTGCTCCATGAGACACTGAGATGATGATGACTTTCAACATCTCCTGATAAACATTGTCACACGCAAGGGTATATAAAACAATTTGCCTTTGATACCTTGATGGTGAAACATTAGTCATGGTGTGCCTGAAACAGCAGCAATGATTCAGAATAATAAAACAAGAATGCAAGAACCCATTGAGCAAATATGTTTCTTGTATTTGTCAGTAAATAGCAGATACTGACTCTCTGCCGGCCTGTGGCTTTGCCTGCTGCTGTTTCTCCAGAATAGGTTCTTTCTTTTCAAGTCATTTGGTATGTTTCCTTCTGCATTTAAAACAGAAGACATCCCGTCCATGCACCTGTGGTGGATGGGAACTGAATAAATAAACTCTTCAGGGTCATAATGAATGGCCTGCCTTTTAAGAGGGCTATTTAATGATGAAGTGGGGACATCTGCCTTAGCAGGCGACTGGCCGGGCCCAGCTGACTGATGGGGCGGCCAGCGTTGGAAGGAGCGAGGCTGAGGCGCTCACTTGGTGGTGATGGAGGTATAATGTGCGGTGAGGCAGGGTGTCTGCACTGCGGTTTCACCCCTGCAACCTCCCATCCATTGTTCGAGACTATTATCAACTGTTCAATTATTCAGAAGATATTTACCAGGGCCAATTATACAGGGCTGTGTCCTGCAGAGAAAATGGCTTGAGTGTTTTACTGTTGCACTCACAAGCGGAAGAGTGCGCTGCTGAGGCTGTTCAACTGGGGGTAGAAACCTTGGGACGGACTTGGTTCTTCTCTGGGAGTGTCCGCACCGTTACAAAGGGTTGCTATAAATTATCTACCATGATTTAAGCTTTTTAAAACCCTTTGCAGTTGTGTTTATTTCCTTTGGTTGCCAAAGTATTTTCTGTTAAACACTTCCTCGACCTCCTTCTTTAGTGTTTCCACATGCTGGTATACAAACACTCTGCAATCACCAGAAATGGTTGGACTTCACTTTACAGTAAGATTTTTTTCGGGGGTACCATGGAGTTCAGTTCAGGCTAAATGTCTGAATGCATCCCATCACACCCATCACCTCCATCCACTCCAGGTGAACACAACACAAGGTATAGAGAGCAAATATTTTGTGTCATCACTTTGTCCCAACATCTCTTTGATGTGCAGCACAAACTGATGGAGCAAACAACTTGTGAACCTTCACCTCTCAGCACATTGTGTCCACTGCTAAAGTGTAAAAAACAGTAAATGCATATACTGTTATTAATAACAATTATATAATTAATATTAGACTCACTTTTTTTGTCTATACTCTATTGTCGACGTCCCTATTTCTACGTCGGTTATAAGCATTACTCATACAGGACTCAATGTTTTTCTTTATAGCAAATACAGAAAAACACAGTGTTGACCAGAATGTGAGACTTTACCTTTGAGATATTTCCGTATTTTTTTAACCATTTTAATATGAAACATTTCTTCCATTATAACATTATGTTCTGATCATTTGGGCCTTACGAAATAAATGATTGCAAGCCTTCAGTGAATTTAAAACCAATTCACACCAACAACAAGATACATGTATTTCCATGATTTGCTTGAATACAGTAGAGTTAGCAGGTTGTACTTACTTTGTGAAGGTCGGGGTCAAGCTGAGGTAACCGTAGTGGTGATAATCCACACCAAGAAGTTTCTAAAACAGTTTTTTTATCGTCTCACTCCTCATTATTTGGGAAAAAGATAAAGCCTTTGCTAGATAGTGCGGGAAACCATTCAGGTTTTATTCCTTTTTTTTGTTGCTTTGTTTCTTAAATAGTGAGAGGAAGCAGAAGCCAGTCTAACAAAAAAAAAATGGTGTTTGACTTTCCTTTGGGGGTTCAAAAGAGATATAATAAATAATGAGGTATTTCTCTTTGCAGATATCGAAAAAGGAAGGAATAAAAATCAAAACATGGGTTTTTGGATCCTCAATGATGTCTTTGGTTTTGCAGTTTGTGTTTTTTTTATTTTGTTTTTTAAAGCAAGACGGTGTTGACGGTGATGAGAAAATCACAACTTGTCCAAGTCATGTAAATCCGCTCTTTTTCTCATTTTAACCATCCCAGATAAAAGCAACAAAATATAAAATACTGCTTGAACTGCAAACAAATTCTTTCTGGTCTTTTTTTAGGCAGACACAATTATTAACCGGTCGCTACTTTTTCCACAAATCCTAAAGTCTTCCATGTGAAAACGCAAATGATAAAGATGCGGATCCTCTTGTCTGCAGGGTGCGTCTATCATGCCTCCTGTGACAACTTTAAACCCCCTCTTCTTTAGTTCACAGTCCAGTCGCAGTCCGTGGTGTCAGGAACAACTTCTTATACATCCGGGGAGATCATTTCTGCTCCTTTTCTGTTGCAAAAACACCGTTTCTACAGGCTGCTCTACCACCACGTTTTCTGTGTACGGTCCTTCCCCGCCGCCGACACGCCGATCCTCCGCCGACCTGTCTTCAGATGGTGCTGTAAAGAGATCCACTTCTCCCGCAGGAAATCACGGTCAGCTTGGGATATTAACACGTTTTCTTTCGCAGCAGTCAATTCACGATTTGAGGTTTTAACACTTGTTTTGTCTTTACTGATGAGCGGAGCTGAAAAGCTGACTGTACGCATTCACCGCGGCTCTCTCCTCCTCCTCCTCTCTCTGTCCTCGCTGTAGCCTTCTGTCTGCGTTTAAACACCATCTGGAGCTGCTAACCTCTCTCTCTCTCTCCCTCTCCCTCTCCCTCTCTATGGGTCTCTCTCTCTCTCCCCCCAACTCTCTCTCTCTCGGGTACCATCAGAGGCGCAAGCTGGCAGCTATGTACAGGAATCCTTTCTAAATTGAAGAATATCCAAATTGTAGTCCATATTGGGTACAAAATGATGCAATTTGAGGCTAAACACGTTGCACTCTTACAAATCTACATGGAAGCCAATGGAACTTAACCAATAGTAATGTGTTACACATACAACTACTTTTGCAATCAAATGCATCTTTACATATGCTCTAGGAGTTGTGTTAATGTATGGCTTGCACAGTGCAGGCAAATCATTATTCCACATAACAAAGCAGGCAAATCTTAAAGCATGAGAGCAGTGAGGTGCTGTTCCTCTGTCTGCCCGTGGGGGCCGCTGTTTCCTCATGTCAGGGACACGAGCACAACAAGAGAGCAGACTTTAGTCCACAAGACTGCAGGCTTTATTTACTTTATTCCACACTTGGATACACAATACAAGAGCTCATATCTGTGGGCTGAATGAATGCAGAGGAATATGTGAAAACACTTCAGTAAATTGCATAGCTTGTAAACTGTATTGTTTTCTTTGTGTTGTCATAAATAGTCAGGTGGGTGGATGTGAGGATGGATCGACTAAACATTATTACCATCATTAATGTTCCTTTTTTATTGCTCTACATAATTCTGTGTTGCTTGTTTCAATCAGTAGCTTATAATAAACGTATGGTGTATTGCACATTAATATTCACATTTGATTTGTGCTGCATAATTATTTGCTATTTAATAGTCTGTTTTAAGCTTTTATTTCTTCTCAGATGATCAGTAACTGTCCAGGCTCTACAGAGCTTGCTTCCAAGAGCAATTGGCACTGCTCTGTTTGAATGAGGTTTTAAAGGGTGAATGACATTAAGTATGTAAAAGTGCTTTGAGGGGTCGTAAAGACCTGATAAAGCGCTTTATAAGTACAGTCAATTTACCATTTAACATAAGACTGCAATAAGCAGTTGTCAAATTAATTTGTCGTTTATATTTTTGATTATTCAAATAATCATTTAGTTTACACAATTTTGGAAAATACTGAAAACGCCCCTCATTTTTGAGAAGTGGGGTCTCTTAAAATTGCTTAGTTTATCTGACCTAACGTAAGGCAGAGAAAAGCAGTAACTCCTGAATCCGTACTGCTTAGACATGTTTTTCCTCAGTAACGGCCCAATTAATTTATTGATTATTTAAAATGTTACAGATAACCCCTAGTCTATCAATTTTTCGAGTAATAATTTCAGCTCTAATGCAGTTATAAATAAACAGATACTTTACTCTCAGTTAACAGTATTGATAATTAATGCGTATAACCAAAACTGTATAAGACGAACAGAAATAACTTTACAGAGAGATGCCATAAAAAGGCAGGTATACTAGTTCCTATAGTGAGAATCCTCCACCTGTCCACACTGAGCTGATACTCACTTTGCCGACCCACCTGTCCTCTTTCTCCCTCTGCTTAACACACACACACGCCCACACACATACACACACACACACACACACACACACACACACACACACACACACACACACACACACACACACACACACACACACACAGCCATGCAGCCTCCTGACCCCTCCTGTGTCTACAGAACAAACAGAACCAGCTTGTAGAGTACACACGGACAGCTGCTCTGCCCCGACTCCAGTCTCACCAGCTTCGCCAGCCTCCAACACAAACGCTGCCTTCACATGGTGCCAGGAGGACTTTTTAAAAACACTCCAGTCCTGATTCAATAATGTGAACAAGCGTGCAGGGGAAATCCCAAATGCTCTTTGATTGAAACTATTTCCCCCACGGCAAAGGTAAAGGAATAACTTCAGGTAACCTTAGGTCCAGTGCCAATGCTTTAGTTCACACCACAATATGCCCAATTACTGAAAGGCTGCTGATGTAAAAAGGGTCAAACACACACACACACACACACACACACACACACACACACACACACACACACACACACACACACACACACACACACACACACACACACACACACACACACACACACACACACACACACACACACACACACACACACACACACACACACACACACACACACACAAACACTACCATTACACAAAACAGATGCACAGGGTTTGTAGAGTAACACGGTGGAAGTGCAGTTGTCAAGGAGATGGATGGAGTGTTTATGAAACTCACTCTCTATTTTTCTCTCTATTTTAAAGTTATAGCCCTAGGTGGCTCGGTACACATAAGGCATTGTGTGTGTGTGTGTGTGTGTGTGTGTGTGTGTGTGTGTGTGTGTGTGTGTGTGTGTGTGTGTGTGTGTGTGTGTGTGTGTGTGTGTGTGTGTGAGTGCGTGTGTGTGTGTGTGTGTGTGTGGTGTGTGTGAGTCCTGAGGATTTTACTGTAGGTGGCTTATTTGGTTCCTGTGTAGAATGCTGAAAAGGGAATATGTATTTGTGTATGTGTGTGTGTGTGCGTGTGTATATATGTATGTGTGTGTGTGTGTGTGTGTGTGTGTGTGTATGTATGTGTGTGTGTGTGTGTGTGTGTGTGTGTGTGTATGTATGTGTGTGTGTGTGTTGTGTGTGTGTGTGTGTGTGTGTGTATGTGTGTGTGTGGTGTGTGTGTGTGTGTGTGTGTGTGTGTGTGTGTGTGTGTGTGTGTGTGTGTGTGTGTGTGTGTGTGTGTGTGTGTGGCCTTGACTGACAGAAAGGTTGGCAATGGGGGTAGCATCCAAAGAAAGGATTCCTGTCAAGGTGACAGCTCCAAGATTGACAGGATGCTATTCTCCTCGGGAACAGCGTCAGTCAACCTGTCAGCCTCCCTGTACGACAGCCTCTCACTCCTCTTAATTTGGCCTTTTGTTGAACGGTCACTGGGTTAGCTCTGACACTCCATGTGGCCGGCCTGATAAACTGCGCAATGAATCACACAACACAAGATGGGAACTCGCTTCGATGAACTCCCTGTGCTATAATACTGCCACTGGAAGATCCTTTGATGGCATTAATGACAACAAAACAGCGTTGTCTTGCCTTTCTTTCATTCCTCTATCTCACTGTCACCTCACAAACACCCCCACTCTGCTGCGGACTCTGTTAGGTTGACAGCATCTCCTGGATGGTTGGGCACTCACTAAGATATAAGAGCCAGGGTTGGTCATTGTGCTGGTATGGAAATGACTATTTCTGTGTATGCGTGCATGTGTGTGTCAGAGTAAAAGCCAGGGAGAAGTTTGCAGCATTTCCTCCACTCACACATTGTAAATCCTTTCCTATAGTGCCAGTCACAGGCTAGTGTGTTGACAGGAGATAAGGCCCTGAGCCGACTGAAAGGAACGCTAGACCCATTGTATTCCTGCGCTCTTCTCTCTTCTCCCATCCTCTACTTTGTCATGCCCATTCAACAGACCACACTCTTATGGAGCTGCCATTAAAGGCACCATTGTAGGTTTCATCTTGAAGGAGTAAGGAGCACAGCTCACTTCATCAGAAAACTGTTATGCTGATTGAAATGCTGATAAAAATAGAGTTTGTGTTGTCCCTCTGTGTCACATGCATCTTCCATGAACATGGGTTTTGTATTTTAAACCATGCTTTTTCTGATAACGTGCTTATGAGAAGGTTTTTCTCTTACTTTCTATGTCAACATGTGTGAATGTCCTCAAGCTGTTCCATAATGTTATGAATGAGAATAAAACAGAGAGAGATGTTCTGTGATTCGGCGTGTTGTGGTGTAACGGATCATTGACCCACCCACTCAAGCACGTACGCTGGAACGCTGCTTTTACAAATTGCATCCATACACCCTCTGACATTTTCTTTTCAATTGAGCAGCAAAGTGTCTGTTGTTTGAATCATCCGGACATGATGTGAATTCGAAATTCAATCCATGCTCTTTGGAAATAATAATGTCCTTTGAAATACTTGACTTCCAGGGTTGTTTTTCGGCCACAGAACCACTCTAATAGGAGCACTACACAATACATTACTATGGCTATTCCAGACACTATTTATATTCCATGTTTTAGAATTGTTATCCTTTTGTTATGGAAATGCTGTACTATTGCAAAATCGTTGCAATGCCTAAATCATTTCCCACCTATCTTAAATATGTCCGATGCATGAGGGCCTTTCATTTCTAAGCCAAGCATAACAGTGGAATATACAAAATGAGGTTAAATTGCAGTATGAAGTCCTTCTGCCAAAAACTAATCTGGAAATATGAAACAAAAAGGGACTCTTACTTCTGCGTACATACAGGTACACTTAGTGCATGCATCTGTGTGTTGTTTTTGTCCAGAGCTGACCAACAGAAATGCAAAATGTCAAAGGAGGAAGTGACACCTGATTATATCAAGTGTTGACTCAAGAACAGGATGTGCAGCCTAAAAGGGAAACAGACAGTACAAACGTATGTAGTATGCAGGTGAATACACCCTCATACACTCACATGAGAAAGTCTCTGCTTTATATAACTATGTTTCCCAAGAGACAATATGTGTGTGCGCTTGCATGAGTGTGTGTGTGTGTGTGTGTGTGTGTGTGTGTGTGTGTGTGTGTGTGTGTGTGTGTGTGTGTGTGTGTGTGTGTGTGTGTGTGTGTGTGTGTGTGTGTGTGTGTGTGTGTGTGCAGACAGTTGGTGGTGCTGGCACTGGAGATAGTGAGTGGAGGGGGATGAGGCACTGTATCAAGTTGTGAACATCTGTTCCTCATAGAAACCACAAAGCTGGTGCTGAGGAAACAGAAAGGATAACTTCCCTCTCTCTCTCCTGCTCTCTCTCTCTCTCTCTCTCTCTTTCAAACATACACACACACACACACACACACACACACACACACACACACACACACACACACACACACACACACACACACACACACACACACACACACACACACACACACACACACACACACAGTCACACACACACAGTCACACACACACAGTCACACACACACACACACACACACACACACACACACACACACACACACACACACACACACACACACACACACCTCTTATCACCACCTTGCCTCTCCTCCCACACATACTTCTCAATGTTTTCATTCCTCATTTATTCCGTTTTCTTCCTTTTTCTTGCAACATCATCTTTATTCATCTTTCAATAATCATACCCATTTTAATAATCACTGCCGCATGTATTTGCTGATATCTGTGCCAGAGAAACACTGATGCAATTGTTAAGCAATGGATCAGTAAGTCACGTACATGTTCACGTGTACAGTAAGTTCATTACATTTTATTATAAAATGTTTTGCACCGTCATTTTGGTCATGATAACATTGTTCTTCAGATTAACTGATGAGATATGGTGACATGGCAAAACTACCATTAAAACTCTTGTTGTTGTTCGGAAGGAAGAAACAAGCTGAAATATTATTAAAAACCATGAAATGTATAGAGTGTGTTTGTTACTGAAGATATTTCCAACTCAAATGAAAACAATATATCAGATTTGACACATTTTGCATGATTGAACCAAGATTATGATTATGTCATCAAATAATGTTGATCTTAAAGCCCATCTAATATGAATTATATCACATCAGGATAGAGAAAGTGACAAAGTGTTGTAACTTGTACTTAAACGTCATCTCCTCTTGTGAGTGAAACAAGAATAGCCTTTTCAAATTAGGATTAGGATTGGCAAGAAATTATGAAGTCTATGATACAGCAGTCATGAGCCAGGGCTTTGTTAGGGATTCACTGCACCTTTTCCCTCAAAGTCCCTTGATTTAGTCCTTTCTCATTTCCTTCCTCCCTCTATCTGGGCTTGCTGTGAGGGTGTGCTAGTGCTGGGTGGCAGTTCCTTATTGTAGAGTGTCTATATGAGTGTGTGTTTGATTGTGTGTGTGTGTGTGTGTGTGTGTGTGTGTGTGTGTGTGTGTGTGTGTGTGTGTGTGTGTGTGTGTGTGTGTGTGTGTGTGTGTGTGTGTGTGTGTGTGTGTGTGTGTCTGTATGCTGTGTGCGGCTGATAAGACCCAGGGAGAAGAGCCAGCATGCCGACATATTCTTGCCACCACGGTTATCGCCCGTCGCAGCTGTGCCTGAGCTCTGCGACATCTGCTCCCTCACAGGAAGCCTATGCTGCAGCTCACAACACCTCACACACACATTCACACGCACCAACACACACACTACTACTGCTGCTTTTTTCATACAGTGTGAACATATCAGTGGACACAAACACACATACACACTTTTACATCAGGTAAACTACTTGAGACAAAGAGCTATGTTTACAGTTAACATTGACACATTTAGATTTTTCTCAGTATATGCATTTGCATTAGTGTGTGTGTGTGTGTGTGTGTGTGTGTGTGTGTGTGTGTGTGTGTGTGTGTGTGTGTGTGTGTGTGTGTGTGTGTGTGTGTGTGTGTGTGTGTGTGTGTGTGTGTGCGTGTGTGCCTGTGTGCCTGTGTGCCTGTGTGCCTGTGTGCCTGTGTGTGCGTGAGCGTGTGTGTGTAAGAGAGAGAGAGCGAGAGCGAGAGAGAGAGAGAGAGAGAGAGAGAGAGAGAGAGAGAGAGAGAGAGAGAGAGAGAGAGAGAGAGAGAGAGAGAGAGAGAGAGAGTTGAATGAGTTGAATCTCCGACACCAGAGTTCCACTGTTTTTTTTATCAGAGCATTACAGGGGGGATGCTTATGACTAAGCCTAATTATAGAGGCCTTATCTCTGCAACGTTCACAAAGCTCATTACTGCCAAGAGATGTCAGGCGCTGCAGGTAATTCACTACGTTGGGTATTAGTTCTTGCTCTGGCTTACAGTTTCTACATATTTAGAGTCTATAAAATAGGGCCTTTAATGTCTGATTCTTAATGCATTTCTCTCTATTGGCTGAATCAAATGAAGGTTTTCATTTTCACCTAAAGGCACTACTTCAGTGTTTTCACTGCTTTAAGAATCAATTACATCCTTTTTTCCTGGATGTATTTCAAGCATCCCTCATCTGTCTGTACACTACTCTCTTAAAGTTGTTGCTCTGTCATTCACTGTGATGCACCCTGTGACCTGCATGTGTCTTATGA
This sequence comes from Gymnodraco acuticeps, assembly GCF_902827175.1. Classification (NCBI taxonomy): domain Eukaryota; kingdom Metazoa; phylum Chordata; class Actinopteri; order Perciformes; family Bathydraconidae; genus Gymnodraco; species Gymnodraco acuticeps. The sequence continues at coordinate 4,236,312 of NW_022989768.1, forward strand.
AGCCATTGAAGCTGAACAGTGAAACTCAAGATTATAGTCTAGTTCCCTGCAGCTGTATGGGGATGCCCAGAGGAAGACCCCAAACACTCCAAAAACCTATTTCCTTTTCCTTTCTTGTGCCATAGGGGAACATGTGCTCCACTGGGCTTGTTAACAATAATGGCACATTTATTTGTGCTTGACTGTTCATATAAAAAAACATCATTTATGAAATTTAAAGGATTATTTCAAGACAAATATAATCACGATTATCTGTGAAGTCAGCTTGTTTTCTACGGATGTCAAGAAATATAGTCAAATGCGCTGAGGAACAAACCTTAGATCATTTTACACTTAATTGCTTTGGACTGAAAAAAACTAATTTAGATGGTAATGTTTGATGTCATTGTAACCTTGAAACCTCAGTTTTAATCATCAAATACCAGGTCTACTCACAAAATGAAGAAACCTCACATTGCCCTTACAGCATGCAGCGCTAAGTCAACACAAACTGATTATCCGTCCATCACTCCAACTTAATGAGCAGACATGACAGCTGCAGGACCCTCCGTCACTCATCACGGTAACACACTGCCAAAAGATTTCATAAAACAGATCCTGTAAGATGACAGGTCCTACCTTCACTACATCTGTAGTAGCTGCTGGTTGCCAGGTTTAGATCAAGGTTTGCCGGCTGCAGTCTGTGGGCAGTGTGTTTATCCCTCTGCTCTCTGTGGCTGATCAGTGTCACCGTGGGGACGCGTGGAGGAAACGCTGGAGCAGAGGAGCTCCCGGATCTCAGATCCTTCTTCTGGCGCTCAAAATGGACTTCAATAGACATGTTAGGACCTTCAAATCTCCACTTTGAAGTGTCCCACTTTCTTTGTGAGGTAAAGGGATTCAACGTGTTTGTGTAAAGCAGTGAAGTAAAGACAATGAAGACTAAAAATCACTAGAGCTCAAAAAGGCAGCTTTCCTGTTGGACCTTCTCTTCCTTATGTCCTTGAGGCTTAGCATGTTTTTCTTCTTAATATTCAGCCAGTTTGCCTTTGAGGTCCCTGTAGATCATTGTAGCCTACTGTTTGACCCAATGAATGGCTATGCAAGGACAAGGACGTAGCTGTTGTTATAGCTCCCAATAGAGAACAACAAGAAACAGCAGAGGTTGTTTTCTCTTCTTCCTTTCACCTTTTCATTTAAGAGTGTAATGCTGGATGAATTATTCCTGGATTCCTCTGGTATTTTTTCTTTGATTCATGTCTGCATGGAACTTTGCGTCGTATTACAGTCGTTAATACCCATGAGTAACAGTCTTTGTCTTCAGCTCCAAGTCTCTTTTCCCCTTTTAGATGTCCTTGGTAGATCTTGTGTTTCCATGTACCTTTCGTTCTTCTTTTCGGTTCATCTGGTTATTTTAGTCTCTCATCGCTCCCTTCCCGCAGAGTGTGTGTGAGCGTGTGTGTCAGCCGCAGGTCAGCTTGTCTCGTGGCTCTGGCTGAGGGGCTGTGCTCTCATCTGAAACCTCCTTCTGCCCTGCCTGCCACTGAAGCTCAAAAGAGAAGTGTGTGTTAGTATGTTACAGTTTGCGTATGTTGCAGCGCTGCAGTCCCTGGGGGGGCCGGGCAGCAGAGTGGCTGCGGTGATAGCAGCAGACAGAAGGACCTGGGCCTCCATCTGGGCTTCCTCTGTCAGGAACCAGCTGTGTCTGCGGCCAGCACTCACTTCCCAGGATCCTTTGCTTTTGTGTGCCTTTGCTTGGGACCATAATACAACTTTCTCCCCATCTAGTTGCTCTAGCTTTTTCTACTTTGTTGTGTTGCATTTTTTTAAGGAATGATGCAAAGTAATTGCATGTCAAGGTTCACAAAAGCTGAACTTCAATGACAAGTAAGTAACTGACAAAACCGGTATTGAATGTTTCACTTTTGAGACTTCAGACTTGCACTATAGTTAAGGGTACACTCAAATATTTTAAATATAATGTCATCATTGTGATGGCCACAGCCACACAGGGAAAAACAATTACACTGCACCCTCTCCTCCAGTAGTTTTGCTTCATTTCAGTTGCAATATAACAACAATTGATACCACACATTTGGTTTTAAAAGTCCTTATTTGCCTGTAAACAGACATCATTTAGTTTATTCTCACACATTCTAACACAGCTAACACAAGTTGTATTAATGACTTTCTTTGTCTTTGAGTTACTTTGGTTGTTGTTGGAGGTTATTTCCTGGTTCAGCAAAAGGCGTGGCTGAGGACTGAGGGCGGATACATACTGCAAGAAGCCAATTGGGACCAACCACATGCTTCCATGTCAAAAGGGGGGTTTTTGGTTTTGTCAGTGTCCTCTTCTATTCTCTTAAATCTGAATTTCCCATTGGTTTTCTATTTGGTTCGGCCAAGCTACTATATTTGTTCCTTGTTTTGTAATTTTAGCAGGTCAGTTTGTTGCGTTAACACCTGTAAAGTGGCTGTTAAATTCATTTGTTCTCAGTCATTTTATCTTGGACAGATTGTTGATATGATGTATGATCAGAGCACTAAGACTCAACCTTTAAAATTCAAACTACAAGTTTGAAACAACTACCTAAAAAAGCCCATAAGGTGACAACACCATTTTGGTGACAGTAGGCAATAACGAAAAAAAGCACACCTACTGTGGGAAACGATGCTGAAACACGCCTATCTCACATTTAGAATCAAACATGCCAAAATAAACTTCACAAAGCTTGGACAGCTGAAAGAGGCACTCGTGTGAAACTCTACCAACATTCTAGCCATCACCTCCTTGACCTCTGACCCCCCAGGACTCATTAACCCTTAACCCAGAGGGCATGCACAGTGTGTGTGTGTGTGTGTGTGTGTGTGTGTGTGTGTGTGTGTGTGTGTGTGTGTGTGTGTGTGTGTGTGTGTGTGTGTGTGTGTGTGTGTGTGTGTGTGTATGTGTATGCCAGCACACACACATACACACAAACATATTTATTTTGGAGTAGGTAGTGTGCTGATGAGAGAAGTGAGAGGGGATGTGATCACACAGATGTGCCAAGTGTCTTGCTGAAACCAACACCCATACGGTCATCATCAGAGAGGAAGTGAGAGAAACTCATGTTGCTATCTTTGGGTGTGGGAGACGAAGAGCAAGACAACTGTTTTATAAACTCAGAGTGAATGCATTAAATGTGAGATGAGATATTGAAAGATATGAACAGCATGAGAACATATAGGTGGTAAGGCAGGTGGAGAGTTGATGTTCATTAGAGGTTTGGGAAAAGACAACAACATACAGGTGCACAAAAAAGGGGTAAAAAATGGCACTCTGGAAATGGAAAGTTTTAACCTATTTTGATTGGATGATAGTTTGACAGTTTTACACTGATTAGATGATTGTGGGAGGAGGAACAAATGAGCGGAAAGGTCAAAGAGGCGTAGTTCAACATTTTTAAAGGAGCATAGAGTGGATCCAGTGAAAGCAACAGATATGAGAGTTAAGTGATTAAACGATTGCTATGCCCTCTATAAGCTACAAATACATAAAAAACCATAACAAATATTTCACTTATATTTAATATGGAATCAAATCACTATCACATGTAATGTTTTCCCATTTATATCACATTTAAATCCAGTGTTGCAAAAAGGCAAGTTCCTTGGCTGCAGGATTTGTTGTGCCTATACCCAACATCCTGATTCACACACACAGTTTCTCTGTGTTACCTGTTATAGAAGCCTTTGCTCCTTTGCCTCCCTCCCCCTCAGATTTTGGCAGGTATAAAATGAGTTTTGGGGGAGAGAGAGAGATAATGATTCCCCCATAATCACCAGAGGCCAGCTCTGGTTCTGGCAAGTGCTATCACAGTAGCGACCCAGTGGTGCCTTCTCCCCTGAGATAAGGTCAGAGGGATGATGGGAGGAAGGGTGGGTGTAGGGAGGAGCAGAGGAGGAGAGGAGAACAGGGCAGAGGGGTGCAAAACGTGCGTTACAGGCGAACGGCTAGCCTTGCCTTATCTCCCCCCAGCGGCTGCCGCTACTAGCTCCCAGATGCGGCAGGCCGGAGCAGCCGTGTCAGAGAGATCCCTCTATCAGCGACACACAGGCACCCCTCGCCAAATACAAACCCAGCAGGAGGACACACCAGGACTTCATTACCTCTTTAAAACTCCAATCCACATGCAGGAGAGAAGCCAAATAATCTGCAACTATGTTGGTACTATATATAAAAAATGCATCAACTCTGTCTTTCCAGCTTTCTAACCAGGTTATAATCGTAACACATAAATAAACACATACAGAGGTCTTTCAGCATTTTAGTCAGGGGATACACGAGATGCAACTCTTCACCTTGTACAGTGAAAGTAAAGCTTGTGAAAGTCAGTGGCTGGGACGGCTGGCGTCTGGTGGCGATAAGCAGCCATATGGTGAAGCGTCTTGCCTGCCTGCGCGGCACCTGGACACCACTAACCAGGTGAACTTTTCAACTTGGCAGCCGTCCAAATGGCACTTTGAGCCAATACACACTCAGTGTTGTACAATATTTATTTATTGTTTCTGTAAGGTTTTTCTTGTATACCTTCATTGACTGTACACTTTTTTTTTTTAAACAATATGTTTATTCATTTTTCATTCTTTTAAACAACAAGACACACTTACAAATACTTACGACATCAAAACATTAAAATAAAACAAATGATGTGAAAAACAGAGACAAATACAAGACAGGACATCATTACAAAAATTAAATGAAATTGAAATATAAAATATATAATAAAAATAAGAGATATTAATGAAATGAAATTTTAAAATAAAATAAAATTGGGCAGTAGCGACTGTACACTTTTACTGGCTGCAAAAACTTCTGATTTTGGGAGACAGGACATTCTTATAAGAGCTTGAGTAAATGAAGCTACAACTCTTCAAAAAAGTAAAGTAAAAGTTCCAGTGATATATTTTTACACTACCTAAATCCTCGCTAAACAATTTTCTTTGTAAGTTTCAACAGCTCATGAAGACTTTCCCTTGTGTCTTTGACTACAGTTTGTATCTACTTTCATTTGCATTTGAGGACATTCTTCCAGAGGGGGATACTGCAATTTGGCCTTACATAAAGAAGAATTAAAAAAAAACAGCATCCACTGGCAACCTCTTTCTATCACTAGAAAACACTACAAGACAAATAAGTCAGTTGAGGCTTGTTCACCTCTTCTCCCTGCAGTGTTTTTAGAATACACACCTGTTTGGCACAGACAGCATCAGAAAACCTCCAGATCTTAACAGAACTCTATAAGTTAAACTGTCCCCATCTGTCACAGCCTGAGCACTGAGCGCCTCCTCCCTCTTATCCTTCATACAGCAAACTTGGCACTCGTTCAAGAACTGTCAAAGCACACCTGCTAAATTAAGCCTGTTCTCATATACACAGATACAAGTTCAGGAGTACACAGTGTATACACACATGCACACATGGACTCACATGACCATGCACACACACAGATGGTAATATGCTCACAGTGATATTACAAACTGATATGAATTAATAGGGTTACTGGTGATAAAATATATTTTAGAACAAATATAATAAATGAGATAATACTGAAGTTTTATTTGTTTCACAAACAATGTTTAAAACAGCCACTGTTTATTTTTTTACACTCTGCTGGCTGCATAAAAAGTATAAACCTGTTTGTTTTTTGTGTTTTTCCAGCTTAATAAATTCTAATAAATTCATTATTTTATGCGTCTCTTGAAAAATAAACCTAAGGATAAACAGATTACATGGAACATTTTAAAAAGAATGCAACATGCTACAAAGAAGCAGATAAAGTATAAGATAAAGTGATATGACAGGTTTAATATGCTTCTGTCAAATATATTACATTACTATTGATGCCACTTTTCTTGACCCCCTTAAGCCCAACCTCTCCCCTTTCTCGTGACTCGTGGCATGCACAGCCACGGAGCCGCTCTAAATAGGTGCCACTGTGAATTGGCGACAGATGGAAACGAAGGTTCCCTGCAGAGTGGTTCCCCTGCAGCTGTGCAGTGTACCCGGTGCCAGGGAATGATGACAGCTCAGCGAGGGGGCACCCAGAGACACAGAAGACAGCACCATCTCCGTCTCACTTCCTCCTTCGCACACAGCAACACATGCAGGCTGTTCAAAGGTGCAAAGAGGAGGGGTGTTAGCTCCAATACCAGCCTCCAGGAATGTGAAAGTAGAGATTTAAGTGAGGAGACAAGCGATAGACACTAGGCTATAACACAACACATCTGGGTGTAAGATTTGACAGACATCTGACCTTTGACACCCACATCAAACACCTGTGCAAAACCTCCTTCTACCACCTCAGGAACATTGCAAAACTCCGTCCCACACTCTCCCTGTCAGATGCTGAACAACTGGTCCATGCCTTCGTCTCCTCAAGGCTCGATTACTGCAACGCTCTCCTCATCCAACCCAGTCTCATGGCATTTCGTGTTCACCATCACGATTTTTAATCTATTGATTCGTGTTCACCAACACGATTTTCACCTTTTTTTTCGTGTTGCACAGCACAATTTTAAAAGCAATGTATTTCTACTGGTAATGTGTTTCGTGCCTGCAGCACGTCTTTTTCTCTGGTCGGGTCGTGGAAGACCGGAAGCTATGTGGTTTATAAAAACATGTTCTTACTCAATATCAAGCCACAATTATTGCTTTTATTTTAAATCGTATCATTTCTGACTTTTGTTGCCGTCTGTGAGGAAAATAAATGGGGCTCAGAGCCTCAGAATACTGAAATCTGTATTTTTTAAATCTTTTTTTCCTACTAATTTGTTATTCTTTTCAAAATAACACACTGTTATTTACTCACCAATAACACACAATTATCCTTGCTTTTATTTATTGGTTTAATTCCATAATCTCTGGCTTTTTTACGAAAAAATAAAAATAAAAAAAATAATACTTTATTCCGAGTTTGCTTGCTTTTCTCTTAGGAGGTCATCACATAACGGCATTGTAATACACGGTTCGGCTGCATTAAATATTACATATCTGCCGTAGTTCGCTATTTATAGAGCCCTGATGAGAAGACTTATAGACAAACAGGAACAACCGCCGAAACTGAATATGTGACGTGGATCATAAATATATCAGCAATTAAACAAAATCTTCAATTTCTCTTCACAATATAAGTCTCCTTGCAGTATCAATACTAATTCGGCTGACTTTTATATTTGATCCAATCAGTAGGCCTATATTGATATATTTACACCATAACGGTGCAAAGCTGATAGAAAGGGACACCTGGGGCCTATATTACGAAGTTGGTTCAACCTAACCTGGATATGTTTGAGTTAGCCGGTTGGCCTAATCCAAAACATACGCGCTCTCGCTAAACGGTCCGATGACGCTGGTTATCAAGTGGATCGCTCAAGCCAGCCGTGTCCTATCTAGTTAGGTGCGCGTTCACATGAAAGGGGTGGTATCTGGAGCATTCGACCAATCACAAACATGGAGAAGCGCACTGACAGCGCAGCGTCATACTTCCTGAATGAAAAGTGAACTTTAATACTAGTCAAATATGAAGAAGTTACACTTTAAACATCCATGTCTTAAACACTTTATCCAGGATAAAAGCCACATAGCTGCACCTGCAAGTTGAATACAGCTGGCAAAAGAAAAAGTGTTTGAATGCGTACATTAACAGGTTTATGATATCACTGCCCGTCTAAAACACGATCTGACTTTAATTACATTTGTCTCGAGTGTTTCCTCAACTTAATGTGTTGCTTAAAATAATACTTCTGCATACAGTATGTGACACTGTGAGTGTTGCACGGCCTGATACGGCTCAGCTGACTCAGATCAGGAGATATATGATACATTATGAAGTGATATGATGTGATATGAATGATAATGGGACACATCGTCTGCACTCAGTGTACTTATGTTGTGGCAGATATTTAAGTAAGCTTTCTTAACGCTAATGTTATAATAGTCAGATTGCTCTGAAGATGGAGGTGATATTCTATTAATGTTCACGTTCACACAGTCGGTGATTTTTGCCGGCCGTCTTTCCTGCAACGGCAGTTTTTCTGTATTTCCTTTCTCCTGTAATATGACTTGATCGCTTTAAACTCCGCACACTGAGCTCTGATTGGTCAGCAGGCGGTGCTTTCACTGAGTTGAGCTCTTAGCCTGCAACCTAACCTGGTCCCGACCAGGTTAGCCGCTAAGCATAAGTTACCATGGAGATCTAGCCTGCTAAAAAGAGAACCAGCTTCGTAGGACCGGAAAGCCGGAGTTTCCCCTGAATTTAGCCGGCTAAGCGAAAATCCTGCTTCGTAGTATACCCCCCTGGTGGTTAAAGCATGTTATTGAAATGTATTATTTGTATTATTAGATATTAATAGGAGACACAGACAGACAAACTAATAAGGCTTTATTTAAACATTAAAGAATACTTTAGGTTAAGGTCTTATTTTGAATAAGAAAAAAGCTTTGGGGGTATAAATATTAAGCCTGACAAAGTACTAATAGGCCTATATTGCTTTCCTGCAATGTTAACTACTGTATGTTTAAGCACTTATTTTAACTGATATTATACATATGTAGTATACTCTTATAAGATGTATGTAGATAGTATAAGAAATGTGCAGAATAGGACAGTTTAATGGTGGAGGTATACACACACATATTGATAGTCTTGTAATGCACTGTTGAGGAACCTGCGACCCAAGTTTTTCATCTCCGACCTTGTCAGGTATTGAACCATCAATAAATAAAGAACACAGAATTATTAAATATAAAACACAGAATTTGTGTGAATATACTAAATGATTTACAAATAAACACCACTGCATATTTACAACTGTTACACATGCTGATGTAACGCAAATGTTTACAACTTGGGATCAATAAAGTATATCTTATCTTAGATGATCGATGGCTACTGCCATATTTGCAAAATGTCCCTCTGAACCTTGACAAGTACATGTTTCAGGCTTATCAATTAACAACAGGAGGGGTCACAGACATAAGACCAGCTCGTCTAACCTTAGCTGTCATGTGGGTATATATTAATGCTGCCCATTATGGGCACAAGCAATGTTCACCCATTTATTAATTATATGTTTTAAATGTGAGTGTTTCCCCCTAAACCTCTAGGGATGTACACAGTTTAATACTGGCAAGTTGCCAGTGCAACTTCTTATTATGGGAAATATGAAAACGTCTTTTAAAACTACAATTCCCAGAGACGTGCCATAGAAGTTAAACATGTTGCGAAACACACAATAGCCAGCATGTGTAGTTCTGGGGACGGGGTGGGGGAGGGGGGGATGGGGTGGACCCGTTCAAATCCAGTTTTGGACAGTCTGCCGTGGTTCCATCCCATTTCAAAGTGTTGTTCGACGCTCGGCGTAACCCTCGGCGCACACTCAAACATCCAATCACAGAGCTTGAGGACTATCACGGGGGTTGTCAAGCGAAGCGGAGAGAATACTTAATTCCGGGTGTAACATTCTCTAAAAAGCAACTAGGCTTGAGATGCTCCGACCCTCGGTCCTGACGGACTCCAACTTGTGTTTATTAATCAAACACATAAATAAACACAAGGATAATTATGTGTTATTGTTGAGTAAATAACAGTGTGTGGTTTAGAAAACAATACAAAATTAGAAGGAAAAAACGATGAAACAATACAGATTTCAGTATTCTCAGCCCCTACTCTCCCCATAACTGACGGCAACAAAAGTCCTAGGCCTACATTATTCAATTAAAATAAAGAAGTAAAAAACAATAAGTGTGGCTTGATATTGAGTAAGAAAAAGGTTGATAAACGCTGTGAGAATGGATCTGCAGGTAACATTCGCTCGCGATCTCAAGTCATCTACAACATAGGCCAGGGAGCTATATAGAAGCCTATGGACATCCCGGTAAGTTGAAAATGTACGCTAAGGCCCCCCCCCCTTGCGTTGGAAAAAGCCGACACGGCCGCCCCCCCTCTGCGTTGGAAAAAGCCGACACAGGGGACTTGACATAACATCAACATAGGCCGACCTGGGAGTGAGGATGTGTTGCTATGGATCCTGATGAGGGTGAGAAAATACAACCACATCACACCCGTTCTTCATTCCCTCCACTGGCTTCCTGTCTCATTCAGGATCGAATACAAGATCGCACTGCTGACCCATCAATGTATCCATGGGAACGCTCCTCATACCTGAAGGAACTTCTCACATCACAAACCTTCACACGCAACCTCCGCTCCACAACTAACCATCGGCTTCGCCCCCCCAAGGAGCAAACTCCGCACAATGGGGGATCGGGCTTTCTGTGCAGCTTCTCCTCGCCTGTGGAACTCCCTCCCAGACCACCTCAGGACTCCACTGACGCCTTCAAGAAAGGCTTAAAAACCTTTCTTTTTAAAAAAGCTTTTGATTAAACTTTTGTTTATTTTGTTTGTTTTTATTATCCCGTAGCACCTTGGGATTGCTGTTAGCATGAAAGGTGCTTTATAAATCGAATTTATTATTATTATTACATCTCCACTGCTCTATGGAAACCAAACAAACAGACACAATAACACATACCTAATGACTCATACATTAAACAGTAGCCAACTGTCCTCCAGGATATGACAACCAGGAACTATTGTAAGCAAGTATGGCTTTTTTCCTCAGTCAGGTCTATTTCTGGTTCAAGATTTCCTTAACTGATTAAACTTATCGATAACTTGCAAAAAAAAAATTCTCCAAAACGATTGAAACTACATTATGAATCTAATCTATCTATCTATCTATCTATCTATCTATCTATCTATCTATCTATCTATGTGTGTGTGTGTGTGTGTGTGTGTGTGTGTGTATGTGTGTGTGTGTGTGTGTGTGTGTGTGTGTGTTTGTGTGTATGCGTGCGTGCGTGCGTGCGTGTGTGTGTGCGTGCGTGCATGTGAGAGAGAAAGCACAAGAGAGAGCGAGGCCTTCAGAATTTACCTGCAGCTAATAAGCCTCGTCTGGCAGTCTGACATATTGTGTTCAGGGTCATGTATATTTCATGAGAGGAGGCTCTTCTTGTAAAGGTCATTGTGGAATTCTCAAATGAAGAGACACCTGCTTTATTCATCACATATAATTGTATGAATTAGCAACTCTTTGCCTAAGTTTCAACTCTCTCTGGGGAAAAAATGCAATATCGGATGGTTTTTGAGCCATCAAGTCTATTGAACACAATAATTCTAAGCAATTAGAGCACACTGAAAAGTGATTATTTGTGTTAGATTGTTGGAATCATCAGTGTTTTTTTAATAATGACTACTCCCACTGCTGTTCGATACTGTTTTTTGTGTCTTTGAGTGTGCTCATGGGTGTCACTTGGTGCTGAGAAAGGGAAACTTGGGGAGAATGGATTGAGAAAGTGTCAGGGTGCTCCTGCTCATTAGAGCTTTGCATAAACCAATCCAATCTAACCCTGTTGTGAAGAAAAATCAATTACATTTTCCTTAATTGGACTGACACTGTACTCCAAAGAAGAACATCAATCAATATTAAAGATGAACAATGAAGCCAAAGGCCATCTCACGCCATTGATTTACACTGAGAAGAGGAGGGACCTAGATATTATTGCCACATAGGAATATGAGCTATTGAGCTCCATAATGTTGTTATTGTCTTAGTATTGAAATGGGTAGGCTAAAAGTGAGCATGGGCTGACAGCGCCAATTAAGGTTCACTGATCTGTAAACAGAGCTGGGTCAAACAGTATTTGCAAATGCTTTCTATGTTTTGTTTATTCATCTTGAGAAGCATATGGTTGCAGTTTGCATGATGACCAAATGCAGATACACGTTAAGACATTCAAATACTATCAAAGTGTTCCATAAATAGTCACTGAAACGTCTGCTCTGTTGAGCAAATTACATGATAAATGTCTTTATTACCAACTATTCAATCTAATGTGCTTTTAAAAGTCATTACAAAACTCTCCAAATTACTCAATGTGAAGGACCAGGGTAAGCAAAAACTAGGAATGCAGGTAAAGATTGAAACATTTACAATTTATTTACCCAAAATATATATACAGTTTTAGGATGGGCAACAAAATCAATTAGGATGAGAAAAAGGTGAATTATTTATAATATAAACAGATACAATCTGGAATCTAACATGAATTAATAAACAACAAATTCACAAAAATTGATGACATTCTGAGTGATGTTCTTCTCAAGATCAACTCACAAACACACAGCCTTTCTCTCCACACTGCAGGAATGTATATCAATGTTGGCCAGTCCATTGGCGGGGAGAAGACTCTAAAGATGGGTGGCTTAGATGAAGTGGCCTCTTTAAACTCCCCTCAAGGTTGGCACCGTCCAATTAACTATAGGCACATCTACATATACAGGTGCTGTTCATTCATTTGCCAGGAGGAAGGTGAGCTGCAAGACACTGATAGGATTAACATAAGCCTTCACACTCAATAACAGAAGTACTTTTTGGGTTGCATTCACATTTGACGTTATTTTTTACATTTGTTTAACTTGAATAGTTTGGTGAAGGGAATCATGTGGCCTATCCTTTGCACGGATATTTATGGTTCTCCTATGCGTCACCATGAGGCTTATATTGATTTTTTTACAATCATTTTTTTTAACAGCTTTTATTTGGAATAGGTCTATTTGATACATAGTCCATTCATAAGAATTTATTTTCAGTTGATCGTAAGGCCTTTTACTTTAGAGTCACCTCTCAGCAGTGCCCAGGAATCAAACAGGAACATCTCCACACTCTATACTTTGTCCATTCGGGGACACCAAGCAGCAACCCTCGGGTGCCCAAGCACAGTCCCTACAGACGGAGCTACTGTTGCCCAGCAATCAGCCAGTTTACAGTCTAAATAAATGTACTTAAAACAGCTATCTTAACCCATGTTGACTCCAGGTTTGTCTGTTATCCCTGTGGAGCCACAGGGTTCATGCACTCTCTCAACAACAGATAGGTCAATTTTAAATGAAGGATTCACTGTGTAGAGTAGACACATAAAGAGAAAATATATTTTGAGTTACTGGAAAGTCTTGCACTCCGTTGCTAACCGTGTGCTAATGTGTATGCAACTATTAGGGTTAGGGTTAGGTTAGCAGTCTGTCCTCTTCTATTTAATCCCTTAAAGTGTCTTCTAAAGGTTTTTATGTACTGTCTCTCCATCCATCTCTGTCCTCTCTCCCATCTGCTGTACAATGGGACAGCAATGTTGCTTGTGTCCCAAACACTCCAAAAGCTAGCAGATGGATTGACAGATGTGTACTAATCGGCAGACAGATGTATTGACCAACCATCAAAAGACAGACAGATGTTCAGATAGTTAGACAGAGAGATGAAAATACACTTTTAGGTCATAGCGGACCCAAGACATAAAACAGCAACTGTTAAACATAGAAAACAAGGATTAGCATTTTCTTCGTGTACAGTATAAAGAGGAAGGAATCATCTCACCTTGATCTCACATGCTAATGTAATGTATTTTGTCTTGAGAAGTTTTCATGTTCAACAAATGTTGGACTATATGGACAGGACATAACTCATAACATGCAGTGCAGTGTTGTGAAAAGTTCAAACGATTGAAATTAAAATGGTTAAAGTTCATTCTCGTATTTATTGATTACAGAGCAAGAAGGCATCTTTTTTTCCAATATAGGCATGTCAAAATCAGACAGCAAGAGAGAAAGATGAAGAATATCCTGTTGTAAGAGAATTGGCATGCTGCAGAGTTGCGAGAAAATCCTTTTGTGGATACCACAACGGACAATCAATAGTAAGCCGCGTGCATTCAATATTTTGTTTGAGTGTCTGTCTGCAGTTAACTGTTAACCCAAAAATAATTGAAACCAACAGCTGCTGTGAACCTTCAGAGGGTGTTTGGCTGACTCTACCAGGTGAATATTGCCTTGCATCCTTTCATCTGTGTCGGTATACGATAGAACCCGCTGGTATAGCTGTCCCATGGTCAAATCTGTCTGTATAAAGTGGGGTGAAAATGAATGTATTGTTCAAAATGAATGCGTACCTAAACAATTTGGGGGTGTCGTGATATTCATGGCCATTTGTGCTCAGTGAGAGAAAGTGCCCTTCAATGTCAACAGACTTACATCCCCACAACCCACTCCTTCCACCTCTCGCTGTCCTCTCCTGCCTGTCAGCTTATCAGGACCCTGGCAGACACTCTGATCAGGGTTGCTAAGCGCTGCCCGTATGTTTGTTTGCTCCTTATCCCACCTCGTGGCATCGCATGCGGCACAGAGTGCCCCGAGCCCCTCAGTATACCCTGCATGGAGGAGAGAGATAAAACAAAAAAACTGCCATGAAGATTGCATTTAGAGAATAGGCAGTCATCATCACCAGAGGAATCTGCCCTTCCCTGAGGAGAGGAGAGGAGAGGAGAGGAGAGGAGAGGAGAGGAGAGGAGAGGAGAGGAGAGGAGAGGAGAGGAGAGGAGAGGAGAGGAGAGGAGAGGAGAGGAGAGGAGAGGAGGTGTATGACATATTTGATTGTCACACAAAAAAGTTGTGTTTAGCAACATGTTTCTCTGGTACTCCAGTCACAGGTGTGCCACTTAATTGTTTGAACGCTTTAATTGACTGATTGGCTGCCAAACCCAGTTGTATCAGTTGTATTTGCCTGCAGGTTGGGATGCAGTTAAAAGCTGGTGTACACAGCTGCCTGTTGAGGTACGGCAGTGGGAGAGAGTATAACTTGTTTAAGGGAATCATGCCTTTGGGGTTTGTACCACATCTGGTGCCTTTTGGCTGGTAACATTTCTGTAATATGATTTCTATTAAATTCTTTATTACCTGATGTTGCAGAGAAATGTATATCTTTGAGTGTTCACAAACAGATGTTTCAAAACTGTTGTACATGTAAGCACTAGGCAGAGCCACCCCAAGTTTTACGACATTTGCAAAAGAGAAGTACAAAAATTATTGAATTAACCAAAACAATCTCACTTAAATTGTTTAAAACCATTTACATGTATCACATCTTAAATATAAGCCAATCTGTTAAGTTAGGTCACTTTGTAAATGCATGGTAATGCATTTTAAATATTGCTAGTTCAGTTGTACACAGGAACATTTTCCCTGAACTTGATAAGGAATCCCTTAACCATAATAAGTACCTTAAGACATGATTCATGCTGATGTGAATTGAAATCAAGTCACCGTTGAAGGTATGGGGGTAAGAGTTATTTCTGGCAGAGCAGTAAGGTTGTGTTTTCATTAGTTATTATTGGTAACAGCTCCTTGATTCATTCATCGCCATCACATCAATAACATCCAATTATATTCACACAGCTGTACACTGTGGCCTTTAAAACTATTATACACTGCTTACACCTTCCTGTTTTCTGCAGTGGCTCCCACCGTCAGTGAGCAAGGCCTTTCTTGATCAAGACTAACTGGCAGAAAATGAAAACAGAGCCAGGTCAACATTTTGCTATTTTGTGAAGATTGAATCAAATTACTTGTCTTAACTGGATTACCTTTTCCACAAAAAGATATGATATGCCACCTAATGGATTTTAATTTTGTGTGATTGTGTGTTTATTTGTCTATGTGGGTCATTGAGTTGTTTTATAACTTATATTAGCAGGAGGTGGTGGTTGGATGTGTCATAGGTACCTTGCACTCTCCGTCACCAAAGGGAAGAGGCAGGATGACAACTAGAACTCAGATCTGTCTCTGTAGAGTTTTAAAATACACCTTGCAGCAAGCTCTCACCTTAACAATAAAATAAGTGTCAGGTTCTTCCAAAACGACCTATACATTTTCCAAAAATAAATCATCTGAGTTTTTTTAACAGCCACATTTACGGTTGATGTGTGGTAGATGTTTAACTTTGTAGGGATGGGACGTGAAGCACAAACTCCAATATTAGAGTCAAACGATTTTTTTATTGTTTTGTATGTTTTTGAACACATGACCAATGTCATAATTTTTCTGGATAGGACAGCCGCCTACTGTGCCTGGTGTCAAGCAATCTACCTTAATATGTACGTAATATCTGTTCAGAAGTACTTCCCTAGTTCTCAGCCATTTACTTTTTGATAGGCTAAGCTGTGTCCAAAACTTTCTGTCACGGTAAAGGTCAGAGGCAGAAGCAGGACAAAAAGATATCCAAGAGACAGACGGTAAAAAAGAGATAGATAGGCATAGCCAAACAGAGCGAGGGAAACAGAAAGAGGAAGAGATGAGAGACAGCACAGTGCCCGATGGAGGGAGAGGAGGAGGAGGCAGTGAGTAAATAGTCAGCGGCTCTAATAGGAATATCAAGCCAGTGAAAGGTAAACAGGCTTCTCCAGGCAGATACAAAGGGAATGTGGCGGCTTTGAGAGCGCTGGAGTGCCGGCACGCCACTGTGGCACTGCGATAACGGCCCCAGGCCTGCCTGCATCCCAGAGATAAGGCCGAGCACTGGCATGTGTCGCCCCTGATCCCAATTTCACAGTCAATATTCATCCAGCCCGACAAACAAGCAACATTTAAGATAAAAAATAAATATAGAGTCCTTCTGCTATTACCTCCTGTTTATTAATCTGCACACAGCACCCACTGCCTTTTAAACAGTAGTAAACACCCAGCCCTCCCCACCACACCCTTTCTCCCCCTCTATCAAACACCCCCCCCCCCCCCATCCTCCTTAGGCACTCCACTCCTCCTCCCAATCCTCTCTTCCTCATATTTTCCCCTGTCTTCCTGCACATCTGGGGATTTGCATGGCTTCACTTATTCTGCAGTTGCCGCAGGCATGTGTCTCAGCATTTGTGTGTGAGACTGTGTGTGTGAGTTAAGTAACACCTGTGTGTGCATGTGTACATGATATTGTTCCCAGATATTGTACAGAGATGAGTGTGGCTAAATGTGCATGTTTTCCTACTTTCTTTACTGCAGCATCTTTTTGTGCGGTGTTTTTGTACTCGCATGTTAACATACCGAGTCAGGCCCCAGCTGCCAACTTCAATCCTTCGGTGTCTCCCTTTTTAAAATTCCCTTTTCTCAGCTGGCGCCAACACTGGCGAAAAAATAAAAAGTATCTCAAATTTCAACGACAAAATTGTTCTTTTAAATATAATTTTTTTGAGCTGTATAAATATAAAGTAAATATAGGAAAATTGTTCCAAAAAAAGCTTTATTTAATATTACAAACAAGGCTAAAACTGAGGGTAAGATTAGGATGAAATGTTTCTTATGGCAATATGTCAAATAAAAACAAAGTAAAAAACTGTGTCAGCTGACTTGAAAGATTGATATTTTGAAATGCACGCCTTAAGCTGCAGCCGACAGGCCAGCTGGGCTCTGATTACCATCTGCAACAATCACAGAGAGGAATAAACTAAGAGCTAGGCAGAGCTACTTGGCCTGCAGATTATTATAATTTTTTTTGCTGGAGTAAGCAGAGAGCACACTCTTCAATTAGCCTCATTAGTTTTGTGTCACAGAGCGGTGAGCTAAGACAACAGGGCAGTGTGATAGCACTACATAAGACAGGGTTGACACAGGTACATGTTAGTCACATGAGCGCAGCCGACACAGACAGCAGTTTGCACAGCTAAAGGCAGGAACATTACATTCAGCCTGTTTCATTATTTGCTGGCAGCTGGACTATAATCATTCTTATCAGCGTTCTTTATTGCTCCCTGACCACCAATCCTCAGCTCCCCTATCGCACTCGCCATTATACCTGACCTGCTTCATCACAGCTCCTTCACTCCTCCCTTCCCTTCTCCGTGGCCTTCTCCTGCCCTTCCTTTCTCTCCCTGGTACAGACCTGTCCATGCCCGGCCAGCTGGCTGCATCCCTTTAAATCTGGCCTGAGTTGAGCCGCTGTCTCCTGGAGATTACTGCACACTCTCTTAGGCTCCACAGATGGGAGAAACAGGCTGCCAGCTGGCACAGGGACACCCACTATCCCCACTGGAGACTGGCCAACAGGCTCTGCACAAAACTCTGCCCATTCACACTCCTGATAGCTAGCCCTCCCATGCTCTTACATGTCTCTGTCCCCCCAACCTCTCTGCTCGCCAGGCTTTGCTTTTATTTTTTTAGTGTCATATTGTTGTTGTTCTAATTGTGCTTTGCTTGTATTTGAAAAACAAGAAGTTGGTCATGACATTTTATTTTAAAGACCATAGTTCTAACATTTTTCTTTAGGGAATTATTGTTCCTTGTTTTGTTCTTGTAGTTTTGGCCATCATTCCAATTGATAGGGGGAACATTATATGCACTACAAATGAATGCTAATATTTGGAACCTCGCAATGTGCTAACAGAAAAGCTCAACAGGGTAGGAGGGTCAAACAGGTGCTAAAAAGTTAAGCCAGATCACCAAAACCTAGATGGCTGGTTGTCAAAAAAGAAAAATCTAAACTTGTCTGCACACCTGTTTAATCAGGTTGTTGCTGCTCTTCAACAGTACTGTGCTATGGTCTGCTGTATGCTCTTTTCTGCTGATACTGTCTCATTATGCGAGGATTCCCCTTATCCTTGTACAATTACCTGTAAAATGACCTCAAGATAGACATAAAGAATGCTATACTTTGCTACTTCCCTCCGTCTTTCACATAATGTTGCATCTGACTTTCCCCTTTCTTCCAATCACTTTCTCTCCTTTCTCAGGCGCACGCTTTTTCATTGTCTGCTACTAACTGCCCCACACATGCATACACTCACACACGTATAAACACACACTCCTTATCTCTCCAGCCTCCATTTTTACAGAGCAGAGGAGAGAGAGGTGGGGACAGAGGGTTATTGAAAGATGTCACATGTGCAGATGCGATAAGGGTGCCAGGTAGAGATAACCAAGCACCCTTCATCACTATGTAACAACACACAGGCTGTCCTCTTGAGTTAAAACAGAACACACACACACACACACACACACACACACACACACACACACACACACACACACACACACACACACACACACACACACACACACACACACACACACACACACACACACACACACACACACACACACACACACACAGACATGTATATAATGTACCATGATAGGACAAGTTCATTATCCCTGTGTGTGGTGGCTTGATAAGGGCTAGATCTCCTGAAATAGCTATGCTATTGAGCTAAGACCTTATACTGTTAAATAGAAAAAAAAGATCGCATGGTAGAATATATATCATTATCCTTTTTGCTCTGTTATCTGTCACCTTCCATTACGGGAGAATAAGGCGCTTTTGTCCCAGAGGTAAACAGGTAACAGGAAATATGTTTTCTGATGCAATAAGAACACAGTAAGAACACAGTTGTTTCTCATCCCATAATGATGCTGGCCCTGCCTACATGCACCTCCTGCTGTATTTCCTTAGACAGCTGGCGTCCCTTTGCCACTGTTGGCACACTCCACATAGCCCAGCCATGAAGCCCAAGCAGGGCACAGCACTGTCAACACGGCCATATCAATGCTGCAGATATTAATATGATATGAAGAGCTATCTTTGGATATGCATGCTTCTCTCCTGTTTAACCCTGATTTACTTCTTCCCTCTTAACACACATACACAGTAAGTTGTATTTGCCACGGATCTGTATGATGCATACTTACATAATGTTCAGCCTATATGCACATAGTTTTATCAGAATGACCTTAGCAGCCTGGGAGGAAATGTGCAGAAACTTTTTCTCCCCAGCCTTCTGCTGGACCACCTGCTGAGCACTGAGATGATTACAGTGCGAGATTGCTGTGCCAGATTACTGTGACCCCAAAGACCCCTCCAGATGGACACACACACACACACACACACACACACACACACACACACACACACACACACACACACACACACACACACACACACACACACACACACACACACACACACACACACACACACACACACACACACACACACACACACACACACACACACACACACACACACACACACACACACACACACACACACACACACACACACTACACAGACACACAAACACCTGGCATCTCATTTTAGGACACTATCTTGCAACATAACTGCTGGTGCTGATTACACACACATAGCCTACTGTATATACTTACTAAAACTCAATCATCTGTTGTGGCCTCTTGCCATGTGCATGAGCAAAGGGCAAGTTGTCAACAGTAGGAATCACAATATTCTAGAGTATCAAGACCTGTCTCACAGCGCTGTCAGTGTGGAAATAGGTGTGGCTGCAACCATCGTTCTGGTTTGTTTATATTAATTTAAAGCATTCAAAACCTCCCTAGCTGGTGCTAGGCAGAGGATGTAGCAACGAGGCCTTGCAAAATGGATAGTGGAAATGGCAGATGGGAAGGAGAATGCTGCATGCCACACGCGATCAATGGTATGTCTACACACAGTATACACCTTCTGTATACCATAGACTACAAGCAAACTCAGGAACTTGTGCTGGTGGGACAGCGAGGTAAAGGAAAGACGGAGGAAAAATGTTTGGAAGTTTAAGTGTATGGTAAAAAAAACGGTGTAGTGTATGTATGTGTAAGAATACGAGTGTGTGGTTTCATTTTACTGTTCTTCTGCTCGACTGACTGCTGGTGTTGCTGGGTTATTTTAAGAGAAGAGAGTATATGCTGTATGAGGATACATTGCAGGTGTACTTAAGCAGCTACATCAACAGTCATGTACTATCATTTTTGTTCCACCAAAGTAACTGGTGAAATGTGGAAGATTTTAAGAATTGTCAACAAGCCAACTGTTTACATTTGTTTTGATATTGTGAAAATAAAAAATCCTTTATTCCACTGGGAGAGCACTAGACTTTTACAGTAGCAGCTTACAATATCTACCATGAGTTTCTCCTTCAAACATTTAACCTGTTAGGCCCCAAGCCTGTTTTTCAGGTTTCAGGCTCGAAAATGACATTCCCAGAACAAATGACCATAATCTTCCCTTCTAAAAGGGTTAAATTAATAATCTTTTTTCTCAAAGTAATGGTAAACCTGTGAGTTGGATGTAGAAAAGTCAGAATCAATATAGATGTTTTTTATTTTAAAGAAAATTCAGATTGAACATGGTAAAAAACTGTAAATTATAGTGTCGGTCCAAAATATATGTTGTACTTATAGTGAAAACTAACCTTGGATGATGGGTCAGTAGACTAAAAGCTTTGGGAATCCAAAGTACAACAGATAATAAGTACCCTGTATCAAGATTGATGCAAAACAAGTGATATTTGACCCTTTTAGACAGATTTAGCAAAACAAAACCTCTTCTGGGGCCATTTGGGTGGATTTTCCATATCTCTGGCCCCCCTTGTTCGATTTTGACATGTGACATCTCTTTCTGACCGTTAGAGCCAATAGAATCCAAGGGAAATCGTCCCGCACACACTCATGTTAAAAACAAATTGTGGCCTCTCTGCGCATTCTAGCTTGCATGAGAGGGGTGAAATATCGCTGCTCTGATATCAAGCAACGGAAAAGCTGTTTTATTGCTTATGGATTATCAGAACATTTCAAATGGGACGCAGTCACATTGGATTAACCTATGGATTAACTACACCATCGTTTTTTATCGTTTTAATGCCATTGAAGACCAGTTTAGACCAGACAAAGACGAAGGTAAGCCATGTTAGCGTTGTGGGCTACCTAGCGCCACTTGTTTTGATGTACGTTTTTGTTGATAACGTCGAGTTTGTATCTTTCAGTGTTGAGGTGGGCACCGTTATATTCTGTGTCTCCTTGCGATCATAAACGATGTGTTGGATGTACACCTAGGATAAGTAATAAGGGAGCTAGGAGTGATTATCGGTGCAGTAATAGGTTAGCATTTTTCGCTCAGGGGTCATTTAGATGCTTCTTATGAGACTTGTGTTTTGTTTTGGTAAAAATGGTTTGTATCGTCAGTTAGCTGAGATTATTCCCGTTAATCTGGTATAACACATTAATAGGTTCTTAAATATTAAGATCCCCTGAGACACAGTGTCGTGAGAAAAAAACACAAGGGTACCCGCCGGCGGGGACCTTCATGGGAGCCTGCCTGCAGACCTCCACTCTCAGGACAGTTCCGGTGCAGGCTGCACTCTCAGGACACCTCCACTGTCAGTACAGGAAGTGACGATTCTGACGAACACTTTTTTTTTCCCGCCCACCGAAGGACTCGTTTGATGGAATTTTTAAAATCACAATGGAGACTCATCACGGAGGTGATGAGTCCGCCCACCGTGCACTTTGGGTCGGCCTTGGTCAAGCCCTTTTGACCCCCCCAGCCTGGTTCTCGTAAAAGTGTTTCGCTCAAATGACACCATGGAGGAATGTAACGGGAGTTGACAGGGGACTCTGCCCGCCTCACGAGTGAAGCGTGACCAAGACGCACCGTCCAGGGGTCCCACGGGTCCCACAGGTCCCGCAGCGGGCTGGAGGTTCCCAGCTGGAACCTCCCCACCTCCGCCGCGTATATATATATATATATATATATATATATATATATATATAGGGACACCTTGTATTGTAGTTAATATCAGTACAGTATCACTTAGATTGATTGAACTGTTCTGCCCTTACAGCGCGTATCCCTATGCGTAGCTAGACAGTTAGCTAACATTTAAAAGTCCTCCAATAAAGATGCAAGGTTTTCTTTCTTGACTTTACTGTTCTTCTTTTACTTTGTAAAACTGTAACAATACAGAAATAAAACACATATAAGTATGCAGGCTTTACATAACATATAAGTAGCACTGTACAAACGACACACATACTACTATTAGGAATTAGCTATCATTAGCATCACTATCAGCTAGCACAGGTGTCCTGAGAGTGGAGGTCTGCACCGGAACTGTCCTGAGAGTGGAGGTCTGCAGGCATACCCCTCTCGGGACCTTGGGGCTTTCAATGTGATCGTCTGACTGCTTGTCTTCCATGACTACTCCTCTTGTTTATGCTGCGTCCGGCACTTTCACAGACATTTTGATTTGTCATGTAGGAAAGTCACAGGTGCTGGTTTAGCACTAGCAATTGCTCTGTTCTATTTTCAGTGAGTGTCTCAGTAAGCCATGACTTAGTTACAGGGAGCCAGCATGAACAATACCAGGAACCTGAAAGTAAAGCAGCTCAATGCTCTCCGCAAGTCAGAGATGTAGAACAAGCTAATGACACGGGTGGGACACTGCACACAGGTCATCTCATCAGCACGATGATAACAGATAAACTTATCTATGAAAAAAACGTCTAAATTCCAATCGTTTAAAATAAAGACCAGTTTTTTTACAAGAATAATGTTGCATTATGGAACAAAAATGTTTTTTAAAAGTGTCGGTTAATGTCTATTTGGAGTTGTTAAACTATTCATAACAAGGTGTTAAAAGGTTGAGATTATTCAATTGGAGCTATATTCACCACAAAAGGGATGGAAGCACATACATTAAACTCTATGCCTCTATTTTGTGGTTCACACAGACTATGGGCTCAAAATAGCAGCATATCAAAAGGGCCAAAGCCTATTTAAATGAATGGAGGGTGAAGAGGAGAGAAAGAGGTGAAGAGGTCTATGTTAACTGACGTGACAGTGCATCACTTTGCATCATACGTGATGGACTGTCATTACACTTCACGTCCAACTGCACATCTCTCTTTACCAGACTGTGGACGTCGCATGATATCAGTGAAATGGAGAAGTTAACTTGAGGCTCTCTGCCCTTCCCTCCTCAACATATATGCTGCCCCACCAATCCCCCTCCACATCTCCACACCCACAAACTACCAACCAAACCCCCCCCCCTCCCTTTCCTCTCCTGCCATGTTTGCAAGAGCGAGGGCTTTGGAGGGTGGCACTCTGATGGCGTGAAGCCAGATGGCAGCCACAAGGCAGGCGACGTGGCGCGGAGCAACGAAGGGTGCACACATACACACACACACACGTACACAATCACTCACTCACACTTTCTATCCTTAATGAACAGCCATGAATTATTCATCGCACACGCACACACACACGCCTCATACACAGCTCCTGTCAGCAACAGAAGGCTCTGCGACTTCTCTCTATTTTATTATCATTTCTCTAGGCATATTCCTTGGTTGTAAAGGAATACCAGGTGGTGCTCGACCCCTCAAACTATCAACGCCTCCTCCTTCCTACCTCCTATTTCCTCCTCCATGTCCCTCGTTCTCCCTCTCCGTCTGAGTCCTTGCCATCCTCACTCTGTCTGTTTTTCAGTTTCTCTCATTGCCTCTTCCCTTCTTTTCTTCACTGCACAGCCTCCTCTCTTTGAAGCTCACCAGGAGCATGGGCTGAATTACAGGTATATAAAGAGAAAGAGAGAGGAATATTGAAGGACAGCCTTACAAAAGAAAGACCTTTGTAAAGGCTTTACAAATTGATTACTACTAACCAAATTCACACTAAGTGACTTGCAAAGATGTGAAACTGCCTTGAACCAGGGATCTATAATATATAAATATAATTTGTTTTCATTGTATCAACCACTGAAATTGTCACGGTAGAGCGAAGGAAGCAGGACCCAAATGCAGATTAAACTGATATACCTTTATTTCAAGGATAACGAAATAGAACTTGGACAGACAGAACACTCACCGGTGAACACAGTCAACAACGAAAGACGAACCGACAAAGACAGACAGAAAAACCAGAACTTAAATACACACAAGACTAATCACACAAACAAGACACAGGTGAGGAGGGAGGAGAAAACACAGGGGCCACAGGTGAACACAATCGGGTAATCAGACACACCAGGGAAACTAACGACAGGGAACCACAGACAGATCCAAACAAGACAAAACACAACGCAGACAGAAAACCAAAAACAGATCTAGACAAGACAAAACACCACAAAGACAGATCGTGACAGAAATGTCCTTACTATTTATTTCTAAAGCAAAGTGTACATTGTTTTTCTTACTTTTTTATGCTGTCATTGATTAACATTAATTTAAGTATGAAACAATATTGCATAGACTTGAAACCTTCCTAAACCAGATAGGCGAATAGCTTGAACATATCTTGTTTTATTTTTGTTTAGTTAAGTGACGTTAAAAGCGTTCAGGAAATTGCTAAAGCAGCTGCTGCTGTTGTTAAGAATATAATTCAAAGTGTAAAATGCTTATTTTCTCAACATGAAAGTAGTGAGTGTAAAGTGACTCTGACAGATGTGAGGGATGGATAGATGAAAACTTGACCTTGCTGTCAAAATGGTTCTAGGTATGAAAGGGGACGAGAAGAAAATGGGAGAGTTTGGAGGACCAAAGGAGAAGCAGAGCTCTCTGGGGAAAGAGAGGGATGAGGAGGTCTGATATGGTATCCATTGATGAGAGAAGGGATTGAGGAAGAAGTAAAAAGAGAGGTATGAGAAGACAGAGCTATAGAGTGACAGGAGGAAAAGGGACAAGGGACGCTTTACTATGGAAAAGGTCACCAGCCTCTCCTGTGAGGTTGAGTGGTATTTGAGCTTCACTTCAGCTGGTTACAGTGTCTATTCACTGTTGTGGTGTGTGTGAGTGCGCGTGAGTGTGCGTGTGTGTGTATGTCTGGCAGGGGGCGCAGACCAGAGCTGGGTTTAATTGTCTGTAACAAAGAGCTGACTCCTTTAGGATCCATTGCTGTGCTGAGTATCGTTTGGAAACCCACACACAATACACACACACAAACACACACGCACACACTCCCACAGTGCAGCACAAAGGGCTTGTTTCAAAGACTGTGTTCAACACTTAAGAAGCTATGGTTTAGTTGAGGAAACGGAAACACACACAGGCACAGTTAAAGACAAAATGAGGAGTGACAAAGTCAAAGGATTTATCTGAATGAACTCAAGACAGATTATTGATTAGTTAGTTATTGAATATTGAAGAAGTTATTTTTCTTGCGATGGGCTACTTGATTTATTGACTAATCATTACAGCTCTAATTTAGACAATTTAAAACAATTAGTCAATTTATTGATTAGTAGATCTAAAGGAAAGTAAAGTGCAACTCTTTTGCTTATTGATACCATTTTTAAGTAATTTTTCAAGCCAAAATACCAATATTTCTACATTGCACCTACTGTACTTACTTGTAAAGATTGGCCGCTCTTTTGTCGGAAAAAACACCGGCATCAACTGATTAATGGAGAAAAAAAAGAATTAATCTTTGTGTTGCCCTTCACTTTAAAAAAATACTGCAGGTTACGATGGGAAATTAATCAAATAATTTTTTTATTTTGTACTAATATTCCTATCATTCTTTTCATTCATTACACAAAAAAATATGGGGTATTTTTTGTGTTGATAGGCTAAACAGGTTCATGTTCTGTTATATTAAACTTTAAATATTTTTGCAATATTTAGAAAAACATGGGATCGGGAGGGAGAACAGTAACACTTTTGTCAGATTTGTTCATGCAAACTCTGCTGGCATACAGTGACAGAAACAAGCAAATGGTTTTACACAGCAAGAGTACGAGATCCCAAATGGAATGAATAACATCCAAATTGTCAGTTAATATTAGGAACGTCGTTTTATATGTGTTAATGTTTAATAACCTTCTTGTGTTAAATATAAAGCATTAGACCAGCTATCAGAGTTTGTAGGTCAACTCGAAACCGGTGTTATTTTTCCTCGGTTGAATTGTATCTTTATTGGAATCTTCTGGAGATCGTGATGTGATCTAACAACACTGCAATCTGATTATAAAGGCGATGGACGCTTTTGTTCTTGGCGCTTTATTTCTGTGAAAGTAAGTGTGACTAATTTTGAGAGACATGCAGAGGGTGTGTTTGCATGTGTGTGAATGAGTGTGTGTTTATCGGAGAGATGGAGTGAGAAACAGCAGGAGGTCGGGAGAAGATGTTTAAGGCCAGTGTGATTGTGATGAAGAAAGACAAGGAGGGAGGGCAGATTTAGTCATTATCACCTGGGCTCTGCTCCCGCGAGGCGCCCCTCTGCACGCGACTCACCACCGGCACCTCATTTTCTTACCCCTCTAATCAATAGATCTTTGCTGTGATTGGTTACCATTGAGTCTTCAAGAGGAGCAGGCGGTAAAGCAGTTGATGACTTGCTCGTCTCATCAACCCACCTCGCATCAATATGCCTCCACTTTCGCCTTTGTGCTCACAAACACACACACACACACACACACACACACACACACACACACACACACACACACACACACACACACACACATACCCACACACACAAACACACACACACACACACACACTCACACTTATAAAGAACAAAAAGGGGTTGATAGAAGTGTGAGGCAGAGTGGTGGGGGGGGGGGGGGGGTGATTTAGATGATTCGAGGTGCTAATGTGGATTTGTTTAATTGTGATACTCTTCTCTCTTTAAATCTATTTTGTTTATGTTGGAATTAATGATGCCATATTTGTTATCAATAGCGACGTATTCTAAACATGTGATTGGCTTTAAATAAGAATGAATGATAAATATGTTTTTCCCCAAGGATTATTTTTTTTACGAAACAGGTGTCTGTAGAATAGCTATCAGGACACATCAAACTGTAAATTGTTAATTTGAATTAAAAACCATTCATATACAAACAATTCAAGCTTAAGGTAATTGTTTATGTGCTTGATGCCATCTCAGTGTTGATATTTGGAAACAGCGGGTGGGCTCAGAGTAAAACATGATCTAAAATGAATAAAAATAAAATCTGAAACATGAAAATGTAGCATGTATCGAAAGAGTACATGTTATACGTTTGGTTATTTTTTGGTTATGTTGTTATCTTTTTCAAGGGACTCAAGCCTCTGTGTAAAATCCTTGCTTGTCATATATACAATGTTGTCTCTGAAATTGACGAATCATTTGTCTTCATAAAGACCCTGGTTGGAAAGCTTTACGGGGTTGGGGCCTCACTCTCTGCACTAAATGGCGATGTAATTGCAGGGCTGCTGGTTTGGGCTCCTGCTGTGTGGAGATGAGAGCTTGACTGCTTCAATCCTGACCCCTTGATCCCACCTCTAATGCCGTCTTTTTCACTCTCTCCTCTCCTTTATCTGTCTGTCTTCTCCTTAATTTTCATCCCCTTCTCTTTCCCCCACAACACAGTTAAACGTGCAAACTGACCGCACAGAAACATATCTATCTGTGGTAATGTCCGGCCCAGCAGGGAGGCGGACCCATGCAGGGCAGGGCCAGGTTTGTTTATGCACAGGAGTGTGGGGGCTTAGCAGGTGCAATCTTTAAAGCCTTAACAGTGACATGGAGGTAAAGAGCAGACTGGATTCATTGTCACTGCATGGGGCTTTTTCATTGTGTAATTCAGGGCCTGTGCTATTGTGAATGATTCAAAAGCCCTAGAAATCATAAAAACATATGATAAAGATATAATTTATACATCTGTTATTTCGTAGAGTACTTTTTAAGCTCACATATCAACATATATTAAGATTTTGTAATGATTTAAAAACTTCGAACACTGTCAGAGAACACTATTTGGCTCTAAGACTTGTACATTTTGAATTAAGTTGTACATCACAAAGCGAAACCTTCTCTTAAGTTTAAATGGTTGACAGACAGATGGATGAACAGATGGATTGAGGGACATTCATGTGGTTTTGGAGACTGAAATCGGATATACCGAATGATCAATTATTTTTACCTCCCTTACTCTAAATCCTTGCGAGCTTATAACAGAAATATTGCCATAATGTTGTGTTTTCTCTCTAAAGTTCAGAGGGATTTTAAAGAACCAAGCATTACAATTCATGTGTGCAGCTTGGTTTCACAGCAGCTGTTGACATAATTACAGAGAGAAAAAAAGTGTGAAATTAATTTCAAATTTAATGTAAATTATAGTGATTGGCAGAGCTGCTCTAATCGACATTCATGTACAAAGAAAATATGCATGCCTCGAGCTTGTGCTACTGCACAGGAGGCAGGCTTAGATAAACAGACCATCAGAAAACAGGCTAGATACCGACAAGCACAAAGATCGATGTCAAATGGATGTCCTAAAGCAAAGGAAAATCCTGACAACAATACAATAGCATTACATAACATAACCTAATATTTGTTGTTTATTTGAAAAAGCTAGAGCAATAGTTATCTATTATTTGTTGGTACTTTAACCCAGCTATATCAACTTAAAGGTGAATAAACACCTAATACGTTCTGTAATACCTCGTAATTTAAGGACATATTAAATGTTTAAATAATGAATATTCAGTATTTTAAACAGCATACAGTATATCGGTCTATTACAACAGTTTTATTATATACACCATTCACTTTCTGTTCATAAAGCATCATCTAGTTATTGATGTTTCACAGGGATGAGTAAAAGCAATTCTCAAATATATTGATAAAGGCCTTATATCTGCTTACAACTACTGTACATTAAAGGTTGTTTTTATTGATCATTTATTGATTATGGGCTGAAAATGATGAACATTAGGATGGCACAATAAATTGTTGCTGTCACACTGGAAACTGACTCCGCTGTGGTTCCAGCTCTGCTTTCTTCTATCTTCTTCGAGTCTGTAGCAATCTCAGATGTCGTTCTGCCAGTATCGGGCACAGGCCACAGCTGATGGGGTAGGTTCTGCCAGGTCTTCTGGACTGCACCGGGGGGCATCGGCACATTCCAGGTGGGACATTGTCTGCACTGATCTACAGCTGCACGTGTCTTCTGTGGTGTAGTTCCGCTTTCTTCTATTAGCATCACTGATGGATAGTATGATAATCTGCCAGATTGAACCAGCGGAGCAGTATACTCAAGAAACACCCTCTGATGGGGTGTTATCAACACTACGACCTCCTCTGGCCTCTGCCACTGTTACTACATCAGACCTGGATGGTAACAACGTGAGTGAAAAGATCACCAGAGAATCGGAATCTGCTGTCTTGTCTCATACATTTGATTCATTGGATCTTGTGGTGAAACAGTAACTGATACTACACCTTTGTGACCATTGATGATGAACCCCTTGATATCAGTGTCATCCAGGATGGTTTGAAAACCAGTGAAATCGAACCAGCTGAGCTTTTTCTGGAGACAGAATCTGATAACTCCACCACTTCCTGTGACTTACCCTGCTTCAGTTACTTCAGTCCTGAATTGTCAGGATGTGGAACTCTGCAATGAACCAGACTTTGATGTGACTCTGGCTCTTACAATCCCCCATGATGGACCTCTTGTGGTAACTGCAGTGCAGGGTGACCTGACAATCAGCCAGGGTGAAGTCAAAAAGAAAAGAAGAGACCAGCGATTATTCAGTTGGTTCAGAAAAACACTTTGCAGCTTTTGCCTTCCTGAGTATTTTCCTCAGTTGCTCATGTTGTTCATATTCCTGTTGAGCAAACATTCTAAATAGCATTCTAGACATTCTGCATCACGCTGTAATATATAACAAGACAACACATGATCTAACAGGAAGTGAAAGTTACATTTGTTGTATTTACATAACAGTTTGAGTCCGTTTTGAAGTTTGATGTGTCTTTGGTTTTATCTCAGTGTCAAAGCAGTAAAAAAATCATAGAAACATTAAATAGACGGATTAGAATGTAACAAAGTTCAGGCTGCAACTAAAAGTTTTTAAAAAACGCATCGAAACAACCACACAATATGGTACACTGAAGGACCTGATTGAATACCGTAACCGGTAATTATTCATTTTTTTGTAAGATTTAGGTGAACTAAGTTTGGCCTTCATTTTGATCATGCTCTAAATCAAAGCCTGTTGACAGTTGAATTACTTTGATTGTTACTGGCAAGAGTTTGATTGATGTTTTGAAAGATTATTCTATTCATTTCCTGTGCAGATTTCTTACAGGTGATGAAATACATACAGTAAAGGCTAGAAGTTATGTAAACCTTGAAAGATGTAACTTACCGACTTCTTCTTTCACCCTGTGTGTTGTCTGATTTCCATTACAATGCAACATCAACAACAAAGCCATTTTTATTCAGTGTCAATAAAAACGTCTAACAAGCAAATGTCTTTGAAATATTTTCAAAACATCTGCAGGCACATTTTATGCTAACATCTGCTACAACTGCAGTGAAACAGGAACAGATTCTGCCTTCTTACGCAGGGCCGACTCATTGCACACATCACACAAAATCATCCTGTTTAGATTATTACATTAAAAAGCATTTCTCACAACTCCCATGACAACTGTTGATCATCTTCTTTTAATGTTACAGTGGTACAATCAGATCAATCAAGATAGAAAAACATTCATCTATGGATCAAATTCATCTTAAAAACAGTTTCATACTCTTCTGGTTTACTGTTCTTGCATGCCTTTTGTTTAAATGTAGCATCAAACATTTATTTAAACACAAATTCTAATTTCCTTTCGACGCGAAGGTGTCGAAAGGAGCCAGTTGAGGTGGTTTGGGCACCTAGTAAGGATGCCAGGCACGTCCAGCTGGGAAGAGACCAAGGGGTAGACCTAGGACCAGGTGGAGGGATTATATCTCTTCGCTGGCCTGAGAGCGCCTTGGGATCCCCCAGTCAGAGCTGGTTGATGTGGCCAGGGAAAGGAACGTTTGGGGCTCTCTGCTGGAACTGCTATCCCCGCGACCCGACCACGGATAAGCGGGAGAAGATGGATGGATGGACAAATTCTAATTGATCAAATCAATATTTTTGTAATCTGGCCTAAATCAAGATTTGAAAGATATATACTACAAGTCATTACACATTGCCAAAATACCAACATGTAGAAGAGACATTGGTAAAGTTAATATTCCAATATAATTTTGAAATGGTTAAGGAATGAGTATTTTAAACCCCATGATAAGGCCTACTACAGTATGTACAGCATATCATCCAACAACAAATCTGCTGGTCTCTGATGTGACTGATGCAGATATTGCTGGAGTCACTCAGTACTTGTATCACCCATATCAAACCTGAATATGTGGGGTACTTTGATGTTCATTTATACACCAAAAGTGAATGCTTTCTACAAACAAATCTGACAGCAAATGTATATACAATCAGTACTGAAGTTTTTTTAGAGACTGAAAGTTTGTGAGTTTGGATTCGGTAGCAGTAATCTGGTTTCCCTCCCTTTCTTTAGCCACATCCATGCTTCTCCTTTCCCACTACTCAGTGTTTGACTGGCCCACTAAAACACTTGTGAGTGAGTGTTTATTGTCTGTAAGTGTGATCAGGTCAAAGGCTAATAAGTGTGTGAGTGTGTGTGTGTGTGTGTGTGTGTGTGTGTGTGTGTGTGTGTGTGTGTGTGTGTGTGTGTGTGTGTGTGTGTGTGTGTGTGTGTGTGTGTGGTGTGTGTGTGTGTGTGTGTGTGTGTGTGTGTGTGTGTGTGTGTGTGTGTGTGTGTGTGTGTGTGTGTGTGTGTGTGTGTGTGTGTGTGTGTGTGTGTGTGTGTGTGTGTGTGTGTGTGTGTGTGTGTGTGTGTGGTGTGTGTGTGTCTGTGGTATGTAGGTAGGTAGGTAGGTAGTTGGTCACTCAAGCGTGTATTCACAAGGCCAAATTAAAAGTTCTTTGGCAACAACTTCTGTTCAGTCTTCAGAACTAATCAAATAATTAAAGATGATTTGCAGGTGGATGTTACTTTGTTTATACTTTAGTTTCTGAGTTGTGTTTGTTAACACATGCAGGGTTGAGTCACCAGATTCTCAATTGTATGCTTGAATTCAACAACAAAAGATGTTCTCACTGTTGACAATTGGTGCATTGTTTAACTAAGTAAACATTGTTGTAAACGTAACGTGAAGTGTGCAGTGAGATTGCTTTCATATTACATATTACATGTGTGTGTGTGTGTGTGTTTTTATTGGAAACAGAAAGGAAAGAATGACGTGAAAAGTAAGAGAAGGTGAGGGTGTGATTTTCTTTGTTCTCTGTTGTAAGTTTGTATATACAGTAGTATGTGAACGTACGGGCTTGTGCATGCATGGTAAAGCATGCTTGCATGTACTTGTACTGCATAACATGTGTTGGTATAAATAATCAATCAGACATATGACTGAGTTGAGAGTTGTATGAATTTTAACTTGCTTTACTTTTCTTTTCACACCTCAAAACATATCTGTTTGTAACAACCGGAATTGCTTGGATGCTGGAATTGTTACCTGCAAATTCACACTCATCTCTCATCACTGTGCCTTTTTGGGACCTGCGCAGTACAAATGTCTATTGTGAAGTCCACTTGACTTACAGTTTTTGAGAAAATTAGAAATGAATAGGTCCTTTATATCACTGGTCTCTATTTATTCATTGGTTCTTGAATGTGTTGTTTTGAGCATCGTTAAGCAAGCTATACCAAGAATGCCATTCTGGGTTGTCACGCTTAATAGCGGTCCCCAATCCATCCCTACACAGTGTGAACATGAAGATCTTAAGAGCTCACACTAGAAACTGTCCTTCTTTGGTTCCTAGACAAACAAATGCCAAGTCAGAGGGATGATTGGTTGTTGAGAAATGTGCAAGACAGACAGACTCTTTACATTTTAGCAAGACATATTTAGACATATTTAGTTTATCATGAAAAACACACATGAATGTAAACAGATATATTCCTCTGCCATCCTTGAGGCCTGTCACTCAGAATATCACCCTGGCATCTGGAGTTTATCCACCTCCACCCAAATTAAAACAAGGAGGGCAAAAATATATTTTCAAATTCAGCAGATGTGAGTCATTTCATCATGTGATTCAAATGAGTTTGGTGTTTTGTGTGAACAGATGTCCGCACCCCGCCTCCTTTATCAGCATTAGCTGATTGGGTTTTAGCATGCAGCTTGCCGTGCCTCTGCCTCACAGGTACTAACACACTAATCTGCCTCTGCACAGCTGTGAAGCATGGTGGAGGAGGGAGAAGAGGAAAAAAAGCAAGAGAGCAAGGGCAGAATGGAAAAATGGAGGAGGACTCGGAGGGATGGAGGAAGAGATGAAGAGGGGAGATGGAGGGAAGGTGGGTGAGACGAAGAGCCAGAGGGCAGCCCGTAGAGAGGATGTTAGTGAGACAAAGAGAAGACTGGAGAAACACAGATGCTGGCAAGAAAGGAAAACAAAGAAGTATTGGAGAGAGTAATGGAACATGGAAAAAATAAATAGGAAAAAGTAGTGGGAAACTCAAACCTTTCAACCAAAAAAGCTGTGGGTACAGAGTTTGCATGTGTGTGTGTGTGTGTGTGTGTGTGTGTGTGTGTGTGTGTGTGTGTGTGTGTGTGTGTGTGTGTGTGTGTGTGTGTGTGTGTGTGTGTGTGTGTGTGTGTGTGTGTGTGTGTGTGTGTGTGTGTGTGTGTGTGTGTGTGTGTGTGTGTGTGTGTGTGTGTGTGTGTGTGTGTGTGTGTGTGTGTGTGTGTGTGTGTGTGTGTGTGTGTGAGAGAGTGTGAGAGAGAGTGTGTGTGGTGAGGGCAGTGGCTTTCAGATAACCCCTCAGCAGCTTCTTGGCCTGTAGCAGTTCACACAGAGAGCACCTGCAGCACAGCGAGGGACCCACTGTGGTGACACACTTTCTCTAATGGTGGTTTGCACACAGGCGTGTGTGTGTGTATACGTGTGTTTGTCACTTCATCATTGTAATCCAGCTTTTTGTTAAACTCCATTCTGCACTCCTACGCCTCTGAACTGAGATGTTAGATATCCATGGGTGTGCATCTGTTTGTGTGTGTGTGTGTGTGTGTGTGTGTGTGTGTGTGTGTGTGTGTGTGTGTGTGTGTGTGTGTGTGTGTGTGTGTGTGTGTGTGTGTGTGTGTGTGTGTGTGTGTGTGTGTGTGTGTGTGTGTGTGTGTGTGTGTGTGTGTGTGTGTGTGTGTGTGTGTGTGTGTGTGTGTGTGTGTGTGTGTGTGTGTGACAATGTGGCAAAGACCTCTGGAGCGCTTGTTTACCCAGCCGTCCTGCCACAACAACGGTGCTCTTTCTGTCGGCGCACCTGTTCAGCAACCCTGACATCAGCAGCACTCAGCACACAAAGACCACCTCTGCACCCCAGAGGGGAGCAGCAGGGGGGGAGAATGAATAAGGGCTTTGGGAGGAGCAGACTGGAGGGAGAGAAAGTGCTTGAGTAAAAGAAGAAGGTAGGAATGATAGAAAGATAGCGAGGGATGTTGAAAGGCTGGATGTGAGTGATGTGGAGACAGAGGGATGAATGGTTGGGAGAACTAAAGAAAGCAGGATTGTGGAACACACAAAGTTTCTAAGAAAAGTTCTACAAAGGGCAACAAAAACAATTGTACATAGTTAGAGTTGGTGGTGGTGAAAAAAGGTGGAGAAGGATTTGAAGGGTGGGTGGCGACAGCGAGGTAAGGTGGTTGGGTGCTGTGTCCCTTGCGTCATTCTCTTCCACCCCGAGAGTTGATCGGGTGCACTCAGCTTGTGAGCTCATTAAAAAGCACCCATTATCCCGACATTTGCACGCATCGCATGGAAAACTAATTTACTTGTAAGAAATTAAAAGTTCATTTTAATTGAGCTCGCGCTGCAGTATGCAAATTAGGAGTACATAATGTACATTGATGCGGAGCAGACAACACACTGAAAATGGACTTAACCCTTTCCGAACAATACGGGAAGTCAAATGTATAAACAAAGACATCACCAAACAACACATTACAAAGCATGATAGAGGTGATGTGTGTATTTGTATTTGATACATCCATCATGCCACAGTCAAATGTGGCTTATTCTAATCCAATTATCAATAATGCTCCCAACAATATCAATATGATTATTTGTGTTTACCTGATGCCTTTTTCCAAGCCTGCACTGCACATTTACATCTGTTAAAAGTTGAGGTCTGTAGCATAGACTCGTGGTGAGTGTGTGAGTTTTTTGTGTGCATATGTATGTATACGATTTTGTCAAGATGGTTTTCAGCTCAATAAGTCGGTGAAGCATTTTAGATCTATACATATATTCCCCAGGTAGAGGTCAGAGGTGAGGGATAAAGATTGGGGTCGAGCAGTAAATAAGATGGAATTGAGCTGTGTGTTTGTGTTTGTCTCCCAAGAGTGTGTCGGCTCAACCTGAACCCTGTGACCTTCCTGAACCCTGCCATCCTGTCAATACCGAATAATACGTCAATAAAGTAAAGAGTCAATAAAGAGTCACCTGTACGTTCCATTAGAGGAGGGGGGCTGGTAGACTGGGTCACAGTGGGGTGTGTGTAAGCATTTGTGCCAACTGGTATGTGGGTAATTTTGATGAATTGTTCTCTACAATACAGAAGTGGACGTGAGCATTTGTCTCACAGTAGAATCTTAAAGGCTAATATCGTCATAAAACTGCGACTCTGTATTTTTGGGGGGGTCAAACCTGGATGTGTACAATATTAAATGTTGTGCAAACTATTACACAGAAATTGTACTAAAATTGTGTCATTAAAAGTTTGCTGAGTCAGCGCTGACACAGCAAAATGTTTCCTTTTATGCCGCTGTGTTCACCCAGTGACGACAGGTGAGCCTGGCACTCACAGAGCGTGGCTGCTTGGCACAGAGGGTCGGCGTGGAAGGCGGGCGCGTTGTTAGCTGGCGTGTGCAGGCCCTTAATGAGCAAAGTGTTGATTTGGCGCTGATCCTAATAGTATCAAAGCTGTCATTTGGCTCCCGCGATGGCTGACAGGAGGCCAGGCCTGGCACACCACCAAGAAGGAAGCGAGACAGCATCACTTTCACAGGCTACGTAAGCACACATAGGCAAACACAGATTCCTTTATTTCTCAGCCGTGCTCACACTCTCTCTCTCTTTCTCTGGCATCTTTTGGCTCTTCATCTCCATACTTTGTTGCTGATCTCTTTATTTCTCTCAGCCTAGTCCTTCTTTTCACAGACATATATTCACACAAAACATACAAAAGAGCTAGTGGAGCCCCAGTTCATTATGGGAATCTACGTTAGAGTATAATATAGGCCTGATGTATGTTCGTTTACAGTAGGTTTGAATAGTCTGTCAAGCCACTGGAAAAGCCTCAAGGCCATTATTCTAGCAAACTGAAATCACCCACAGTGAGGGCAATAGCAGCGATGTTTATTGAATGTAGATGATATTGTAATGCACTAAGGAGCGTCTCAGCTGGCTTCAGCTCATTGAGAAGAATGATTTATTGTGCAGGAGTAAGTGGAGTTTATTTTGGCTTGGGAGCGCTGCATGCCTAAGGGCTGGTGATGGATTCACTCACACACATGCATTCATTGTCATTTAGAGGTAGGCACACACACATAATGGCAACTTAAAAACATATGTAGTCACATTGAAATACTGTAAAATGGTGTACAGGACAACATACACTTTAATATGCCAAATGCAGATGTAATACAGAGAGCAAGAGAAAGGAGACAAAGAAAAAATGTGATTAAAAAAAACAGTCCCCCCTCTGCTTCCAAATTAAAATGCAAATGTTTTTTTTGTTGTTATCATTATTTGCCTCATCCTCTTCATCCCACATGCCACCTCCTCCCTTTCGCCCTCCACCCCCAGCACCCAACCCCCTCGTCTCCTCCATCCTTTTGTCTCAAAATTAGTGAAGCAGAGTGCTCGGGCGGCTAATTATGTATTCAAATGAAAGAGGCTCGTTAATGTTGCACAGGGGAGAGGCAAGATGATTGGGAGAGGGTGATGGAATTGAAATGAGTGCTGGGGTGTCGTTCTCTCGCTCACTCGCTCGGGTGGCGGTGGTGGATGAGGCGGTGGTGCATCTGGAACCAGCCGAGCACATCCCGGCAGATGTCACCTCCCGGGGGGTGATTGGGAGGCAGGGTGGGAGAGAGAAAGTGGGTGTGTGCACAGGGAGGAAGGGGGTTTGGGTACGGTAGGATGGCAATGGTTGAGGGGGGAGGGGGCTGTGGTGGAGGAAAGGAGAGAGGGGGGGAGTACGGTCAGACAGGAGACGCACACTTTACAATGACAGGATGGGTGGGGAGTAGGGAGGGGAAGGGAGGGAGGGGTGTGGCTTTGTTTCTGCAGAGGACACACAAAGAAGAGAAATGGGATGGGTAATTTAGCTCAGTAGAGAAAGAGAAAAAAGAAACAGAAATGAGCTAATGAGCATGTTGTTGTTGTTTGTGTTGTCGCTCTGCTATGTGACCTGCTCCAGGTCCTGTCTGTGAGGAATCATGTAATAGGAACGACTATCACAGTACTGCACTCAAAAAGTACAGAATATGGTTAACCAGGCATGCATCTGTGCATATATCTCAGGGCTGCATCACTGAGTGAAAAAGGTGTAAATATTGATTCTGACAGATAACCCTAGGGCGCCAAAACGGTTGCATATCACACAGAATTCACTCTGTGTGTGTAAATTGCAGGATTAAGGGCTGTGTTGTATTGAAGTTAGTGAGCAGTGAGGTATATCGAGTCATGCCGCAGAGGAAAAAGTCCGGGCTGAATGATGCACAGCGGCAGGGAGAGATTAGGTGAGGTGTTCATACAGCTCCAACCAGCCATCTGCTCTCTGTGTCCTTCATCTGACATACATCTCACCCATATTGGCCCATATAGGCGCATGCACATGCAAGGAGACACATAACCTGTATACAACGCACGCACACACAGAAACACACACACACAGAAACACACACACACACACACAAATACACCGTTTTCTCCAGTCTTATCCTGTATTCATGAGGGCTGTCCTGGCAGCTCGGTACCCTGAGGCCCACGGCCCTGTGGCCTGCAGCTATCATTAGAGAGAGCCTGTACTCTCATTATTGATCCCCTGCCTGATAATGTTATGCATGCTCCGTCCCTAGGGGGCACCACTGGGACCGGTGGCCCCCACCAGCCCTGCACCTCTGCAGGAAGGGTGTTCCATCAACGACACATCAGTACACATATGCACACCCACACACACTTTTCAAGTATGTGATACGCATACCTAAACAATGCATAGGTGTGACTA
Source organism: Gymnodraco acuticeps (assembly GCF_902827175.1). Classification (NCBI taxonomy): domain Eukaryota; kingdom Metazoa; phylum Chordata; class Actinopteri; order Perciformes; family Bathydraconidae; genus Gymnodraco; species Gymnodraco acuticeps. The sequence continues at coordinate 4,275,123 of NW_022989768.1, forward strand.
TGGCATGATGGATATTCCGCAGGTATAGTGTTACATTGTGGGGAGACAAAGTGATGAAAGAGAATTAAAGGTTGTTTATGGGATATATCAATCATTCATATTCTCCGCATGTATCTATCTATATATCTATTTTTCTATCCATCTATCTATTTATCCATCTATCTATCTATCTATCTATTTAGCTCTCTATCTATCTATCTATTTATCTCTCTATCTATCTATCTATCTATCTATTTATCCATCTATCTATCTATTTATCTCTCTATCTATCTATCTATTTATCTATCTATCTTTATGTCTATCTCACTCTGTCTGTTCCTTTCTTTTTCCTTCCATCCCCTCCCTATTTTTTTTCTGTGAATCTCTGACGGAGATGCATGGTGTTTCTAATTTGGCATGCAGACATTAATTCCAGCACAGCTGCTGCCTCTTCTTCCTCCTCCTCCTCCCTCTCCCCACCTCCCTCCGCCACCCCCACCCACCCCCTCAACCCCACGTCTCCTCCTCCCTCCCTCTCTCCCTGAAGGCTCCTCTCTAATGTGCAGCTTCAGAGAGGCGCGGCAAATTAACACCATTTGTTCTGCGGAGCATGCCTTCTTCTGAACACTACAAGCATATCTTATGAGGTTTGTCTAAATGAGAGAAAGAGGAGAAGAGAGAAATCCACCAAAAATGTTACAATGTTGTTTTTCCGCCTATTTGAATCCACAGCTAAACACATCTCACTTATTTTCAGTTTTTAACCTTCTTTCATCTGCAAGTTATACCTCAGCAGTATGTTGCCTCTCTTCACCAGCACTGACAGAGATCAAACTTTAAATTATCTTTGTTAGAAGAGCAAACGTCTGCGCAATGCTGAGATCAATGTTGCCTTAGACCAGGGGTGCCCAACCTTTTTTTAACCGAGAGCTACTTTTAAAGTTGCCAGTCTTCCGAGATCTACCAGTCCAAATAGAGAGGCGTAGTTACTGACAGCCTACTACCAGGTGAATACACACTTCTACTTGTATAAAACTGACCTTTGTACGATGAATACTTCATAAAATACTGCAGATCCTTTATCTTACCTCTTTCTAATCTACACACATACAAGTATTTAACTGAAGCTACACAACAGTGTTGTTGATACAGAGTTGGAGTTTATTCACACGTCACTACAGTGGGTAATGTTTTCAAGAAACATTGAACAGTGCTGCCACATGTGACACAGGGAAAAAATAAAAGACTCTGAACCCTTTCTTTGTCCTTATATAAAAATAGTGTTGCTACAAAAGTATAAATGAGGCTTACTAATAAGACAACTCAGATCTGAAGCTACACAGGAATCTGCTGCCAACGTGCAATAAAAAAGACAAAATTAATAGAATCAAACCCTTTTTTTGTTGCATTTTAGTGTAGTATAAAAATAAATGCCTTTAAAATAGGATGCAAGCAACACTAGTTTCTTAATCTGAATTGATAATAGACTATAATCAATTTAAACAGAACAGATCTTAATGTTTGCATTCTTATACCATTTTGTACAATAATTGTAATGAATAAGTTCAAACAAACACAAACTTACAGCTGATTAATAACGGTATCTAACTTGAGTTTGTATTATATCAAAAACCTGTTGAAATGCTACTGTTAATTTTACTGTCCCCCAAAAGCGTGTCGGCAGCCTCCAGGAAAGCTTATTTCACAACTTCGCCGTCTTTGAAAGACTTCATGTGTTTCGCAAGAACGTGACTGACACGATAAGATGCTATGGTAGCAGCCTTGCTCTTGTTGTTGGGCCTGGTGAAAATGGACTGCTGTGCATTTAGCTGTCCTTTCAGGCCCCTCCCCTTTTGGGAGCGTAGGGCAGAATTAGGAGGGAATTCCGTCTCGTAGCGTTTGTGCACTGTTTTGAAATGACGCTCCTAAATTACCCTTCTTCGATAAAGCCACGCTCGCATTGCAGATGAGACAGATGGACTTTGAATTGGAATAGATACAGAAATAATCATCCTCCCACTCGGAGTGAAAATGATATATTTTGGGCTGTTTTGCTTCTGCCATAATTGCGGTCTTGTGTGTGTGCGGACTGTCACTCCTGTTGACACGGACAACGTCAGCGAAATAGTGCCCACCAGGGTGGGAATTTCACGACGGCCACGACGGCCATGGCCGTCGTTGCCCCGCACTTTGGCCGTGATGCCCTGTGAAAAAAAATGCAATTCACGGCCAAAGTGGCCTTTGTGCCCCTGTCAAAAGTTCCAGTGTAAACAACGCTAGTGAAGTCATATTAGTGCGCGCAGTAGGATAGTCCCGTGTCTGTGGATCAGAGCGATTGCTCTGCTGTGATTGTTCCGTCAGACATGCCGTGTAAACAATGCTAGTAAAGTCATATTAGTGCGCGCAGTAGGATAGTCTGTGGATCAGAGCGATTGCTCTGCTGTGATTGTTCCGTCAGAGATGCCTGTAGGGGCCCGAGAGCCTCCTCCTCAGCCGCGGGAGCAAGACAAGCACAGGTAAGCAAGCGGACCAAGCTGTTTTGATATGATTTAACTGAAGTATGTGGTAGTATTTGAAAGGACTTAACATTTACGTGTTTATAGAAAATACTATTGATAGGTAATTACCATTGTATTAGCCTATTTAAAGTCGACTCGTTACATTTTGTCATGAAAACTAGCGATAGCTAGCTAGTTTGGATAGCGCTAACGTCTTCCCTTCAGGGGTCTACATCTAGTGTTGCTTCTACAAGCTAGCAGATAGCTGTCACCTTTTAATCTAGTATTTTTCTTGCTAAGCGGTTTTGATATAATACATGACTGACTTATGTGGTTTATGGCTGAACTTAACGTATACGTTTAAGAAACACTATTGCTAATCAGCCATTTGTAAAACGACTGGTGTTGACGTTAGTGCTACACTTTTCAGTCATGTTGATTGACCAGCGTAATTTAACCATACGGCCTTTGTGCCCTGTCATGTGGCCTTTGTGCCCTTAAAAAAAATGAGAATGGGAAGGCCAAATGGCCTTGCCCCTAAAATGACGAAATTCCAAGCCTGGTGCCCACTGCCCACCAGCCACGCCCCGACACATGGGGTCACGCCGGCCAATCACAAAGCTTTGATGCGTTCAAGTGCATTATTCTGGCACGGGAAGATTATGTTATAGGACAGGGGTCGGCAACAGGCGGACCGCGGTCCGGATCCGGACCCAGACGCCGACCTATACGGACCCGGAGCTATAATCAATACATTAATAGGGGATTTGTCGGCGCCTCCCGCTTTTTTAACGCTGATTTGGGTGACTTGCGTAATTCGTGGAGAACCGAAGAGTTTTCGTTTTGTGGGTGGGGGGAGGGAGTCCGTCCGTCAGTCCGACTGACGGACAACTTCTCACTTCAAAAAAGAAGAAGAAATCTAGACCGCAAAAATAATTAAACAAGCGAGTACCTGTTTTTCCTGGCCAAGGACAGGTTCCTTGAACACAACACGAGCGTAACATGTCTTCACGTGGTATATGTCTCGTCTGAAAGGAGTGCTGAGCACCGGAACGCCGCTCAAGCCCTTAAAATATTGCAATACCCATAAGGAGCCTTACACATGCCGCAGTGTTTGCGTGGCTGTGTCTTTAGTTGTAAGCACAGTGGCGATCTGTTGTTATTAGCATCTGGTTAGCTAGCTATGCTAACGAATTTAAAGAGCTTTTCTACAACCAGGTGGAAGAGAGCTATCTCCTGAGAGGCTCAAATAACCTCAGCTCAGTGAGGTTAAGGTACACCTTGATATGATCATTATAGTTATTAATGAGACTAAATTAAAAACAGGTATAAAATACTATATGACAGTAACAAAAAAGTTGTTAAAAATAACAAGAATAGAGTTTAAAAGGGGAGTGATTTGTAAAATATCCAAAAAGAAAAATATGCTTACAGTTCTGTTTCATATGGGTGTTGAGAGATGTATCCATAGATCTCTTAATGTTGCTCTCAAAGTGCACCAGATTGATGCTTTTAACTTCAATATTTAAAAAAAATTCCAGGGGGAGCATGCCCCCGGACCCCCATAGAGGAGGTTAGGTCCCCCCCCACTTAAATCATGTTCACATGGATAGGATACTAAATACATTTGCACACATCTTGTGTCCATATCTTTCTGTTTTGGTGGTCATGCCACACCGTGCACGTGCATGCATACGTGAGTCATGGTGAGATATCTGGATTAAGAGGTTGCTTTTTCTTTGCACAGCATGAAAGAAAGGTGAAATGAATGGGCTGTGATTTTAGTTTTTTTAAGCAAAGGTTGAGTTCAATAATTTGTACGACCCTCGGAGGATGTTGTAAAAATTGAAAGGAAAAAGGTTCCCCACCCTTTCTGTAAATAATAATAAAAACCCTTGATGTATAACTTAACATCTCTGTCTCCTATTGATCTGAGTATATTATAAAGAATAGCCAGTTAATTGAAGCATTATAGCACAGGCCTTTGTCAGATGGTATTACGCTGTTTTTTTCCTGCTTCGAATAGTTCTCTCTTTTTTCACCATACCTGTGTTTGCATCCCTGTAACCAATGAGCACCTGCATGTGTGTGAGAATAGCCCTGACACCATTTCAGCCCAGATTTACAAACTCCTGGCAGGACAAGCTCCAGCTCAATTCTCACACTGAATTTGAAAAAAGTGAGAGAGGGACTGCAATATAAGAGGGAAAGAAAGAGAAACTTTAAAACTGTTCAATTGTTATGATGTGTAAAGACTGATATTGTTCTATAATCGGCTGAAACTGTTAAGTCATGATGTGAAACGGTTAACAAAGAAAAAGGGACACTCAAGCTGCTGCTACACTTTATTTTATTTATCTAAAATTAAGCACTTTTAAGATGCACATATTTTCAAAAGCTATTTTATTTATTTTCTCTATTTTATTTGTAAATGCAGCCCGAGAGTAACATTACACATATCCACAGTATTTAAGTAATGTTAATTGACAATAAATAGTTGTTTTTGAATTGTACTTTCTTTATTTGATTGGCAGTCAGTTGTTGATTACATGCAGACGTTGATAAAGCTACAGGTCACTTCAATATATATATCACACTAATTCATGAAGCAAGTTAGACATTTTGATGTTCAGGACCTTTGCATGGGGAGATTTTCTCTAACTGGACCTCGTTGAATTTTAGTTGAAGACCCCTGTTATAGGACATTAACGATAAAACAGAATGTTGTTGTTCTATTTTTAGACACATCTCGCGATCGACTGGGAATCTCCCCGCGATCGACCGGTCTCAACGATCTCTCAAAACATGTTTTATTCAAACTCAAACCCACCATTAGAAACAAATATCAGTTTTGTCAGAGGAATAGCAGTTGAAACAGTGGGCCATATGTGCGAGGAGAGGGAAGGGAGAAAACAGAGCAGAGGCGGTACGAGAAGGAGAGGTGGGGGGGTGTGGAGAGGCAGGAGCATCTGTATACTCCCAGACAGGTTGTTTTGGTATTCTAAGTCCGGACAGACAGGCATATTGAATATGGCAGACCTGCCTGTGCATACTGCACACAAAGAAAGGCAGCACAGATACACAGCCCTCCAGACTGCCCCCCCCCCCCCCCCACACAGCAGGCTCTCTCTCTGTGGGCACAGCTCTTTTTGAACCATGGACTAATTCCCATTGCACTTCTTGTCCTCCCTCCACTGTACCTCCCTCCCTTTCACCCCTTCTACATCTTTTGTATTTACTTTTTTATTCTATTTCCACCCCTCCCTCCCACCTTTTTTCTTAGCACACATCTCCTCCCTTCGTCCTCCTCCTCTTTGCCGCCAAGATAACAGCTTTATTAACTGGCCTAGTTGACCTACACTCCTGATAAACTCATCCCACTAAGGATCCCTGCTTTTCTTTCCCCGCTGCTGGACCAGAGGAGACTTTAAACATCAAGTAATCTGGAATAATGTCTACCCGGAGAGAGATGGTACAGATATACACACTTGCAGAGCTGGAGAGAAAATGGAAGTAAGAAATGAGGAAAAGAGAAGGTCATTCAGGGCAGTATTCAAGGCCAAATATGAAAAATGAAATGTTTGAAGTAGCTAATAATTGAAGAATGTTGTTAGCTGCCAATTAACAAATGATGTAAAATCAATTTGATTAGCTGGAGTGGAAATAGCACAGGATGTGGGCCAAAGAGTAGTCAGCTGTGCCTCAGCTGGGATATAGCTGAATAACCTCTTTACCACAGGTGCATGATGGGAAACTGGAGGGGGATCAGTCTCTGAAACAACTGCTTGACATCAGCAAAAAAATATTATTTCAAATTTCTCCTCCTTCCTCTTTCACATGTTCCCAGGATGGGGGAGTACAAATGAAAATAATAAAAAATACCAAAAGGGTTCATATTTGAGTCAGTGAGCAAACTGTTGCGGTAGAGACAGAGGAGTGAGAGGGAAACCGGGACAAGCAGAAACTGATGGGTAGATAGGCATACATTGAGGAATGGACAGGTAGAGCATAAGAAGAAGAAGAAGAAGAAGAAGAAGAAGAAGAAGAAGAAGAAGAAGAAGAAGAAGAAGAAGAAGAAGACAAGAAAGAATAAGCCAAATAAGTAATACGCCGGACTAAATCCAATACCCCTCATCCTCCGCCTACTATCCTCCTCTCACTCCTCCTGCTCCTACTCCTCCGCCGCTCTCCCCTCCGCCGCCTCCTCCTCCCTCCTCCTCCTCCTCCTCCTCTCCCGCCGACCCTACTAAGCCCCGCCGCTCCTCATCTCCACCCTCTCCTCTAGTAATACAGGATGAAGTGTTTCTGCACTTGGAAAGCTGCCGCCACATCTGCTCGTCCATGATGTCTGTGTGCCAGCCGTCAGCTGTCATTTTGGACCGCATTCAAGTGGAGCAGAGGTACCGCCTGGCTCCCTGCCTCCATTTGCACCCAGAAAGCTGGTTTCCACAGCTTTGCAAAAAAAGGAGCTTTCTCATTATTTTAGCCTCCCTTTCAAATGTTGACTCTTGACCCTGCCTTTCTTAAAAACAGGTGTTGTTGTTGTTTAGGTTAAGAGCAAAACGCACAAAATGTCAATTTGAGGTTCCTCTTGCCAGGATTTGAAGTGCCATTACTTGGCCTGTGAGACAAATCATAAATGTTACTTCTGCTGATAAGTGATGGCCTCAAAAGCTCTGCCCAAACAAGAAGCCAATCCATCACTGAAAACATGCCACTAACAGCCCAACAGGATGCATTACTGTGGAGCATTTAGCCCAATTATCACCACCAAACAAAGAATTTAAGTGTCCCAATGCATTAGGCAGGTTGTAAATAATGGCATTGTATTTAAGCACTACCATTAGGCTTCACAGAAAAACATCAGTTATTCAACACACCGTTCACTCCCTACCCATCTGCCTAATAAAAGTGAGGGAGAGATTGAAATCAACAGCATGGTAAAAGAAAGGTAGAAAGGTGATGATCCATCAAAATACCCACAGATATGGAGTAAGGCATGTTTATGTATCCCGGGGAACCCTGCCAATGAAAAGAAAAAGGATGTGGTGAGTGACTGTGAGAGAAACAGGAAGGTGAGAAGATGCTCTTGCATGTTGAACTGTTGTTGTGCATTAGACAGCCAGGCAGCAGGGTGAGGAAATAAATAAATAAATAAGTGGTCTCTGGTCTGTGCGGCGCGGTGCTGCGGTGCCTGGTTGCCCATGAATATTCCATGAGGCAGAGAGTGGGGAAGTGTGCTGCCTGGAACATCTGGTCCGGTCCACAGGGACCCTCGTGGCGAGAAAGCTGCAACTTCAGGAAGAAAGAAGGAAAGGAAGGAAAAAATGCCAATAAAATAAAGGGAGAAAAAAAGCAGCAATCAGCAAGCCTGCGCATCATATGGTTGATTTGTTTTGCTAATTCGATTTTAAGACCAGCAGCCTCAGCCAGAACAAAACAAACTGAATGAATGAAATCAGTAAAATAAATCCTGGCCCACATCATCAGGGTCATGTTTTTTCAGCACCAGTTTTTTGTGTAATCAAACATGTATTTCACACTGCATTTTAATTTGAGGCACTTGTTTGCATGCTGGTAAATTAGCATTCAAATGTACAAAGCTAGTTAGATGTCCGTTTTGAAAGAGCTGTTGATTGTTGTGCTTATTCAGAAACCACTCTGAGCTTATGTTGGTACTCCCTGAGTTGAGTTGTCCATTTCTATCCTATATTATATTAAATGTGTCCATTGCAAAGCTGTGATTCAACAGGGCTCAATGTAAAGGAACATGTTAAGATATAAATGTGAAAGCTGAGTGAGGCATACGTTTAACACATATGGAAAAACACGTAGGAAGGCAGCACAATGATGTGTCCTTGATCCTGCAACTGAATTGACGTTTTCTGACTGGATAATATTGTTAGAGACTGTCCTCAGCAGAAATATCATTGACAATGATTATGAAAAGCCACTGAAGATGTTCAGTTATATGTTTTACATCTTTCCTTTGCATGACAGGGTGGTTAAGATCAGGGAAATATTGTGTTTTTTCTAAATAAACTATTTACATATGGTATATTCCAAGTGTTATTTCTGATAAGTTTCAGGAGATTCAACGATGGCACTGGGTTAAAAAAAAACCTTGATTATGGTCTCTAACTTAAATCGTGGCTGCTTTCCTTTAACATGGTGTTAGGGTTTGGTCTTTTCTTAACCATAACCAAAGATTTTAATACATAACTATTCGGATCCTATCACCAGAAAATGACGGTGACGATATTTTAAAACAATGCAAAAAAGTATGTTTTCCTGACTGACATACAAGAAATAGGACAGATGTTATACAGCAGCATAAATAGTCTTCAGGAGGCGGTTGGTTTGCTTAACATTCTAAGTGTGTGATAATGAAACTGGACTCTGAAGTGTGCATATCAGATCAGGAGTTTCTGGAACAGAACAGAATGTGTGGATTGTTGGTCACTGACAAACAACCTATTTTGTTATTCTGGGATGAGGACTTGCTGGAATGTGAACATCAAGTATAACTGATATAGACAAGAATGTTTGGACTCACATACACACCTGCACAAAGCAACTCACACCGCCTGCCCCTGCTGTATGCACGATATACAAAATGCATTGTTCTCAGCAGTAATTTCAGTTTTATTTTCTTTAAAGAGATGATTCTCTACTACCGAGGAGTACGATCAGAATGGCACAATAACATTCCTTGCACTGAAACACCTCAAGGTTTCCTGCTTTCAAAGCACCCGACATTCCTATTCATGAACACAAATACCAACCCTTTTTTTCTAAAACGGCAGTGGCAAGGTTAGAAGAAAGTCTGTGTGCTAAAAGCAACTTTGTCAAGAGATAGCACTTTCAAATAAATGTATATTTCTGTTTCTTTGAGAATCCTTCATTGAAGAAATGTGTTGTTTTTTTCAGGTCTATTCAAGTTGTCTTGCTTTGTATAATCACTATTTTTTACTCAAGTCTATCAGACCTTTGTTTTATTTACTTAATAATGTAAAAAAGGGAGCATACAATTCTAGACATTTAAAGGGGAAGTGAGTGTCCTCCGCCAAAATTCATGCTTGTTGTTCCTAAGGTATAAGCGAGTCCAAAACGTTTCAAATAAACAACTCTCTCCCAAAACCAAAAGCTACATTTGTGAAATCACAAAATAAACATTATGGGAAGTATCCGTAATTAATTTGAAAAGAGGTTATAGATGACACTGAGAATGTGATTACCTCTTCTGTTTCAAAAACTGAGATGACAACGACAGAATAAAGCTAATTTAGGTATAAAATAAAAAACATGTTTGGGCCTCCCAATTAATTCTTATGGAGCAGCTCCCGTCTTTATAAATTAGGAAATAACACATTTGAGATTTGTTCTCTGGTTTCAACTTTGAAAGTGATTAATGTTCACATATATGGATTAATGGGTAGATGAAACATATAGAAATTCCTAATTAAGTTGATGTTCCCCTTTAATGGATCAACACTGTAATTTAGAGTGACTGCATATTTACTTCTGTCAGCATCAAGATCTAATTTCCTCAATCATTTTGTACTGCATGCTGCGTGTAGGCCATCTATTGAGTGTGTCACATGTATTCTTGAATATTTAAAGCAAAACATTTGCAGCAGTGTCAATGTATCACTCACTATTTTATTGATTTTTGGTTGGTAAGTGACAGTTAACATGTGTGCTGTTATATTTTGTATATGTATCAATAATAGGTGAACGCACATATTGTGGACACATTAAAACAATTATTGAAACAGAACACTCAAATTAAGGAAATATTATTAGTTTCATGTTGTACCTGATTATGCTTTCAGGAATATTAGGTAAGTCTTTAGATATTCCTTTATTTAAAAGATGCTGGCATTACAATCTTGCTTTGCTCTTATGAGATTAAATAAAGTAAGGTCAACACGACGTACCCTATGTGTGTCTCATCCTAATTTTCCTTCAGTAGCAGCAGGTCGTAGCAGCAGCTGGGGCCCAGAGCTGGGAGGACTGGTGGATGAGGGTCAGGGTACCCTGTCCTGGTTGCTGGATCATGGAGATCCCCTCATTAGGCAGAGCCAGCCCTGTGATGATTGGCCTTCACCAGCGAGCACCTGAGCACTGCTCCCCGGCCCCCCCCGCTCAGAATAACACTGCTGCTGCCACCACGCTGCTGCAGAGCGCTTCATTATCATGGCACAGTACTCACATACTTGTCTCTATCATCAGGGGGCTTACTACTCTGGAACTAAACATATATACTGTAGGTGTTCAGTATATAAAAAATTAGAGGACTTCTAACAATTTATGAAGAGTACTCTCCAGAGCGCTCTAGTTATCAACATGTACTGTATGTTTTTATTTTTCTAACATTAATGCATTTTATAGGAACTAGAATATTAGGAAAATTCAGTGTACATTTTTAAAATATCTCAACTTGAAAAACCACATGCATTTTAAATGCAATTGTTCCACACAGAAAATACTTTTTCAGTCACCATGTCACCAGATTATCTAAATTAATCTTAATCCAGATGAGACCATCATTGTTCCTATTTTTTTCAGGAATAAAGCATGATTATTTGATTTGTTTCCTGTTGATCTCTCCCTATTTTTAGGTTTGAACACAAACACACATCAAACACATGAATAACATTGTTTTGTCTCTGTAAAGTGAGGGCCTTATCCTCATGGTAATGGTTTAAGGTTACTTAGGCTGTGCATAATCTAACAGCATCAACATGCCTTTAGTCACACTATAGCTTTCAAATGTACTCAAATGTAGTGTATGTGTTGCTTTAGAAATGTAGAAAATGTAAAAAAGACCAAAATATGTCTTTGTGCAATTAGTTGAACATGGTTAGAAATAGAGAATACCGGAAGTGCTATGGTTATTTGGTTCCCTTTATCAAGTATCCTTTCCTGACACATGACTATTCACAAGATGATGTTGTTGCATATTTTGTTGAGATGTGTGGCTTTGACCATGGTAATGCCCACAATTGGCTGATGACAATATTGGTCTTTTTTTCTACCTTTCCGTAAAACATTAATGACTATGGTCATGGAAGTATTTAATTTAAATACAAATATTTGGATTTATTTGAGATGATAGCAGCATATTAAACACCTGCTCTACAGTGCACGCGACTCATACTGTAAGTAAAGGAATCCTCTGGTCCAATATGCTCTGATGGATTGTCTGTTTGACCATAATATCTGTGGTGAGGGGCCACATTAGCACACCTCATCCATCACACACAGGCAGACATGCCTCCCACACACACACATACACACACACAAATGTGCCTTTCACACGTGAGACCTTCACATGCAGAAAAAAGAACACACACACTCCTCTGTCCTTCACCCCTCCTCCACAACAGAGAAGACCTTTCCATCTTCACCTCTACCCTCAACACCCACACACAACAGGGCAGTGAGAAGAGCTCTGTTCTGTGCGAGTGCTTCATAAAGTCCCTTAGCCTTGTATGACACTCCAGTGATGTTACAGTAAAAGCATGTAACCTTGAGCTATTCACATATAGCTGTACTTTGTATTTCAAGCTGTGATAGTGAGGGGAACCTGGAATTTGAAAGGCCACAAAGCCAAAATGAATTGGGTCGGGAAATTGGTAAGATATTCTGCTTTCTGGTAACACTTTATATTAAGGTACACAAATTAACCATCAACTAGTTGTTAATTAACATGCATATTAGCAGTATATTGGCTCTTTATTAGTCATTATAAAACACTTATTAATGCCTTATTCTACATGACCATATTCTACAAGTAATAAGCCATTAGTTGAGAGTTTTTCCGCATTAACCCTCTAATTAGTGCTTATTTGTTGCAAGTAAGGAACTTATTGTACATGAGTTTTGGTCTTAATATGCGCTGCCCAATATGGGCCTAATAAGGCAGTAGTACCACAAGAATAGTAATTCTCCCATAATAACACTTAACAAATATGATCTATTATTATGTAACAAGACATGAAACTACAAGTGTTAATTAAGTCTAAACAACTCAAAATTAGCTATTTATATCTAAGAACATGTTCCCTATTTTAAAGTGAAGTCTTGTTCATAACCAATAAGCTAGTAGTTTGACTCTAATTAGGTATTTCTATCTAAAAATATGTTCCCTATTCTAAAGTGAAGTCTTGTTCATAACCAATAAGCTATTAGTTTGACTCTAATTGACCAGAACAGGTTCCCTATTCTAAAGTTGCCTCCTCTTCACACTTTGTAAATACATTATAGCACACAACTACTGAAATTAACCTCAACAGTACATGAACAAAGTAGGCACACGTTGAAATATCTGTTATATTATTGAACCACTGAAGAGAGGTTCAGACACATACATGTACCAAAACATGTCAAGTTTCTCCAAGGCTGAGAACACACATGCAGCCTGTACTTTTTAATAAAAACTGATTTTTAACAGAGTTTATGTATTTGTGATCATACTGTGTGACCTGCTTGTATGTTCTTACACAATAGGTGTACTGTTCTCTCTCTGTGTTGTCTCAGTGTGAACATAGATTAAAAAACCAGCCAAACTCTTTTGAGAGCCAGGGAATTTTATTTGCAGTCCACTGACATTCAAACGGAGTGAAACTATAAAAAAAGAAGTTACAAGGCACTTAATGATCTCACACATGCAAGTGTAACATACACAGATGAACACATTAGGACCGCTTAGTGTAAACAAGGTAAATATAGCTAATGCTAGCTGTACAATAAGCATGTATACAGGCTAGTATGGCTAACGCTACCGTGTATGTATGCTAACACTAGCGCGAATGCTAACGCATTTTCTCATTGAGTTTAAACATCTCCACATGTCATCACATAAACACAATACATGTTACTAATCCTTACAGTGTAAGTGTAAGGCTCACACTTACACTTACAGTCATTGCTTTCTGACGGACTTGACCCTTTTACTCTTCAGGTTGCAAAGGGAAAATTAGTAGCAGTGTAGTTCACGTTCTCCTACTTCCTGTACCCGGGTCTAACCTTCAGTACACATTTTACACAAATATAAATGGGCAAATATGAAACATACAGGTCAATATCACCTTGCTATTGGTAGCTGAACTGTCAATACCCCAAAACATATTATAAAATGTCACTCCACAGAAACTGCTCTCATTGCTGTCACGGAGGAACTGCACACTGCCAAAACTGCATCCCTCTCCTCTGTCATCATCCTATTGGACCTGTCTGCTGCATTCGACACGGTGAATCATCAGATCCTCCTTCGCACTCTCCAAAAACTTGGAGTTTCAGGCTCTGCACTTTCCCTCCTCACCTCATACCTGAAAGACCGTACCTACAGGGTGACTTGGAGAGGGTCTGAGTCCGACCCTTGTCAATTAACTACGGGGGTCCCTCAGGGCTCTGTTCTTGGTCCCCTCCTCTTCTCCCTGTACACAAACTCGCTCGGATCAGTCATTAGCCCGCATGGGTTTTCTTACCACTGCTACGCTGATGACACCCAATTAATTCTGTCCTTTCCCCGCTCAGAGACCCAGGTCGTTGCACGCATCTCTGCTTGTCTAGCTGACATCTCTCAGTGGATGTCTGCTCACCACCTCAAGCTCAACCTTGACAAGACTGAGCTGCTCTTCCTCCCGGGAAAAGATTGTCCCACTCTTGACCTAACAATCAACATCGGCACCTCAGTTGTTTCCCCGACTCAGACTGCAAGGAATCTGGGTGTGACCCTAGATAACAACCTGTCCTTCACTGCAAACATCGCTGCTACAACCCGTTGCTGCAGATACACGCTTTACAACATCAGGAAGATACGTCCCCAGCTGACTCAGAAAGCGACTCAGGTTCTGGTCCAGGCTCTCGTCATCTCACGCCTAGACTACTGCAACTCCCTCCTGGCTGGTCTACCTGCATGTGCCATCCGACCTCTGCAGCTCATCCAGAATGCAGCGGCTCGTCTGGTCTTCAACCTTCCTAAATTCTCCCACACCACTCCGCTCCTCCGCTCCCTTCACTGGCTTCCGGTAACTGCTAGAATCCACTTCAAGACACTGGTACTTGCTTACCATGCTGCGAATGGATCTGGCCCTTCCTACATCCAGGACATGGTTAAACCGTACACCCCAGCGCGTGCACTACGCTCTGCATCAGCCAAACGACTCGTTGCGCCCTCGCTGCGAGGGGGACCCAAGTTCCCATCGGCGAAAACACGTGGGTTTGCTGTCCTGGCTCCAAGATGGTGGAATGAGCTCCCCATTGACATCAGGACGGCAGATAGCTTGCACATCTTCCGGCGCAAACTGAAAACTCATCTCGTTCGACTCCACTTCGAGCGTTAGAACTATTAACGAAGCACTTTTATACTAATAAAGGACTGGCTTACCTAAAGCCAGTTGAGTAGCACTTGAAATGTTTGGCTCTATGAAACCTGATGTACTTATATGATTCTGTTTTCTTCAAGGTTGTGTCTTCCTGGTCGAATGTACTTATTGTAAGTCGCTTTGGATAAAAGCGTCAGCTAAATGCAATGTAATGTAATGTAATGTAATGTAATAAAATATAAATACCTAATTTTGAGTTATTTAGACACAATTAACACTTATAGTTTCATGTCTTGTTCCATAAGAATAGATCATATTTGTTAAGTGTTATTATGGGAGAATTACTATTCTTGTGCTACTACTGCCTTATTAGGCCCATATTAAGCAGAGCATATTATGACCAAAACTCATGGACAACAACTTCCTTACTTGCAATAAATAAGCACTAATTAGAGGGTTATTGAGGAAAAACTCTCAACTAATGGCTTATTACTTGTAGAATATGGTCATGTAGAATAAGGCATTAATAAGTGTTTGATAATGACTAATAAAGAGCCATTATACTGCTAATATGCATGCTAATTAACAACTAGTTGATGGTTAATTTGTGTACCTTAATATAAAGTGTTACCTGCTTTCTTTGTTAATGTTGCAGTTTATAAAAGCTGAATGTGTCACATATAATCATATTGGTTGATTAAATCATGTACTGCTTACGTCAAGTCGGTGTGTATGAATAAGCAGTATTCAGATGCCTTCCCCTCACTGGCATTCTCAGGAACTTTGGCATTTTTGGAATTGTGAGATAGCAACAAATATGTATATGAAATATATACTGTACTTTGATTGAGTAGTTTAAGGGCTAAGGGTTAAGTGTTGTTGCAAAGAGCAGCCAATTTAAGGCACAACATAAGGAAAGGATTATGTGAATTAACTAATGATTTCCACTTCCAACTCGTGTCCTTATGTTTTCTATTAGAATCATTTTGTTTTAAGACTTCAGTGACACACTCGACACAGGTTGCTAAACTATAACAGCTGTCCTGCTGATAAATCAATAGACAAGTGGAAACGGTAGCTCAGTTATTGTTCCTGAATACTTTTTCTATGTATTAAGTTTGTATATTTGATAGCTTGTGTGATATCAGGACAGACTTAACAAAAGTGAAAAGATGACTTTTATTTGTTTATTTAACATAATATAGGTCGGTTGATCATAAGTGCTCTTTTTCTGCAACTACTTAAAACGGATGACTGCAATGAAATAACAAGAAAAACTCCAGATTGACCGCATCTTACTATGTTTTTCCTATTCAAAATGTTTTGTCTTGATTAATGTTAAAATTGTTTGAATGTCATTCCTCTACGTGTATAGTTGGAGCATCGGGACATATTTGTGTCATCTAGTTTAGGAGAAGAACTACAAGATTTAGTGTGTGTATTATATATATTGTACATTCAGGGCTCTCCTTCACACCTCCTCCCTCTATCAAATCAGCAATTTAGATAGCATGTTGGTCTGTTTTCACAGCAGACGCAAGAAGTAAATTAAAAGCAGTGGCTGACAGAGAGCCATATGGTACCTCTCTCTGCTAGAGGAAAAACACAGGAAAGATTAATTGATAATAGCTGGCACTTCCACCACCTCCAACAGGGATATTACTGTGTGTATGCGTGTGTGTGTGAAGCCGCCTGTGTGTGTGCATGCAGTACATGTGTGTATGTTGGCAGATTTCAAACAGCATGCTTATATTGAAAGGCCCAGGAGGGAGACCTGTCAGACAAAATGGTTTGTATTGTCTGTAGCTTCAACATGCCTACACTTTTAAACCTGCCATCTTGAAAGGGAAGCCGAACACTTAAACAAGCAACACATTACTCATGCATGAGAGCTTTCAGGGCACTGTTGGATTCTATTGTTTAATGTGGGTTTCTTTCAGTGTGGCTGTTTATCCTTGTTTGCGTTTGTGTGTTGCCTACAATCCATTGAATGTACAACCTGGTACTTTCTCACATTAGCTGCTGCTGCAGGAGAGAAAAGATGACATGAACACAACTACTGAACATGATTAAAGGGTTTTCAAATGGCGCGGTTGTGCAAACCAAACAATTCCCCACTCTGTAAATGTTGTTCAAAGAAAATCAGGATCTCAATTGTATCTGCTTGTCCCTGTGTGTACCAATGGCCAGCTACCCTTTCAGCTCAGGATTGGCTAGAATTCTGATGTTAGTCGTGTGAAGCAAACTGCTGGGGAGGAAAGGGCTGGAGGGGCAAGTGAGGGGGGAGAGAGGTTGTCTTAGACTGATGCAAGGAGAAAGAAAAGGAGAAGGAGAGAAAGAGTAAGAGAAAGATAGAGAAAGGGAGGGTGAAAGACCACTCAGGGGAAATCAGCTCTCTCCACTCATAAACAAATTCATCATCAGCTCTGACAAACCACACGCCGCATAACGATGAGCTTAAGTGCACAGAGCAAGAGGAAGGGAGGGTAGAAGAGAGGAAGAGACAAGCGATGGATTTCAGGAAAACAGGAGGTATATATTTATATATACATCTATATATTTATATTTACATACACTGGTTACCATCATGCATCCATCGTTAATGTGTTGGTATAAAGATTAAGTGGTTCAGCTTTTAATGGTAGTAAACAAATGACTCTCCTTTGTCCTTTAATGTAAGTGTAAGTTGTGTATTGAGTACTGGTGCCTGATAAGAAGCTCAATCTGAATTATGTTTCGCTTTAGCAAGTCTTGATGGGTTTAACAGGGGAATAGAGTTAGTGAAGGGGTGGGTTACGCAGAAATACTGCATATGATAAGTGATGTTGGTAAGTGATGGCAGTCTGGGTGTGGTGCAGCAGCGGGGGGGGGGGGGCATGGACCCATGAGATGGAGGAGCAGAGGGGGTGCCAGGGGCTGGACTGACAGCCCATAATTACGGCTCATTTTCAGTCATTAAGCCATGGAGTGTTAGCAGCTCTCTCACTAAGGGAAGGGTCCTGATTAATAATGAAGCCCCCCCCTCTCTCTGTAACACTCACACATGCAGATATGCTAAGACATAGACACTGGAAGATGCACATGTACGGGTAATACACACACGCTTACTTATGTGCTCATTTAATTCTAATGACTGGCAATGTCTCTTGCTCTCGCTTCCTCAATTAGGTCATTATTCATACGTATGGATAAAAATACATCGTGTCTCTATAGAGAAGTTGGTCCAACATATTCCAGCATAAAACTGCCCAACATCTTGTTTTCCACGTTGAGGACCAAGGGAGCTGTCCAGGAAATTGGTGGTGCTGAACTTAAACTGAGCACACAGCAGTGCCCTCACTCCCTTCCTCCCCCTCCCCGCTTGCCGTCTCCCCCCCCCCATCCCCTGTCTCTACTCCTCCTCCGCTCTGTTCTGGCTGGCTGTCAGAGGACCCACCGTCTCTTTTGAACTCCTACACCAGGCACCCTGCAACGATCAAACTTGGAGCAGCTCCCCGCCATGAAATATTTACCACACAGAAGGGACATATTCAGTCAGTGTCGGTCGAGAGGCTGGTACAAAGGTGCAACATGAAAGACAGACGGAATATGAAAGGAGGTGAGGATCATTTTGAAGCTGAAACCCTGTCCTTTCTCCCATGAAACTGCAAAGAAACATGACCCCTCAGTTAGCATCTCATTGAATTATGTAATATTTTGGCAGATGATAAATAATGCAGCTTATTCCCAGAAAGGAGGAAGAAGTCAAACATATGTAATATGAAAGCAATCTCACTGCACACTTCACGTTACGTTTACAACAATGTTTACCTAGTTAAACAATGCACCAATTATCAACAGTGAGAGCATCTTTTGTTGTTGAATTCAAGCATACAATTGAGAATATAGAGACTCCAACCCTGCATGTGTTAACAAACGCAACTCAGAAACTAAAATATAAACAAAGTAACATCCAAATCATCTTTGATTCGTTTTGAAGACCGAACAGAAGTTGTTGCCAAAGAACTTCCAATTTGGCCTTGTGAATACACACTTGAGTGACCAACTACCTACCCCCCCCCCCCACACACACACACACACACACACACACACACACACACACACACACACACACACACACACACACACACACACACACACACACACACACACACACACACACACACACACACACACACACACACACACACACACACACACACACACACACACACACACACACACACACACACACACACACACACACACACACACACACACACTTCAGCACCAGCAGAGAAAGGCCCGGGACAGCACTGGCTGGTCCCAGCTGGTCCCTGCTAACACATTCCACTGCACCCTAATGACAGCGGCCCCCCCCAGCCTCAGTGACCCTGGCCCTAACACCCCTTCATGGGCCCCCAGGGAGACTGCCGGGCCAGGAGGGGTGAAGAGAAGGAAGCATGGGGGAGGAGGAGGGGGGAGGAGTGACACAGATGAGGGAGGACACTCCAGGTGGTGGGACAGCTCTGAGGGAATTGGAAGTCATGAATATATTAACTGACAGGAGGGGGAGTAATGAATTCAAATTAAATTATATGTGCTGAGCACCACACGAACACGAGCGAACACGCCGGGGATATTTCAAGGGGGCCGACATAATTACAGCTTTCATGAAATTTGATAAAAAGGAAATATGTGTAAGACAATCACAGATTCAAAACACAGCTGCCGAGCTTGTGCTATACTTTTAGAAAGTTGGATACTATAAGAAAGGGAAGTTGTATGCACATTGGTCATGTGGTTTTTGTTCATTATCTCTAATCTCTTTTCTGACAGAACATGTTTTTTGTATGCGTATATTTTTGATGTGTTATGTTTAATATGTCAAAGCATTTAGATGTTGATTCATTGCAAGTAACAATATGTGTATCATGTGTAAATAAACTACTGACTTTTCTGATCTACATGAATTGGGTTTTGGTAGAAGGCCAAATCCTGCAGACGTTGGTCATGTTCCAGGCTAAGGATTTGGTCATTATGGCTGCTGACCCCCAAAGGCCAGCAGGGTTGAGGGAGTCCAGCTGTCTCCCAGGGCTAAAACTGACTGAGGGAGCCCTGAACCCCTCCCTCCCATCCCATCACCCACTTTGTCCGTCAGTCTGTTTTTGCTTCACCAGGGGCAACTGTCAGCCAGAAATCCCCTCTGCTGTGGTGTGGGGCCAGGTGACCAGAGGGCAAACAGCACTGCAGGATGATTGGTCCACAACAACAATCAGGACAAACAGCCCCTCAAAATGTCCCTGACTGCAGAGGAGACGAGGACAGATTGGAGGACAGGAACGGAGGGTGAGAGGCAGAAAGGGAGAGGTCAAGATGATGAGAAGTGTTGGTTTGAGTGAGTAAAGGGAGAGAGAGCAGGGCAGTCTACGCAGCCTGAGGGCAAAACACAGAGTGCAGAGGAGGGCTCCCCTTGGTATTGTTCAGCTGATCCTATAAACAATATCCCAATCCCTGTGATCTGCGAGTATTAGGGCTGTCCATACGGGCCTCCCTGCTAACGGCAAGACAAACCAGCCAAAGTAAACCAGCCAGATCTATGAAACCCTTTTTTCATTTCCTCAAAACAGGTTCATTGATATTCAGCTTTTAGACCTTTTGTTTGTTCACCATCTATTAGGGTGTCCTCAATGTCCTAGCATCATTGAATTCATCCATTTGTACACTTGCTTTACTCTGATTCATGTGATTTCTTTGTAGAAAACTGATGCTAAGCCAGTTGTCTAATCAGACAAAGCACCAAATGAATCATGCTTAACTCCAGTGGGGAGTGGAATAAATGCAGCATTTATAATTTTCCACAATGCCAAGTGTTAGACGAGCAAATGCGGAAAAGCAATCTGGAAGTAATAGCATGCAGTGTGGTGTCTGCACGTTAAGGCGCTGTGTTAATTATGGATTCTGAGGACCAATTAAAAACCACCGTCACACTGGGCTTTGTTTCAAGGTTTCTATTATTTGGGGAGACTGGAAGATGGGGAAAGATCGAGTGCAAGGCAGGCGAAGATAAACGTAGATCGTGATGACGCAGGGATAAGCGGTTATCTCAGCTTTCACATGCCTTCAGCTTTGTCCTTCCCGCTCTCTCTATCTCTGCCTTTGTATCGCTTTAAGATCTTTCAGAAGTAATCTGTTTTTCCTCAAGCCCATGTCCTCATGTCCTTTTTCAATATAACATGCTTATTTTAGTATGTAGCATCTAATACCCATATCTCACCATCTCCTCACACATTCTTTCTTTACAGTGTATGTAGAATGAAGCTTTTCTTCCCCTCCGCCCCTTGTCCTCTACTTGTTATCTTGATGAGCACAGCCAGCATCCTGCCTCTCACCTGGAAGACTTACACCCGTTCTGTCTATTACAGTAGGGCAGATCCTCCACGCAAATTAATTAAAATGAAGACAGGTCTCCTCTAATTTATATTCATTTTTATTGTTTACCAATCCTTGATGGATAAATGAAAAAGATAAAAAGTTATATTGCTGGAGTACATTTTTTGTACGACAGAACCGTGGCACCAGTAATATTGTGTGTGTGCGTGCGCGCGCGTGTGTGTGTTGCAGATTAGGAGGTGCGAGACAGCAGATGGGAATGTCTAAAAAAGCCCCAAGCTCCCAACACCAATCAACGATTGCAGGTTTGAATGGATGTTGAGGTGGCAAATGATTTCATTGGTGTAGATGAAAACTGATTATTAGACATCAAAATCAAGACACATTAGTGTCATTTTCAGACAAGTGAAAAAAACATTATTAACAGAAATTATAAGACGACGTATTCGGCCTCTCATAACCCTTTTGAGTGATTAAAGTCAAAAGCGAAATTGCTCATAATCAGGCTACAGATTCGTCTCTAGTGAGAAATTCTGTGCAATTTTCTTTAAAATAAAGTGTTTGAGGAGAACATTTATAAATGCTTCTGCAGCAAGACAGCTGCTCATCCAACCTCATCTTCCCCTCATAAATAAGTATATGACCATATCTTGCTGTGTCAGTCCCGCGTCTGTGTGTGTGTGTGTGTGTGTGTGTGTGTGTGTGTGTGTGTGTGTGTGTGTGTGTGTGTGTGTGTGTGTGTGTGTGTGTGTGTGTGTGTGTGTGTGTGTGTGTGTGTGTGTGTGTGTGTGTGGGTGTGTGTGTGTGTGTGACAGATGAACATGGACTAGTGTATGAGCAGAGTGGCTGATGACAATGACAGGACTTGATGAGCAGATATAGCTCGCTGCTGATGCCCTGACCAGATGGACGGGTATTGTTGTGCCTCCCCCTCACCACCACAGATGGTGCCCGCAGCAACACAACACAACAAAACCTAGGCCATTGTTTTACCAGTAGCAATCATAATAAGGGGAAGGAGGGAGAAAGACGGAAAAATAATTACTTCTGCAGCCAGGCAAAATCTGCCTTTCTCAGAACTGGTGTCCAGAAGGGCAGATTCCTGAGAGAAAGCACCCAGAGTGGTTGTTGGTAATTGACTGATATGGTAATGAGTGCCTAATTATACCCTGTACACGGGCTCAGAGGGCCGCCTACACATTGATTGCCCCATGACCCGCTTTCTGACAAACTGTCACATCATCTTGCCACATCACTCAAGGGCTTATCAAAATGACCCCAAAATAGACAAGCGATAATACACACACAGGCAGAGTTGGACACTCACACACACACACACATATGTACAGTACATAGACATATGCTTGCACACTCTAACACTTAAGCGCGTGTGTGTGAATATAATGACACACTGGCGTCTTCACAAGCAATAACTGGGTACAGTGATAAACCTTCATGGGAAACTCAGCAGCGCTTTTTCATTCAATACATCCTTATTATTGTGTCTCTTCACACTGCCTCAGTGTCCAGGGATATCTATACTATGAGAGGTATTTTGTAACCAAAAATAAATAAATTCCAGTATAATTGTCCACTATGTAACATCAGGTGTTTTCTCCTGAATAATCATCTCTAGCTGTTTTATTGCTTTGACACATTATAGTCCTATTACTGTGTGTCTGGGAACATATTGCAGAATAAAAAATATACAGGATGATAACAATGTGCTTGTCACCAATCCTGTAATAAATCAAAAATATGTAATGCACATAATTGCAAGCCTATATCACATAATAAAGCCCTCTTTACACATGCTTAATGGTTGGCTCTTTTGCAGTACTTAACTTGAAACCTGCTTCATAAAACATTGGCTGTTTTCTTTGTTAATAGTGCCATGGCAATTTTCAGGCACAGTCATTCAAAAGGCCTGCCATTGTTCACAAGGTATTCATGTTGCCCAACATTTGGTTTTATTTTTGACAGTGATATGAACGGTATTCAAACTTACTCGGCAGGGATGCCAAATTAAAAGCGCTCTTGACCAAAAGGGAATTTTTATTTTACTCCCCTAACAGTCAATATTATAGTAGCAGTTTAAATCAAGCAATCTCCATGAGGAAGGACTCCAGTGGGGAAGTCTATAAACATACAAATAGGATGGCTGAATGATTAATACATGTTGTGTATCATACACTCTACATACTTTTTTATTGCAACACACTGTTGCAATAAATCAAGTAGAAGCAGTATGTAACAATAATGACAATGGGAAAGTGTCCTTGACCCATTCCTGAGGATCAGCATCTCACATCAATGAATGGGTGAGTGAATGGGTGAATGTTGGCTTGTGTTGACAAGAGCTTTGAGAGGACGATAGACTACAAAAGCACTGTATAAATGGGTCCGTTTACCATCTATATGCTAAATAAGGAGTTACAGCCAGCTTTGCATAAATACTGAACATGTTGTCAAAAGGTCCAAAACCCATGTTGAACAATAATTTGAAATATTAACAGTTCAGAAAATGGGCTGCTCCCAAAACTCAAATAAAAAGAGGCCTGTCTGTAAATTGAATTATTTTAGCCACTTTTCTCATTTAATTTAATCACATTGTTTTCCACACACACACACACACACACACACACACACACACACACACACACACACACACACACACACACACACACACACACACACACACACACACACACACTACACACACACAACACACACACACACACACACACACACACACACACACACACACACACACACACACACACACACAACCACACACACACACACACACACACACACACACACACACACACACACACACACACACACACACACACACACACACACACACACCACACACACACACACACACACACACACACACACACACACACACACACACACGCACGCACACACCCTTTTGGCAGATCTGCCAAAAGTTATTTGTGATAGGCACACCTAATTTTTTAACACCTCTCTTTTACCAGGTCTGGGTGATGTCTCTGTCACCTTGGTAACCTGTAAGTAGGTGGTCTCTTTGCAGTTGGGACTGTCAAGGTTTGGTTACAGAAAACTATTCTAAGAGAGTGGATGAAAACGCAACACAAAGAATATATTATCAGGCCTTAACTTCACACCTTGAATCCCCTCACACCCTTAAAATATCAAGGGGAAAGCACACATGCTCCTAATACTATTAACAAGGTTCTACTCAGGTGTCTCAGCAAACAATGGCAGTGTTACAGCATTCACAATACCATCATTAACTTCATGATTTACACCTGTGCGCTTCTACTGTCACATATCTTATTGAAGGAAAGAAGAGAGTAATTTGTCCTCCAATGAGGAGTGGTAGAATTGCCTTTAAAAAAAAGCCGTTAACATGCACATTAAATATTATGCAGATGTTATCATATGTTATAAGTTGATAGTATATTTTATGTGTGGGCTCGTCTACCACACAATAAGTAAACAGCAAATGGTAGGGAAACAGAACATATAGGATAATAGATAAAGACATGAATGGTGAGAGTAAAACACAAGCATACAGAAGGATGAGGACTAGATACACGGGACATTTCCTGTCATGTGATCATGTATCATTGGTCAGCATTGGTCAGAGCCTCGCAGTATCAGTACATAGAGATGGCCCGCCCTCCAGATGGCCTCGGTCCAACAGGTGGGCCCAAAGTGGGGGTGGGGCAGAGAGGTCTGACATCTGCCATCCACATCTAACCCCTTACACACACACACTCATTGCACACAGTAGCACAGAATAGTTTGCAGCAACACCTTTTCCTCCGTGTTCTACATCTCTGCTGTGGTGAGATCTCGGGGCCCCGGGGTTCAGTTTCCTCCTGTCACTCTATTTCCTCTCAGATTTCACACTCATCTCACACATCGCTGATCAGTTTGAGCTCATTTCCATGGCTCCGGCTTCAAACAATGACAACTCATTAGCATGTGTTGTGCGGCCTTGGATTGCCGTGAACTGGCAAAGCCTTTTGTTTGACTTTATTTCCATTTATTCATTACCCGAGTTCGTTGGAGCTGTTTGTGTTCTACCACAGAGCTACAGTACATAGTGTGCAGCTTTCCGATTGTTTGTTTATTAACAGTTTCGTTAACAATTGTTTAAGCTTGGAAAACATGGCTCATTTTGTCAAACCACTAGATACGATTCACACCATACCACACAAGTACCAGAACACCTATGATCTTTTTCCAATTAATACAGTTTGCTCGATTTTTGTCACTGTACAGCAGTGGTTCTCAAACGTTTTCTGTCAGGCCCCCCCTTTGGAGAAAAAAAAAAGTCGGGCCCCCCCAACACAAATAGTCACGTAATGGGCCAAGTTAACATTTATTAAAATACATCAATATGAACGTGAGCATTCCTTTCAAAAAAATTAAATAATGTTGCTTTGCTAGAACAGTGATAATAAAACAATGCACCATAAATCTGTGTGCTCAGAAAAATAAATACATAATCCAATTGTGCAATCCCTTTGCTAGAACAATAAATTATAATACTTTGCCACTTTGCAATCTGTGCAAAAAAATGAAGAGAAAGAAAATGCTGATATTTGGCAAAAAAGTATGTCTTATCACAGGTGGCTGCAATGAGCCTGTTTTGCACTGCACATTTCTTCAAACCGGGGTTGCAGGCTCAGTGGCGGCGCCAGACATTTATTTTGGGGGTGCTGTGGGGTAGCTTGACGTTTCATAGAGGGTGCTCAAACATTTAGGGTTCCCCATTAATGTACCGGTCGCTACAGTGGAATTTTCTACTGCAACACTCCCCACACAAATACACAATGTACCCACGACTGTTACAATGAAGGCTCGATAATCAGCTCATGGCATATAGGTGTAAGCAGGGGTAAAGTGCTATCTTTTTAAGTGGGGAGTGGACCTAACATAGGGGGGTCCGGGGACATGCTCCCGGAAGATTTTTTTTGTTGTTGAAATATTGAAGTTAAAAGCATCAATCTGGTGCACTTTGAGAGCAAAATAAAGAGATCTGTGGATACATCTCTCAACACCCATATGAAACAGAACTGTAAACAGATGTTCTTTTTATTTTTTGGATATTTTACAAATCACTCCCCTTTTAAACTGCATTCTTTTTTTACTGTCATACAGTATTTGATACCTGTTTTTCATTTATTCTCTTATTTTTTTATAACTATAATGATCGTATAAACGTGTGCTTCAGAAATAATTGTTTACATTAATCGTGACCAAACCGTTTGAGACCCACTGAGATAACTTAGACTAAAGTGAACTACCTAAACACTCAGAGTCCTTTAGTTCACTGAGCCTCTCAGTCTGACAGGAGAGGACACTCCTCGCCCCCCACTTTGAGAAACACTGCTGTACAGTAACACCAATTTGTGTTATCTTTGTCAAAGAGGAATTAAACAGCCGTTGTTAATGACACAAGGTCTGCAGAAGGTGTATTGTCAGAGACATTGGCTGTGTTTGCCAAGAATAAAGTGGCAGAAGATGTAAGAGCAAAGTTGAATTATTAATTTCATCACAAGTCACTGCCACCCTTCTCTACCTTCAATTGACAGGTGTCTAGGTGAGTCCATATGGCACGTGGGCCCGTTTACACACACACACACACACACACACACACACACACACACACACACACACACACACACACACACACACACACACACACACAACCAATCATCTGTGCTCAACTCCTAACACCTCCCACCCTTGGTTGTGTGTGTGTGTGTGTGTGTGTGTGTGTGTGTGTGTGTGTGTGTATGTGTGTGTGTGTGCCCATGGTAGAGGTCTTGTTAGCACCACACGTGTAGTCTCCTCTATCCATCACACCTGCTCTCAGACCCTGCAGCTGTCACTAAGCTTATGTGCATGTGTGTATATCTATCTGTCTATTTATCGGGGGTAATGTGTCGGTCCTTACAATGAAGCATTAATTGCAATTCATGCCATCCATTATGCAGAATAATTAATCAATTTAGTCTGGATTTTAAAAAACAACGAAAAACTAGATCAAAGATGCTATGCTCGCGCTGTGTAATGTATCACAACCTGTTTTAGTAAACTTACTTAAGGTCTATAAGGTAGACATTTGAGGCAAATAAAAAATGTTGTTTTATTTTATGATCTTTTATTTGGATCTACCATTTACTTCTCCACTACATTTTAGAATGATTGCTCATTGGCAATTTAAACAACTTTAGTTACCATTTTCTCAAAACATTTGGGTTATTAATCTGATAAATTATACATTATTATTGATCAAAATAACAAAGCTAAGGGTATAAAAGGTACTTGAAATTAGATAAACTTTAACAGCAACAAGAACATAATACTTACATCTACAGTAAATGCATTAATCATACCAATATATACTGTTTATAGTCCCAATAACTTATTTGATGGATGGTTTAATATCACAATATCAAACATACAAAAATGCATCAATAAATAACATATATTGTAAAATCAGCAAAGGTTTTGCACAAATGCTGATAATAAAAAATATTCAACAACGGCCCTCTTCACATTCTGCTCCTTCCTCTCCTTGAATCAATACATCGCTGTATCTCTTTGCAAATATCAATTTGATGTTTTCTCTCCCTGTCATCCCATTAACTGAAACGTTATTCCCAGCCATGTTCCCCCCCTCCTCATATTGTGCAAAGCTGTGAACAAAAGAGTAGCAAGAAAAAGCAAATGGACTAGAATAAAAGTGGACAATGGACAACAGAAGTAAAAAGGTTATAAGGTCAAAAGGTCACTCTGGTTGTGACCCCTGTGGTCAGTTAGCAGCGAGGTGGTCTGTGCTGCCACCACCTCAGCAGACTGTTACTGATTGTCATGTCACCTCTTTGCCCTCTCATTCAGCCACACACAGCACCCTTACAAAGTATAAAGAATATATAGAAAATGTAAAAATACATATGTTTGAATAGAATTATTTTGCATTTGATCTCATGTCTTTTTTCTCATTTATTTCTTTCTTTATGTCTTTCCAATCTTTCCTCTCATGCTAACTGACACAGTGCGACCTTCCTCCAGCAGTATAACGGCTGGCTCCCAGAGCCTGCAGAGACCTACACAATATTACTTTTGAACAGGGTCCAATAAACAAACAATTATAAGAGAGGAAGACGTATCAGGCTCAATTGCTTTACGATGGTGAAGCGTTTAATTTTTGATTTCACAGTCTTTTGGAAGAGGGGACAGGGAGCCAGGCCGAACAGCAGTCACTTTTCCCGGGGACACACATATTGCTTGCTTGTTTTTTTCACACACACACACACACACACACACACACACACACACACACAACACACACACACACACACACACACACACACACACACACACACACACACACACACACACACACACACACACACACACACCACACACACACACACACACACACACACACACACACACACACACACACACACTCTCTCTCTCTCTCTCTCTCTCTCTCTCTCTCTGACAGTTTATATCCTGCCCTACTGATTTTGAACAGCCTGTAATTACATCCCATAGCCCTAATGTCATGGCTCCCATTTTCAATTTAATGTATGGATGTAATGCATTGTGGTTTGAGGAAAACATCCATCTCTATCTGAGGTTTTACATGCTGCTCATAACTGAATTGCATATTGAATAATTAAATTTGCAGCCATATATAATCACTACATATTGTGGAGGGTAACCACAGTTTCAATACTCACCTAATGGATTGATTCAGTTATAACAGTGGGCTACAGTAAGTAGTTTTCCTACTGGCTTGTCTAACCGCAGTGTAGCCATAAAGACCAACATTAAGCTACACACAGATCAATACACACCACTGGAAAGGGGGGTGGAGGGAATATCTTGAGTAATATCATGATAAAGCCTTTTCCTAAGTGAAAGTTAAATGTTAAAGGATATAAAACGTAACACCTTTCCAGTAAGATGGATTTGTGTTTCGCCACAGTTATTAAACTAATCTTGAATTGAAGGTTACAGCAGTTGTTCTTGACTTTGGGGTCAACAATCTTAACATTAATCTGAGGGGCAAGATATAGTTAAGAAGATATATATAATATTCTAAAATGCTAATAGTTCTAAACTATTGAAATTAAATGATTTGAGAAGGACACATAACTTAAATGATAGAACTTAAATGATAGACATGCTGTGCAGTTTGCAACCTTTGAAGAGAGTTCAGGAGTGAACATACTGATAAACTATGATGTAAACAAATATATTTATCCTTTAAGGTGCTTAAGAGAAAATCACAATATTAGAAATTCACAAAAGAAAAGTGAATCCATGCTGCAGAAGAAAGTGCATTAGTGCAAAATCTCTTTTAATCCAATCATGTCATAATTAATTGACCAGACCATAATAATATGCTACATTTTAATACCAGTACTATTTACAATATTGAATGTTAAATGTAAGTAAATGATAGACTCATGACTTTCCCTTTTGCATCCTTCCTTTTTCTGCATTTTTGTCTCTCTCTGAACACACACACACACACACACACACACACACACACACACACACACACACACACACACACACACACACACACACACACAACACACACACACACACACACACACACACACACACACACACACACACACACACACACACACACACACACACACACACACACACACACACACACGTGCGCTTGCCTGCTCCCATTGTTCTTGTGGTATTGTTCTCAGAGGATTTGAGCGTATCATTTGCCCCCCTGTTACATCTGCCAGCCCTGATCCATTGTCCAGCAGCGTGCCACACAAACAGGCATCAATTAGGCAGGCGGTCCCTTTCTGTAGCGATGTGATTGTTTGGGCCTGGTCTCTATCGCAGCACCTGTCTCACACATGTTGGTGTCCTTTGATGGGCCGTAACTTAACCCCTGTTCAAATGAACTAGAGGTAAAAATAGAATAGTCCTATCTCTTTACTGTACAAAGGATTACGACCAACCACAGGACAGCTAGCATGACACCATTTCCATTTCTCACTCATGTCAAGTTTAGGGACGTATAATGGTTCTTAAAAGGCTTAATATAAAATGTCTATTTGTCAGAGATCACACTAGCCTGATTCCTGCTGTTCTCAAGGGCTTTTATATTAATAAGGTCAGTCCTTGTGGAACTCACTTAAACTGCGACTGGGGAGACAATTAATAATAGAGCGCCCAGATAGTCGTCATAGGGTCACACATGTTGTCCACTTATTCCATTGTGACACATTATATTCCCTCATTTTAATAATGTGATGTGTTATATAGACTCTGGATATCTTCTAATGCTTGGTTCAGTTTTTAAAGTCTTAGAGTTCAACAATTAGAACACTTACAAATACTTTAACACAGCTTTACTGTTTAGTTTTGCTCAGTAGATTTAAGTGGGAAAAAAGTTATTTCAGTAAATCTAACTTGAGTACGTATTGTAAAACTGTCTACAATCCTGCTTAAATTGTATTGTATATTGTAATTGGATTCAGTGGAGCAGTTTAATTCTTGACAGCCTGGACTCTGTTTCAGGAGATGTTCTATGCTGCCAAGAATAGAAAACAGTATTTCTAACATCTGAATGTCACAGGTCAAAGTTTAAATGTAAAGAAACATTTACACAAATGTCGGCACCAGCCTCCCAAAAAGCAGATCCCTCACACTGCTTTTATTGTTCTTAGTGCTTCAATTATAAAATTATCATAGCTTAATAAGTTGTGTAGGATATAAGAATCTCTGTCTTCTTTTCTCTAAGCTCTGATACGACCTCTCATTGCAGATCACGTCTACTTAATATAGTCTTAATAAAAAAAGGTTAAATCAAAATAAAGCATTGCAATGTGTAGAAAGGTTGGAAAACACACAATGTGGCTCCAGTTACCAAGCCGGAATAATAGCATAATGTGACTTTTTTTTTTACTGACGTTATTTGGGTTTACTTCTGTAAGGTCTGGCCAAGAACTAGACTCTAGCAACAAAGACTGCAGGAAGCGGATAGCGGTGATTGGATAATGAAAGCCAGAGCAGAGTGCTGCAAGGAGCCAGTCTTCTAAAAGAGGAACCAGACGGAATTAAAAACACATGTGTACAATACATATGTAAACTTGTAACAATCAGAAACACACAACAGCTGTCAGGAGCATCCACCCAGTCTATGACCTACAGAGCTATAACTCATCCTTAGCTGCTATGAAGGGTCAAAGTCTTTAAAAGGCCCCTTAATTTAACCCTATAAACTCAAAGGTTAATATTAAAAGGATCAATAAACCCATTATAAAAATATAGTCTAAAACTTCATATTAATGTTTGTATAGAACTTAGAACTCTGAGAAATCACTTTTTTTATTTTGCACCTTTATTTCAATCCAAAGTGTACAGCTAATAAAATAACAGATGTGATGAAGAAGTAGACAGTGAACTGGAAACGCATGATTTCCCCCATTTCATTACAATGGATCAAATGCCAGTTTGTAAACATTTCATGCAAATTTAATGCAAATCCACACTAAATTATAGAAACAGGAAAATATACAAATTATAGTAGTGTAGAAGAAGACACAGTGCATCTGCGAAACAGAAGCCACTGCATATTTCACTAGTCAAAACATACCCAAATGCTTCTGTAAAATATTAAAGAAGCAACAGTACAAATATAATCCCTGTTTTCTGTGGTTTCCATATGTCAACATTCACTGATGTGCATCTATGTCCGCATGGGCGGAGCAGAAGTAAATATTAACTTGTGTACAAAAAGATAATGTTAATCTGTTCACAAACTTCATGGTTTAAAAGAACCACAGCTAATTAACCGCACACCAACACAGGAATACATTTTAATATTGATCCCGTTATGTCCCTGGTGCATTGTCTGTCTTTGTGTGTGTGTGTGTGTGTGTGTGTGTGTGTGTGTGTGTGTGGTGTGTGTGTGTGTGTGTGTGTGTGTGTGTGTGTGTGTGTGTGTGTGTGTGTGTGTGTGTGTGTGTGTGTGTGTGTGTGTGTGCGTGCAGGCAAGAGTATGATTATGAATATTTTAAAAGCATATTTAACATGGCGAAGCCAGAGCAGAGGGATTTGCACCTACTCTTCAACTAATGACCCCAGGCGCTTCCAGCAAAGCTTCTTCATATTTTAAAGAAAGTCGATAGAGCTGCAGCCCAGTCAGCAGCATTAAGATTCATACAGACGCCACAGGGACCCTGAAAAAATTAATAACACGCGTGTCTAACAATCCCTCCTGCGATTTAGTGGAGCACCCAAGCTCTCTACCTGAAATGCAAAGTGGTAATGAACACACACATAAGATACATTCTGAACATGCATCCCCTTCCCCTCAAGTCAATGCACAAACACACTCTTTACACCTACGCTTTCCTTTATCCCCTTCTCAACAAACACACCTCCCTGCACTCCTGACCAAAGGTATCCATTCTTTTAATCGCTCTGCTCGCCACAATTTAACTATTTCTTCCTCTTTTCCACTCCACAAACATGATCCAAGGCCTTTAAAAGTCTCAAGAAGGTTTCTTTGTGCCTATAATGAATCTTTAAAGACGTCTTCTGGTACAGAGGCATTGACAGGCCCTCTAACTGCAAGCCAAGGTTAGCCTTTGTACAGTTTCCATCTTAACAGCTCTTTGATTGTTTACAGTCTGCCATTAGTGTTCAAGCTGTGCTGCTGGTAGCATTTCCTATTGTACAACAAAATAGGGAGGCTGGGAGCTAAGTGAATAGAGTATGTTTGTGTTCCTTCTTTCTTTGAAAAACTACAAGAAATAACAATAACAGTCATCACACTTGAGAGCTTCTTCCCATGTGTCAATTAAGGTTAAATAGATACATTAATGAAATAAACATCACTATTTAAAATAACCTCTGTGTTTTTAATTCAATGTCATACTGAGTGCATGTGCAACAAGGGCAGTCTCACATCTTGGTAAAGTAAATTAGATAAAATGCCCTGAAATGTGTTGGCTTTTAGGAGTACCAGACCAGTAGACTTCCTATAGAGTCAAGGCAACAGTGCAGAGGCAGGCTCTGCCCTCCCTGGGAGGCTAGACAACATATGGTACTGTCTCCCAGAGAACAACACACCACCCAAGCAGCCTGGCAGCCCCAGTGTGTGTGTGTGTGTGTGTGTGTGTGTGTGTGTGTGTGTGTGTGTGTGTGTGTGTGTGTGTGTGTGTGTGTGGTGTGTGTGTGTGTGTGTGTGTGTGTGTGTGTGTGTGTGTGTGTGTGTGTTTGCCTGTAGTTTGTGCATGTTTGCAGAAAATGGAACAAGGAACAAGCCTGCCAAGTTTATTTCCATGGCCAATGAAATAAATTGATGATGTATGGACAATTTGTTGTTTCCCCTTCCGCATAAGCTTAACAAACATAAAACAAGACAAATATTTGCAAGGCTTTGAGAGAAACAACCGTTTCCTGAAAGCTGTATCATGAACAGGCTTTATTCAAAAAGTGATAGTAATATAGTGCAACAATATGTACTTGTTGTAAAGACATGCTACAACCCTATCAAAGTTAGTGAGCTGAATTGGACTGCAGGAGGGCGGAAGTTCTGATCGCCTGTCTAGCAGAATAGTTTTCCATTTTAACGTGTGTGAGTTAAAAGGGAAGGTGGAAAATCAATAAGGCATTAGTGGAGAGCCATCAAAAAATTCTGCAGCGGTCTGAAGCTTATAACAGCCTATAGGTCAGGAAGTTTGATATCATTTATTCAGGGTGAGTTACCTTAAGACTACAGTTAAATCAACTTTATTCCGTCCATTCAACCCCGCCGTCTGCCTCAGTTATTCAGAGAATGTGTAAATTACGATAACAACTTGCAGGCATTTTCATATAACCTTTATGATATACAGGGTTTGTCCCCAATTAATTTGAATGATATTGAATAAAATAATATAAAGAGGAGCATCCCTGCATACAAGCATGTGTGCTCTGCACATCTACAATAGATCCTGTGCCAACCCAAACAATGCAGACACACATATAGCCACTTCAAATCCTCTAGCGCAGACATCTCTCTCTAAGGCCATGATGAGAGGCTCATGTAAGCAGCTCATCGGCAGCCTGTTTGCCCATATGTGCCTCACACCCCACAGTCCCTAGTGGGCCCTGGCTCTGTGCAGTGATACCATCTCATCTGCCAACATGGACCACTTGGAAAAAACCCAATCCCTCTTCTGGTTGGCCTCACTGGCTCGTGTCATGATCTGCACAGTTTGTGCTGCCAGTCTGTTCACCAAGTCAAGTGCCCAATCAAGGGCTGGCCAGGAGAAACAGAAGAAATACAGGTTTATACTGATTAAGTGAAGTTGCAATGAATGAGCTGTAGAGTCATGAGGACAACTGAAAGTTGAGGCAAGCACTTATTGTCTACACAGTGCATTAACATAAATAATAACTGTAACAGATTTCAACTAAATAAAACCCACTTAATCCAAAAACCCATGCAGATACACACTGTCTGATAATCAAATGCATAGCACAGACAGACATCCTTGACTCGGAGCAGGAGAAGGAGAAGCAGTAGTAGTGGTGTTTTGTCAAATCACTAATGTGTGAATCCTCTGGGCCAGTATTGATGATG
Organism: Gymnodraco acuticeps; assembly: GCF_902827175.1. Taxonomy (NCBI): domain Eukaryota; kingdom Metazoa; phylum Chordata; class Actinopteri; order Perciformes; family Bathydraconidae; genus Gymnodraco; species Gymnodraco acuticeps. The sequence continues at coordinate 4,309,946 of NW_022989768.1, forward strand.
ACATATGCTGTGGGAAGCAGACAGATAGGAAAGCAGGGTCCAGTGTCATATCTGCAGTGTGTGTCTGCAGGTCTTGCGCGGCGACGGTTCGCTTATCCCCCTGCCACTGCACATATGTTTGGGAAACTGAACAGTTGGACGTGGCCGAGGGCTAAAATGGGTCAGACCGACACAGATGGAGAAAAAACTCCCACTGGGTCACTGTCAGATGACTAACACCCACAGAAAAGTGTGTGTGTGTGTGTGCGCGCGCGTACGTGTGTGTGTGAGAAGGAGAGATGAAGTTGGATTTTGACAGATCAGAACAGCTTGCCAACATTTCTCTTTAAACAAGGCTCAAAATAAATACTTAGTCTACAAGTTTTGAATTGAATTCGGGTCATGCTGTGCTTGAGTAGCCAAGAGCAAAGCACAAACTCAAAGAAATTCAGTGGATGTCAACAATCCTTGATTTCAATTTGGCTTCCTGACGCCCTTGGTATACTGCTTTCCTTGACTTTATTTCATGTGTAAAATAAGCCAAACCGATACAATAAATAATGTGAGTCACTGCTCATGGTTGCCATTTAATACTGCATTTGTGATCATAATAAACACCCTGTAATGTCCTGCTGAAAGCTTTAGGTCTTTGCATTTCAAACGTGAGGGCTTCTCTACAAGAAAAAAAATTAATTGAGTGCAGGTAAAACCCAAACACATTTCTGGACAGAGTTTCTATGTAATGTCCTTCAGTAACAAAATTAATAATCCAAAGCAGGTGATGGAATATCCTGATAAAAGGAACAAAATAAAATACAGTGCCACTGAAAAAAATGAGGTAATCTTCAGACAAAGCTGTGCTCCACTTTTCACCAATCCAAGATGTCACAGCTAAAATGTATTTAGTGCATTTCAGGCAAATGTCCTTGGTTGTCAAAAAACCCCATTAGAAATGGAATCTGAGGCAATAATTGCATAGTTGAAAGGTCACTCCTCCATTGGTTTGTTATTCAAATCAGAGGGAAATTCCTTTCAGTGTAATCCTCTGCTGCCTTTTGATTTGATCATTCAACATCATTTCCCAACACAAAGAGAAGGGCCAATGCCGACTGGTGAAGAGCATGGAGGCTAAAACGCATTCCTTTGCACTGTTACTTCCACTTATGTTTGTCCGTTGTGCTTTTGTTTATTTGACTCTGTATTTGAATCACTTTTTTGTAAACCAAGAGCTTCCAGTTGTCTGTAGGTATTTCTCCCGAGCCTCTTTGAAAGCCCTCTTGGACGAAGATTCAGCACACAGAGAATCATCCCAACATTCCTTTATCTTTCACCTCAAATGAACCATGCCATCACGTAATGCCCCTTGTGCCGAATGCATGCCATGTTGTCAACGGTGCATTAGTATGTGGGTGGCATGTGCTCTGTGAGGCAGTCATGTTTACAGTGAATCTCTTGGATGAAAGTCAAGTTTGCAGCTGCAGCCTCGGAAATAATTCATCGCTTGCCTTTTTACCCAGGAGGAGCCACAGGTAGTTGATGAAGTGGCAGTGCCAAGACTCCCAACTGGCGAAGACGAAGCGCAGCTGCCAGGAGTCAGCGCGGCCAGATGCCGCTGCTGATGTACCATGTGTTCCAAGCAGGGCAACAGTGTGTTTGTGTGTGAGCTGGGGTGGGAGGGGAGAGAACGGCGTGCTTGCCAAGTGATTCTCACATTGATGCCAACCTGACACATGCTTGGGTACTCCCCACGGTTTGTGTTACCATCTCACCCTCTCTCACAGATCTAGGGGGGTCCCCTCTTTTCGTTTTTCTCTTTTCCTCGAATTCAGTCCTTTGCCAAGATGGGAGTTGGCGCCTGCTCGTGGCCGTCCTGCCCATCAGTGGCGAAATCCTTTCAGGTGGTCTTTGGTGAATGCAGTGTTGGCAGCAGGCCATTGCAACAGAATGCCGGCTTCTAGGTACTCTGTATATCATGGTTTCGCCCATAACCGTAACCATAACTCCTTATGGTAGCCATGTCTTCTCCTCTCACCCCTGATAAACAGACATATGCAGTATGTGATACCCTTTATAATCCTCCATTCTTCCTCCATCTCTTCTGTCTCCAGTAGCCATAGATAACTCCCTCAATGGCTCAGATTCAAGTCCCAATACAACGCATATCAAAAATATGGCCAATTTCCAGGGAACAAATCCGAAAACATGGGTCGTCTGTGCCTTATTTCGTTTCAGCGGAGACGACATTCGGTCATTTTTGGGATGAATCCTTAGAAAATGCGGCTGAGCCATCTGCATCAAAAAAGACTAAAGACTGTACAATTGCCCACGAATAAAGGAGTCTCTAGGAAAAAATAGCTGCTGGGTAGCATAGCATCCCCTTGAATAGCGTTACCCCACGAATGGGAATGAGTGGTCTTTGACGATACTATTCCTGAGAGTGGAGGGGAGTTCTCTAAAACAAAGGGGCTAATTTTGCTAGGAACATGCCATCCTCGTTTGCAGTGTAGGGGGTTTGGGGAGGGAAGTAAAAACTTTTTGAACGTGTGCCATGTCTGAACCATTCTCTTATCTGAGGCACGCGACTGCCAGCTGGCGGCTGAATATGCCCACTTGCACTGTGATGATGAAGCCAGCCAAGCTAGTTGGCACACTGAGTAGTAGGGCTGGCATGTGATCTAAAGCCAAACACATCTCTGTGTGGGGTAGCTGCATATACTGCACTCTCCCTTCCCCTGTCCTCTTCTCTGGTGAGCAGCCTCTCCATTCGATCTCCAGGTCCTTTAAAATAGGGGGAGGTATGCAAAGTACCAAGCTGAGCTAAGAACCACAGGATGGCAGACAACAACAAGTAACAGTACATTAATGATGCATTTATCTAAAACTGTCTGTAGGTCTGTTGTGAAACTTGCAAAAGTAAGATTTGAAATAACCTTGCCTCTTGCATAGTACAAATTTATCAAATCAAATAATAATAATTATTAATAATAATAATAATAATAATAATAATAATAATAATAATACGTTTATTTATTATAGCACCTTTCAGAGGTATAGAATTGCACAAAGTGCTTCACAAGTAAGAACAAAAGTTAAAATTAAGACCACAGAGACATGAATACAATAACCACATGAGGCAGACATTTTTAAGGTCAACATAAAAACATAAGACAGACCATGTGGAGTCCTGAAAGGAACAAACATAATAACATAACACACCACACACATTTCAAATAGAAATAAAAGCCAATGTAAAAATATGGGTCTTCATTCGTTTTTTTAAAGCTTCTACAGAGACAGCAGAGCGGATGACTATAGGGAGAGAGTTCCACAGTGTTGGAGCCACCACCTGAAAGTCACCTTTCGTTTTTAAACGAGACTGTGTAAATACAATTCATCTTTAAAATAAATACACTGTAATAATAATCTGCAAAAATGAGCATTTCGTGAAGAGGAATACGAGTAAATAAAAGGTAATTAAGATCATAAACTATTATAGCCACACAAGAGATCATTTTGCAGTGTGTACTTACGAGGCAGGAACCAGGAACCATTCAACCAACGTGTGTTTCATGTCGGAACAGTTATGCTGTGGCGCCGTCCCTCACTACAAGGGTTGTGTTTTGGGTAAGGTTAATATGCATTTAGGAAGATAAAGCGGAACACGGGTATTTCTCTAGAAATATGTATATATTATTCGCTGAACGAAGGGGGATATTTACAATCCGTGTGCCTGCCTGGCCAAGGTCTGGTCAGTGTCGGGGTCTCGGGGATGTGTTTTTAACTGCCTGTCAGTTAACTTCACGTTCAAATGTCAAATGTCATGGTAATGTTAACGGTGAATAGTCAGATGACGTTAGTTGCCATGACAAACAGAGCAGTTCCTGTTGTAGCTGGACATCGCCTGATTTATAGTGGATTCAGTTACACTGAAAAACGCTGCACTTGTGAACAGTTTTACGCATAATCTACTCAGAGAGGTTAGTTTAGGTTGTATTATACGAAAGACTGCGGTCCTCTCAGCTAACTCAGTGTCACAGACTGCAGTCAGAGAGTGTGCTCTCATCCGAGCTCTCACCCTAAAGCACTGTCTTTCACTTAGGGACCAACATAAATTACATTATTTTATTGGAAGATCATTTTAGTGCTTTCACGTTAAATGACTAATTGACTTAAATCCATACCCGAATATTATCAGTACAATGGCAAAAAAGATGTGCCTCTTTAGTTATTTTTAGGTCTTCTGTTTCATACAAACATTGTTAAATGCAGCTGTTTCATTATGGGAATGTCTCCTTACTTATAGCTATCATGTGTCCAAATAACTAGTCTAGATCAATGCATAATTCTACTGTACGAGAAGGACACATCTCTTACATATTGGATTTTAGTCTAACTTCCATTTTATTTGAATATTTATTTAAAGAAAATGTGCAGTACAAATAGGAGGTGTGGGGTGCAATTAGTTGTATTTTACTATTCAATTAACCTTGATAAAACTTGTATTATGGTAAATTAAGGAACTCGTTTTTTGGCCAAAATTAAAGACTTCTCAGCCTTTTGGCTATCTATGTTTTCAATTCCAGTCACTTTACAAATATGTAATAATAGTTTGATCGAGTGTACCCACATTTTACTATCAATGTTTTATCATCTGCTCCTTTTACTGCTCACCATCTTTAAGAAGGGCTGAACAAAAATAAGCCATACATTTAAGCCACATGCAGTGAAGCTGTGTTCAAAAGTTCAATGCTAGATGAATGAAGTTAAATAAATGTGGTATTTGATTATAAGAGAAGATCTCAAATTTGATTTGTTTTTTGATAAAACTAAGCCTTTTTTCCTCAGATGTCTGATATGAGTGGATGCAAGATTCTGAGGATGGAGCCATCTTAAAGATCTGACTCCGGGGGGTCTGTACAGCTAAAAGATGCGGTCAGGACTTATTGCTACTGCCTGCTACTCTCTGAAGTGGACACTGCCTCAATTGAAAGCCACTTTTCACAGAACGTATAGCCCATTAAAGCCAGCACATTGGCTACGGGGCACTGTAGTTCAAAGAGGGGCTCATAGATGGATGACAGCTCCATCAACAAGGTTAAACCAGAAGCCAGTGTTTACCAGAGCTCCAGCATTTGGAGATAAGCTTGCTATCCTAGACAGCAGTGGCACCCACAGCTACAAGCAGCTGTATTGCAGCAGCTTGGGTCTCGCAGGTAGAATCAAGACAGCTCTCAACTCTAACTGTGGGGAGTTAGGAGGAAAACGAATCTCCTTCTTGTGTGCTAATGATGCTTCCTACACAGTGGCACAGTGGGCAGCTTGGATGAGTGGTGGGACGGCGGTGCCACTCTTCCCAAAACATCCAGAGTCTGAGCTGGAGTACATCATCTCTGACTCCCAGAGTTCCCTGCTGGTGGCAGGGCATCCCTATGCTAAAACCCTGGAGCCGCTTGCTCAGAGGCTGGGGCTGCCCTGCCTGACACTGCCCCCTACTTCTGACCTAAGCACTTTATATGGGGCAGACACCCAGGAGAAGGAGAAAGGAGACATCACAGACTGGGCTGATCGACCAGCTATGATCATCTACACCAGTGGTACCACAGGGAGACCCAAAGGAGTTCTACATACACACAGCAGCATCCAAGCCATGGTAAGTGTTGTATTTTAAACCACAGTTACATCGTACATAAAATATAAACGTTTTTGTCAAAGACTAATTGGCTTTTAATTGACCCACAGGACATGTTTAACAGCATTGAAAAAAACATGCTGATTCTTACATAAAACAATTCATATAAAAAAAGCAGTTGGACTACAATCCAATATGTAGAGGTTTGTCCCACCTAGTTTAGAAGTTTGATTCTGCGTTGAATTGGAATCAAAAGATCACATGTCATGGAAGCGTTTTTGAAAAATTCACAAAAAATACAAAAATCCTATCAAAACAAGTGTGTATTTGTCCAGTGTAGTAATAATATCACAATTAGATTTTGAGTCACAGACATTGATGCCACTGAAAAAACTCAATTTGAATATATATTGTTATAAAATCCAATCATGATGCATCATTAACCAAAAAGGTTTGCCTCATTCACATTTATTTAATGGTCCCTGTGGTTACAAGCAAGGGCTCTGGTGTGAGCCAACCGTACTCTCACTAAAGGGAAACAATGTAATACACTGAATTTCTCTCAATAATCCAAGGTAAAACTAACTCTGAATAAACCTGTATTCTCCCTTATTAGGTGTAATTCTTAAACCACTGGTGAAGACTGAAGATACTCAGATTAGGGACAGTATACTATCGAGCCTGAATGTAACTTTCTTTTTACTTTTTGTTTTTTTACTCTGAACAATTTCCTTTCTGATCTGAAGCATCTACTCCAGAAGTTCTTCTTGGATACTTGTTAGGTTTTCTGGCACAGCTTCTATCATACTTCTAGCTTCTCCAATATCATTGTGGTCATCTCCTTCCTGCCTGCTTCAGCTCTGGCTGGTTGATGTGTACAAATCCACTCTCGAGCCGCAAATAATTTACCTAATCTTAAAAAAAATGTATCTTTCTATTTAAATTAATATTCAATTTATACAAGGGGACACCTTTGTTCTGATTTACTTAGTTTTTTTCAATGCAAGCAAGGGCTACATTTACTTTTTCATGTTTGTCTTCTGGGTTTGATTTATTTAAAGCATGGCATTTGATATTTCATGCAGAGATTAAGAAATGGCCATCTGAAACTCCCACAAATAAAGACACATCAAATATATGCATGTTTCTGAGTGCAGACCGTGTTTAGACATCCCCTCACCCACATGTGACTCCCTAATTAGCATCAATCCTCTTCTGTTCCAGTCAAGCTTTCTGAATAATCACTCATTTATGCCATTAGAGATCTCATGAAGATTTTCTTTTTTACTTTTAAGCAAAATTGACCTACATGTCCAATAGTGTGGAAAATTAGACCCCTAAAGAAGGCAGGGTTACATTTGTCTGCCAGGGAAGTGAGTGAGTGAATGATTAAGTGAGTCTGTCTGTTTTCCTGGAAGGCAACAGCATCAGGTTGTCAGAGTTCCTGGAAAGCTCCTCTGCCAGGTTAATTTAAATTAAGACCTGAGGCAAAAGTAAAATACATTTGTTGAAAGACTTCCAAATGTAGGCTTTGATAAATATCCAATAACTGTTATAAAATACATAATTCCACTGTTTTGTAAATCTGTATTACAAGGTTCAAATAGTTTCTATGCCATTAAGTAATCGAACTCAATTCGGGATACATTTGGAGCTATTTAAATAAATGTACTCTGCTACAGTTCATTAGATATCAATATATTTTATTCTTGAAGTAAGTAAGGCTTTGAATAATCTATTAATCCACTATTTATAATGTCCTGAAAACATGACATTTGGTATTGGCAACATACTGGCCTCTTAACGCAATAAATCAAACAAATTCACCTCAAGAGAATGCAGACTTCTGCCAATTATGTGTGCAGGAATAATACAAAGTAATATATCCACTCCGCAGCTATATTGATGGCATTTCCAGACATGAATGATAAACATCAGACATTTAGTGTTCTTTCTATACTTACAGTTTGCACAATATGCTGGGAGATATTCATTGTTGAAGAGATACAATTTATCCACCAATAAGAGTCTAGGACATAAGGCGGTAAGAGTACAATAATGTTATGATTATGCTCTCTAACTTCAACCCCTTTCAGTTGTTCACAGGTTCTCAAAAGTAATTCTTGCATCAGCAGGAATTACTCATTGAGGCGTGAATACAGCAGTTTAGGATGCAAAACTAAACTGCACCACAACACCAGAAATGTCATAACCGATGTCTCCAACAGTGGAAGCTGATTGAGGTTTTCTGACCCCTTCCTCTCTTTTCTTCCCCACCACCTTTACCCCTCAGATCCAGTGTCTGGTTTCAGAGTGGGCGTGGTCCAGAGATGATGTCATCCTCCACATCTTGCCGCTCCACCACGTGCATGGCATCGTTAACAAGCTGCTGTGCCCGCTCTGGGTGGGCGCCACCTGCGTCATGCTGCCTGAATTCCAGCCTCAGAAGGTCTTCATTTCACCGTCTCTTTTTTGTTATAACTCTTTATTTTGGTACCTTACCTTTCTATTTACACCTCTGAACAAAAGAGGTGGTTGTACAGCTGTCAAGCTGTGGCACTGAATGAATGTGGGAATGAATTTGTGAGGCTAAGATGTCCAATTCAGAAGCCTTGTGTGGATAAGAAAACAAACGTTCAGCTTTTTTCCTCATCAATTCCTCTTTCTCTATCGTTTCCATTTTTCTCCATCCCCTTGTTTCTCCTCGCTTCATCTCCTCTTCCTCTCTCCTATCAGTCTCTCCTTCTCCCTCTCCGACTGTCAAACTAAGTGTTCGGGGCTCAGTGATGAATTGCCTCGTGTGGCTTTGTATCTGACCAATGCCGACTCACGGCAAGGGCTTAAGCAGCGGATCAATCGATGAGCTGACATTGAAGGATGATGGTGCTGGTTTTGCTCTAGGAAGGGAGGGGGACATTGGGGGACAGGGGGAGGATGAGATGTCTGTGTGTAGGTGTTATTTCAAAACATGTGTGTCTTTGTACATCAGGACCTCTACAACTTAATGGCAGTGAAGGTAGATGGAAAGTATGGTCTTTAGAGGACGTATGTATCTGTCAGCATGGGTATTGCGACACTGTAATCGCTATTGGTATTCAGCTGTTATCCCTGACCTTCTGCACCAAGCCACAAAACCCTCCTCTCACCCTCTGAAAAAGCCTTTATTCTCCTCCTTCTGAAGTAACAGTGCATTGATGAAGTGATCGATAGTCTGTCTCTTCTATCCCCTTAGATCTCTGAAGGGTAGCCTAGGCAGCAGAGGCCGCCATTGATTTTCTTCTGATTTCGCCTGGAGATAGTGATAAAATATCAGCGCAGGAATTGTGATCCAGTAAATCTTACATGTGTCTTTTTCAAGTGTGCTGCTGCAGACTGACAGGCACATACTCTTTCTGAGGTTCCGCACTACTCAGATTGTTTTGTCTATTTGAATCTACATTGACTAATTATTTATAGCAATTCATATTTTTATCAACCACAAGGACATGACTTATTAACACATATTTGATTAGATTAGATTTAAATATCTTATCAAATGCCTTATTGAGATAGTAAGTCGATCAGTCCCCCACTTTGCTCCAGACAAAAATATCTAATCTACTATTGGTTTAATTTAAATTTTGTATACCTTTTATGGTCGCCATAGGATGAATCCTTCTCATCCTCTCACTCCTTCTCCTATGCCAATAGCAGCTCAATGTTTTAAATAATCATCAACATTTTGGACGGATAATAATTGTCCCCAGGTAATAAAAATCAAATGTTCTTAAGTTTTTCTCTAATTTATTTTTTTCAAATATTTGGTGGTTTTCAGTGAAACGCCTCAAGCATTATTGAGGATTACCAATAAACTTTAGTTCAACCATTAGTGTTCCCTTTTGAATTCATTGTTATCTCCCCATTTTCATCTAGTTTTCAGAATATCCATTTCTCCAATGTTTGAATTTCTTACTAAATGAATGACAGCCACTGTAAAAAAAAGTTCCTTAAATAAAAAACAATCGTGAAATAAGCAAAACTGTAGTAGCTGTTTAAATAACATAGATGATAAAAGAATAAGTAAACTCACTGAAGTAAAAATCTGACCAAGCATCAAGGCCAACTTTTGATAGCCTGTCAGTTCAAAACTCATCACTACAGACAAGTTGACGCTCAACAACAAACCTTTTCAGGAAGAATTGGCAAATGTATTGGAGCCCCATGTTGAGGTCTGAGGCCTGAGCATCACAGAGTTATTTAGGATGCAGGCCATGGCCCTCTGCTCTCATCACATCCTGTCCCCTAGGTAGAGTTCACCTCTTTGACGGACATAAATTGCCTTCCTCTCCCCTCCAGACTGGACTTGGTTGAATCGCTCCACTGCACTTGATAGACACCACACAGAATGGTCAGGGCACACTTAATAATCCGTCTCTGAACAAAGTTTTAGGCTGTGTGTGTACAGGTGGAGTGTGAACGCGCACAGTTTTGAGATCAACATGTAACGTGAGGAATTTGATATGGATTTGATAAGGCTAAAGTCGGTACTCGATTCTTCCATACATATTTCAGTTATATTTGTTTCTTTGAGGCAAACAAAGTGAGAGCAGTAAGATAGATAATGGATCAGGTGAGTCTACAGTGAGGTGACTGAAAGGAGAAAAGTGACAGGAAGAGTTTAGAAAGTGCCGGCACATTAAGAAGGATGTGGTGTTACTGTAGGTGAGAAGGATGGTGTGTGTGTGTGTGTGTGTGTGTGTGTGTGTGTGTGTGTGTGTGTGTGTGTGTGTGTGTGTGTGTGTGTGTGTGTGTGTGTGGTGTGTGTGTGTGTGTGTGTGTGTGTGTGTGTGTGTGTGTGTGTGTGTGTGTGTGTGTGTGTGTGTGTGTGTGTGTGTGTGTTGTGTGTGTGTGTGTGTGTGTGTGTGTGTGTGTGTGTGTGTGTGTGTGTGTGTGTGTGTGTGTGTGTGTGTGTGTGTGTGTTGGTGTGTGTGTTGTGTGTGTGTGGGTGGTGTGTGTGTGTGTGTGTGTGTGTGTGTGTGGTGTGTGTGTGTGGTGTGTGGTGTTGTGTGTGTGTGTGTGTGTGTGGGGTGTGTGTGTGTGTGTGTGTGTGTGTGTGTGTGTGTGTGTGTGTCGGACTGCCTGACTGCTGACTGACTGACTGACTGACTGACTGACTGACTGACTGACTTGACTGATGACTGACTGACTGACTGACTGACTGACTGACTGACTGACTGACTGACTGACTGACTGACTGACTGACTGACTGCACGGGCAACGAAGCAGGAAATTATTAAATGTAGAGAGAGAATGTGAGATAGGAAGCAAAGGGGAGAGAGGAGAAAGAACGAAGAAGGGAAGATGTGGGGTCAGAGATGAAAGTAGAGAATGAAAAAGAAGCACTTGGGTAATGGAGGTAGAATGAGAGAAGGAGAAGAAGTGAGGATAAGTAGACTGAGAGGGGAGGGGAAGGGGAGACAGCTGGGGAGGAGCGTTTGTCTCCCAGGGGGGAGATGAGACTTAGAGAAGCTGTCGTTCACCTTCACTTAATTCATGCCGTCGTGTGTGTGTGTGTGTGTGTGTGTGTGTGTGTGTGTGTGTGTGTGTGTGTGTGTGTGTGTGTGTGTGTGTGTGTGTGTGTGTGTGTGTGTGTGTGTGTTGTGTGTGTGTGTGTGTGTGTGTGTGTGTGTGTGTGTGTGTGTGTGTGTGTGTGTGTGTGTGTGTGTGTGTGTGTGTGTGTGTGTGTGTGTGTGTGTGTGTGTGTGTGTGTGTGTGTGTGTGTGTGTGTGTGTGTGTGTGTGTGTGGAGAGAGAGATGGAGTAGGCGGGGCGTAATCTGTAATGTAATAGCTTTGTCCTTGGATAAATGAGTTTATGAGATATTTCAGCAGTATTTTGTATCCGTGCATGTAGTTCACAATGTATGTGCATTAACGCCTGTGAGATGAGGCTTGATGCAGTTGAGGATATGAGCGGCTCCTTCTGTGTCTGTCAAAAAGCCCCTTTGTCAAAAGTGTGCGGACCGAAGGCCTTTTACCTGACTAACATGCCGTCTCTCTGCCCTACAGCAGTCTCCTGTTTCCTAAGTCCTGACCTTTACAAAAGAGGAAATATGTTTTGACTTTTTTTGGCGTTGTGTTGATGGGTTTAATATAAAGCTAATGTCCTTACCTTACTCTGCCATTTACATTAAATAAAAGGAAAATATGGCACTTTTACTTTCTCCAAGGGAATCAATTTGGATGTGATATTTAGTTTTAATTGTCCATTAGATTATTTCCTTTTCCGCTTTTTTTCTATCCCACTCTCCATTCCCTGTTATTTATTGTGATTCTCTATCCCTCTCTTTCTCTTTTTTTCTCTCTCTATTAAATTAAAATGTCTTTATATGTATGACCATAATGTCATACAGTGTTGCAGAAAGCATTGTAATGTAAATATTGACACTTTCAAAAGACTAGTATTATTCATATATATATATTTGGAATATATCGTTAATATTGTGTAAATATGAATTTCTCTCTCTTTCTCTCCCTCTCTGTCCCAGGTGTGGGAGATGATGCTGAGCCCCAAGGCTCCCCTGGTTAATGTGTTCATGGCTGTGCCTACGATCTACTCTAAACTGATCCAGTACTATGATCAGCACTTCACTCAGCCTCACGTCAAGGACTTTGTGAAAGCGGTCTGCAAAGAGAGGATCAGGTACTGACAGGCAGATCACTCCTGGTTAATGTGTGTGTGGATACGTGTGTGTGTGTGTGTGTGGAGACTGGTAACAAATTAAAGGAAAGGCCATAATAACAACACGGCAAACATAATGAAGTTGACTTATTACATGTGGCCGAGTGTCACTGAATGGTTTTCATGTGAATGAATATTGTGAGTTTTATATGTTAAGGCCCTAACAGTCACATAAATCCAATGGAGCTCCTTTAACCCTTAGATGCATGAGTGACTGGACCCTACACTCTTCCATAAGTGGCTCAACAAGGACCCGTATTAGAATAATGTGTTTTTATGCCATTTGTCATTTTGGTTAAGAAAAATCACTTGTATAATATGTAGTATTATATTTTGGTTCACACTAGAAATATTTTATATTTAATGTTTCACTATTTATCACTTTAGACATTTCTTTTACATTTAAAAAAAAAAAAAAGTTTTGAACATATTGATGCAAAGATCTCCGCTATTCTGAGACCCTCACAGTATTCCAGTCCCGTTTCAAAACTCATCTCTTCTCCTCTTGTCTACTCATAGCCCACCCCCCCTCAATCCATGCCGGTTGATAAAGTTTGATAGTCCTACCCCCCACCCTAACCTTCCCTTATATTGTAAAGCGATTTTGAGTCCTTGAAAAGCCCTATACAAATATTACATTACATTGCATTTAGCTGACGCTTTTATCCAAAGCGACTTACAATAAGTGCATTCAACCAAGAAGATACAAACTTGATGAAGTACATTAGGTTTCATAGAGCCAAAACATTTCAAGTATATAATGTATTATTATTATTATTATTATTATTATTATTATTATTATTATTATTATTATTATACTGACAGGTATCAGATCTTGCTGTGTAAAATAATCTTCCTGAGTGGTGTCAGTTGTGATGTAGTCTGTGTGTTCCACAATGAATGTATTCCTGACAGCAACAGGTGATAAGAATCAAAGGTTCCCATAGGATTCCATAGTAAATGCATGCGGGTCATTTTTGACCCACTTATGGAAGCTTGGGGTAGTACTACAAAAACTACAATTTCTTAAAATGTATCAAATGCAAATTTAAAATTTGAATGGCTTGATATCCAAAACATGTTTTTTGAGGAATAGCTGGAATATGAAATGATAAAAAAAATGTAATTACAAAGATACTTCAAGAAAACCACCTCACCGGGTCAAAAAAGACCCACTTATGCATCTAAGGGTTAAGAGATTTTAAACCATTTAAGACCATCTCAACACTGAACAAAGGAATATATTTTGAAGGCATTGTAAGCTGATAACTGGTATGCATACATATTGGAGTACTGACCAACTATTGTTTACAAGGTTCTTTATTGCCCCTTGATAGGTTTTGATGATGCCTATTAAAAAATGTGTTAATACGTGACATCTTTTACACATGTTTACATTGTTGTATGTTATGATTTAATTCACGGGCTGTGATTGACACAGTATGCGACTATATAATAGCCTATTTAACACAATAAGTCATCAACTCGCAGAAAACTAAATATGATTTTAACTGAATTGTAGGAAGGCGGTGCGCACCGAATTTAGAAACAGTTCCATTTGAATTTCCAAAGACACATATATCAAAAAGATGATGATATGTATAGATGTTTTCATTTGCATTGGTGGTATTGGTGATCGACCTTGTAATCAATACAGGAGGATGCACGGTTAAACCTCTAATCTGATCCCCTGCTAATTTACATTCTTGATAGACTTGAGATTTAGATGTTTTACAAAGTTGTATGGCACAGTATGTCCTAGTTACATGGAGCCTGAAGTCTTTCCCTTCATATTCGGCTCTCTCTCCCTGCAGACTGATGGTCTCGGGCTCAGCTGCCCTCCCTCTGCCCACCCTTCAGCGCTGGGAGGAGATTACAGGACACACTCTGCTGGAACGCTACGGCATGACAGAGATCGGCATGGCACTGTCCAACCCTCTGAAGGGCCCACGCACCCCAGGTACACAAGTCTGACTGACTGAATGCACTTCCAGCATTCGTCCACCCACACACACACACTTGTACTTGTGCTCAGTATAGAAAAACATATAAGGGGAAAGCATAAAAAGTATGAAAAGAGTGAACTAAAGTTAAACTGTTTCAGAGTTAACTCTTCACTGTAGTGGATAAAACTCTCATCCTGCAGCATCAGGTGGAGAAACACTAACGGCACAAACAAAGCTGAAGGTGTAGTTCTCTCTTCTTTCCAAACATACTAATTACAAGCAAATGCTGGATGAATGGCAGGAAATGACACCAGAAAAAACATCTGATAATGAGCAGTTAATCATCTTAGAAACCCTTTTATTACAAAGAACAAATCAAGGGCAACATTTCTTAATGTGCTCTTAACTGGTATGAACATCAATAAAGGCAAATTACAGGAGCAAATGAGCGTTGATGTTAATCACTTTTAAAAAATGGTAGTATAAAATTATTCACTTTGGGGGAAGAAAAATGACATCAACGTTACTTCCTCTGTCAGTTGCTGCTGTGTAGTAATTAAGCCCTACATGAAGCTGGCATTACTTTTAAAACTTTGCTAGCTTATAATTATCAATCAACAAACTTGTAATCAGTGATTTATTCCACCATAATCACATTAAATAGATTTATATTTTTAATCTCGGAAACATGGGCAGGGAATTTTAGTCGTCCGATTTTTTTTTTGGAGACTAATTCAAAAGAAAATTATTTCATGGAGCAGAATATTCAAATATCTCTATCTATTGCTCGGCTTCCCGCACCAGTTTGATCCAGTACTTGGGCGTCATGTGTTGTGTTTTATATCGTAGGCATTTTTTTTTTGTGGTGAGATGTCAGGTAAAACCCCATGATCCAAACAACACCTCCCTCACGCATGCAGGAACAAAGGCAAGGTCTGGAAATGAGGTCAGACTAGTGCTGGTTGCTTTCTTGTCCCGTCTTCTCTTGTCCTCCCCACCCCCATCTCTCTCCCCCTTCTCCTTCCTTTACTGCTCCCCAGCCAACTCTTCCTCTTACAGGTAGAGCTAATTAGCCTGGAAGTGGATTGGGTTACCCTTTGTCTACAGTTTTGTTGGGCTCTTGTTTTGTTTGTTTGTCAGGTTATGTTTGGCATAAACTGAGCAGGCTGTGTTTGATTCCTCTCTGGTGATTATCAAGAAAGGTTGTTGTTCTATTGATGTTTCCACTGCAGACTTTAGTCGAAGATGTGTATGTTTGTGAGTGTCTGCACTATGCAGGCATGAGCTGGTGCCTGTTTGAGTCAGTGTGTTCTTGTCTTGTCTTTAAGTAGGTTAAAATGGATCAATAGCAGCCACAGGAAACACTCTCAGAAGAGCAGTGGAGTAGAGTCGCCATCTCCCCCCATCTCTTACTCACACTCCGCTTCTCTTTTCTTTTTTTTCCTCCGCCAGCTAAGTAGCAGCCAACTCAGCTCTTAATACCTTTATTGATGGCAATTGTATTAATAATATTCTACTGTATTTAGGGCATTTAATTGGCCTGATTTCATTGTGTAGTTTACAGATTTGGAGCATTCCAGATTAACAACATTGTGGCTTTCTAGGTCAAAATGCCCTTGTTCATACGTAAATACATGAGATTATTTCCTCTTCATTCTTTATATCTCATAATCTCCCTCTGCTGCTCTTTTTGATGATTTTTTTTAATTCCTGCCTTTTTTAAAGAATATTGTTGTTGACAGAGACAAGAGTCAGCTTCTCACTGTCTCACACTACGTCTCGTCTTCCTTCTGATGTCCACCCAAAGCTTTATGTCTTTCACAAACGTCTTGGAAGAATAATTGTCGAACATCGTCATACGGACAATCATTCCTTCTCCACTCCACACAGACCTTTTCCCACCCGGCATGTAGCAGTAATAACCTGCCTGCACGCTTCAACATGGCTCTCAATCTTGTTGAATCATCGAGAACAGAATGCTTCAAGTCTCCAATATTTCTACAGCTCCTGTCATGAGAGGAAAGAAATGATGATGGAGGAGGGCAGAGATGGGGAGAGAGATTCCTTGAGTTCAACCTTAAATGGATTTTGGATATGTGGTAAAACCAGGAAAAGACTGTTTCCCGCTTTTTGTGGATGTGGTATTGTTATTATAAAAATGTCTCAAGCATTCGTGGAAGATGACTGTCTACACATCTTCAGCCTGATCAGAGGAAAAGATGATCAGTGGAGCGATTGACCTTTTTTTGTCTGGGTTTTGTAAATTCTTATTTACAATATTTGTTTTAAAGAATCATTTTGTTGTTTTAGGCCATCAGTATAGTTTGGGGAAGCATTCCAATTACAAATAACATTATACCTCCCATGGTAATTTTCAAGATCTAGGAATGTGGTGACATTGCTAAGAAGTCTGAAAAACACAAATGATTAGATGGGTTAAGGAAAAAAAGCCAAATATATAGCCACACGTTTGAAAACAAAGACAAAGAAACATTTTATTACTGAAACTAGCTCTTTATTACCATCATTAAAATTGCACTTTCAGTATCCACCTCTAAATAGAGTGGTTTAGATAATATTACTAAACTATTCATTCTAAACATAAAAAAAAAAGTTTGATCAGCTTATTGTTTACCTTACCCCCTAACCGCTTCAGTTAACCGTATTTTTAAGGTTGTTCTGAATAATTACACACCAAGATACAGTAAGTTGAAAAGTCCCTGAAGACATTAATCATTTTGCACAACGCTGTTCACATTAAAAGTGATAGAAACAATTGTGCAACAGATACAAAGAGAAAACAAGAGAGGTCATTTCTAACCCTTGGCTCGTTGCTCAACTCCACACAGCTCGAGAATCACAGATATCCTGGGTAAAATGTGGTATTGTGAACTCATTGAGTGTTGCGCTGCAAAAGCCTCTGACTACGGAGCTCCTGCAGCTTTGCTTTTCTGCCCACACCTTAAATCAACTCGGTCGATCTCAGCGTGGCTCTTAAGGTCGTCTTTGCAAATCGATCACAACTATTCAACGCCTCTGTCTGTTTGAGAGTTTAATTCATATATATCAGTCGGGGAGCTTGATGGTGATAATATTTGTGTGTGCAGCAGCTCTAAATAAAAGTGTTGTTTTATTAACATCCTACCTTTATAGCAGCAGAGCTTCTTCCAAACTTTTTAAAACAATTGAATGTAACCCTTGAACCTGATACATGTGAGAAAGTACTTTACAAAAAATATTCAGCACTAGTGAGATGGTTGTGTTATATCAGCTGAACCGTACTCGTCTAAACTACAAGTATGCAAAGGATTTGATGCCTGTTCCCATAGTATTTAAAAAAATATCCGTACATAACATAATGCATATATGAAATAATCGTCACATCTTCTAATCGGAGAAAACACTACAGATGGCGAGATATTTATCAGTTTGAGGGGCTGTGATGAATATTTGCAACTCATAAGCTTGATTCAACAGAAGATGAGCTTGTGAAAAATATTTTAAAGTATTTCCTTAACTTGATTTACAGTATTACATTTGAAATACTCTAGAAATGGTGTAATTCTTTTTTATTTTGTTCTCAGTGTCCAGCCTAATAATCATGTTGTTCTGTTGTTAAAGGTAAACAAATGACTTACAGTGTCACAAGTTCACTGAGTTACAGGGATATTCAGACCCAGCTCCTCCCATCCCAGTCACACAGGTGTGGGAGGTAGATGCAGCTTAACCCTGCTGAAATGTCCTTGAGTAAGACAGTGCATGTCCTCTTGATCCACTCTATCCTCCATACTGTCTCTCTAATGAACATAAGATACCAGAGGCAGCGCTTGCTTTAACTCTCAATCAACCTTGTTCACAACGTCCAAAGCAGTTCAGGATGCACTCATCATTATAAACCGTCTGGCTTCAGCTTGTCCGACCTTCGGACTTCGAAGCGTCTGCTAGCCTGAAAATGAAGCCGTCTTGTTACTTCTGTGTTTAGTTGGTTTTCCGTGCTGAGTGCAAGTGATGGTGTGTGTGTGTGATAGACATTGCCAATCAAGACCAGAGTGGAATAGATCAATATGAAGTGAGAGAATCACTCTTTAATCTGGACCTGACCTGCTCTCTATTGGGAGAGCAGTGGTCTGTGAAATGGTATAATAGCCTTAGGGTTACACACACACACACACACACACACACACACACACACACACACACACACACACACACACACACACACACACACACACACACACACACACACACACAAGACCACTGAGACCCTCTCCCTTATCCCCAGTGCATCGCTTGCTATAATTACCTGGACTACACACGCTCCAATATGAAGGCTGACACCACCTTTCATTGCATGTGTGAATTTCCGATTTGTAACACTTTATTTACACATTTCTTATTAATAGTTACACTTAAACATTATGGCAGTTCACAGTTATGAACAGTTTTGATGCTTGATTCTTATTATATTACATAATGTGATATAAATGTTTTTATAACCGTGCTGCAATGAAAGCCTTGTCATGCATTTTGTACTGAAGTTCTGAATGCTACAGGAGTAAGAAGCAGTAAAACGGGTCCGAAGATTCTTTAGTGGATGATCATGTGGATGCATAGTGTAGCTTCTCTTCTGATTCTGACACAGACACAGGTCGGTTCTTTAAAACGCGCATTTATTCTTGGAGTTATATCTTGTAGCCTCCCTTCTTCCGTTACGCCAAGAGAACTACAACAATACAACCCAGGAAAGCAGCTTGAATCCTGGGTACGTCAGTGTTAAAAGTGCCTTAAACTGTTTTAATTCCAATGTGCATTTCACAGGCACATAGGCAGAGATCCAGGGTGATGCACATGGCTTTCTTACCACCCAGGAATAAGTGTATGAAAGCTGGGTAAAAGTGATGTGAACAGAGGGAGAGAGCAGTAGCGGGCTGTGACCCAGAGAGCGCACCCAGAGAGCTCCTTCCAGCACCTCGCTCTCCCACCCAGATGACAGGCTGTTTCACAGCACTATGTAACCCAGGAAAGCAGCTTGAATCCTGGGTACGTCAGTGTTAAAAGTGCCTTAAACTGTTTTAATTCCAATGCGCATTTGACTGCATACACAGCCAGTCATATGGACAGGAACCTGTCCATTTCATCCACATTTGACTCATGAAATGTACATTAAATGTACAGCAGAGTCACTGCTGTTAGCAGGGTCCCACACTCACAGGCACATAGGCAGAGATCCAGGGTGATGCACATGGCTTTCTTACCCAGGAATACGTGTGTGAAAGGCGGGTAAAAGTGATGTGAACAGAGGGAGAGAGCGGTCTGTGAGAGCCCCAGAGAGCTCCTTCCAGCACCTCGCTCTCCCACCCAGAGGACAGGCTGTTTCACAGCACTATACATAGCCAAACACATTAGCATAGTGTGCTACACATACAAATATATAAATGAAAATAGGGCATGACGCCCACATGAAAACATAAAACAAATACCTCGTTGGCCGCTTGTCATGAAAGGAGATTTGAATCTTTAAAGTTCCCTTTTTTAATAACTTGTGTCACAATGATATATGATGCTCTAAGCAGAGCTTCAATAAAGACATCTACCCACGTTGAGTTGCCCAGTGCATCAACAAAACACACAGTACCAGCACTTGAACAAACATTAGTTCCTAGGCACAAGAAACAATAAACACTTATGGTCGCAACGTATTAGTTATCTGTCTGCATATTGGTGTAACATATAAAACAGTGTCGGAGGAGAGTGATATTTTAAGTAAACGTTGGACTTAATGCCAAGGATGTTGCAGTTCAGTGTCTTTCTGAAAAAACTCTTTCAGTCCTTTTTATAAGTGGCAACATCCTTCAGTCTATTCCGGGCCTGGTATCTATTTTAAGAGTTCCCATATTTAATTTGATGTTGGAGAAAATAGCTGTGTCATGCATTGCCCCACAAATCTCCATTACTGTACAAGTAAGCAGACTTGTGGTGACTGAGACGAATGGCTTTCAGTTTAGTGTTTTACGAGCTCAGCAAACCATTCAGTGACCAGTTATGCCCTGCGGACAGAGGATAATGCCATTTTGGAAGAGAGCATTCCCACTGTGGTTGAAATCCTGCACTAAAGGATGATGACCATCACTCCATTGGTTATTGCCCATATAAGTGTTCCAGTTATGTGGAGGAGACACAAATCATCCCATCTTGCCTTTATCAGCCGACATTTCCTTTTTACATTTTCTGTTATTGCTTGTTTTTTTGACAGGCGCTGTCGGGTTGCCCCTTCCCACTGTGGATGTCCGGATTGTTATGAATAACACTATCAACACCACCATTGTGGAGGGCAATCACCGCGAGACTCAGGTAATCAATCAAGTATCCAGTTATTAAACGCATTATTTGCAGACATTGGATGAAAACAATTATTTGATGCACAATTCCAGAAATACAAACATATCAGATATTCAATTTTTTTTGTATTTCATAACTCTGCAATTAAATTCTGTTCAGCATATGCCGTCTTGCTGTTGTTGGCTGGAACAACACTCATTACTGGATAGTGCAATCTTTTCTTTACTTTCTTTCTTTTATCTTTTCTATCCTCTATCCCATTCTCTCTGTAATGTATCGCAGGTCCGTCCAGGTCTGGAGGGAAAAGAAGGGGAGCTCCTAGTTCGAGGTCCGTCTGTTTTTACAGAGTACTGGAATAAACCTCAAGAGACCCAAGAGGCTTTCACTGAGGACGGATGGTTCAAAACAGGTACTAAGACCTCCTCTCTCCTTCCCTTTTCTCCTAACTCACACACCGGCACTATCCATGCACATACTCTCCCTTAGAGAGTGTGAGGTCTGCCACTAATTGCATCTACATGGTTAGTGCTGTCAGAGGGATTCACAGGAGGGCGAAAGATTTAAAAATATGTTTTCGTCTCTGCTACAGGCTGCACTCTCAGAGTTTGATTTTAAAAACTTAAAAACCATGAGTCCAGTCAAGGTAGCACACACACACAATTGACTGTGAGTGTGAGTGTGTGCGCATTTTGGGGGACTATGAAGAATGATGGACTTCCTGTGTGTGTGTGTGTGTGTGTGTGTGTGTGTGTGTGTGTGTGTGTGTGTGTGTGTGTGTGTGTGTGTGTGTGTGTGTGTGTGTGTGTGTGTGTGTGGTGTGTGTGTGTGTGTGTGTGTGTGTGTGTGTGTGTGTGTGTGTGTGTGTGTGTGTGTGTGTGTGTGTGTGTGTGTGTGTGTGTGTGTGTGTGTGTGTGTGTGTGTGTGTGTGTGTGTGTGTGTGTGTGTGTGTGTGTGTGTGTGTGTGTGTGTGTGTGTGTGTGTGTGTGTGTGTGTGTGTGTGCAGAAAAACTGTCATCAGAGGCTCTCTCTGTCCCTGCAGCCCAACAATTCTCATTCTACCCCCCCAAAGGAGCTCTGCTTCACTGCAAAGACACCAGGAGACAAGCTTTAAGTTGGCTTGGGGTGAGTGAAGGGAGGCTGGGTGATACGGGAGGCTGGGTGATACAGGAGGGTGGGCAAAAGCAATTGGAGCCTTTAATTGGCCAGTAGACAACAAGAAGTTAGAGCAAGAAGCCAAAAGAGTGAGGAAAGAGCAGTAAGTATGTGGTGGAGGGGTTAGAGAAAGTCTGCTACAAAACGATGGCATGAAAGGCCCCAGAGAGGGTGGGGAAGGGAAGCTGATGGTGGTGGTGGTGAAGGGGTCGAGGGTGAAAAGAAGCAAGGAAGGAGCAAGTGATGGAGAGCAACGCTGGGCGAGGCGGTGGGAGAGCTGGGCAGAGTGTGTTTAATTGGCTTTGCAGGCTGGAAGGACAGAGATCCAGAGCACAGCAAGCTGCTGTCACACTCCATTACAGCCGCTGGCCACATAATGAGAGCCCGTGCAATCAGCTCCCCACAGACCAGTCTCTCAAGCCACACACACACACACACACACACACACACACACACACACACACACACACACAGAGCATGGACTGCTCAATAGGAAGCTTTCAAACACATTCCTTGCCTACCCACCTGTCTGTGCTCCCCGATGCCAACTTAAACACACACACACACACACCTTTACTTGAACTGAGGCTCAGAAGTATTGTAGAGCTGTAAAAAAAAGTTTGCTGTGTTACTTTGCTATAATGATTATAGCAAAGTAACACAGAAAACTCTTTAAAGTATCATGTCTCATAAATACATCTGGAATCATTTTAACTGACATTAAGACTGAATAGATAATAAAATAAACCCACACAAGATAAATACACGTCCACACACTCTGTATGTCTGGGAGGGTGGTGTTATGATGGAGACTTCTTGCTCTTAACCCTTTTCTTTGCTTGCTACCTTCCTTCTCACACTCTTACCGTTTTTGCCCTCACACCTGCGCCATGTTTCACACTCCACCTTTTTCTCTAACACTCCTCACACTGCATCTCTAACATGCTAACTCTTGCTGATCTCTTGTCACCTTCCTACCGAGCTTCTGGATTTCACCTTCAGGTCATTGAGGCAAAAGGAAGATATTCAGCACTAGACTGCTTTTCAGGGAAAAGAGACACTTTTTTAACACAGGCTGGTACTTTATCAATATTTCTATTTCATATAACAATGTTTTTGCAATATGTTTCCAGTGATTGCTCTCAGTTTCTCTATGCATGAATTGAGGCCTAGTTCTTTCATCCACACCCAAACTGAGTTTTAAGTCATGGAAAAACAGAGCTTTTGTTAAACTGCTGCCAGGGTGGAGATTTTTTTTTAAACTGAAAAATACTGATCAAAATGTACAATTTGTCATCCACTATATTGGAAGAAAGACATCAGGTCACTGCTATAAGCAACCATCACTAATCCACTGCAAACGTAGCTGGTCTGGGACAAGAATTGTGAGAGCATGTCTACCTTGCTCTCTGGTACTGACTGCTCTTCAATTGGGAATCGCATTTCATGTGGAAGTGCTTGTGTGACCAGGGGTTGTTTTTTATTGTTGACCAAAGTAGGAAAAGAAGCTTGAGCAGTGTACATCTGGACTAGGCCTGAAAATGAGTAGTTAACAGGTTGATTACTTTGTGTGAAAGTCATGTTCCTCTCTATCTAAAGCTAGATTTTGAAAAAGCACTTAATACTACTTAATGTATGACCTAAACATTTGCATCCTTGCCCATCAGCTAGCAGAACTGCATTGAGTTTAAAAAAAAAAAAAAGAATTGCAATAATTTAAATATCTTAAAAACCCATTGTGTTTTGGCTGTGTGGAAGATGAAGTCTGAGAAGTATATAAAGCTCACTGAGGAGACTGACAGGCCAATAGGAAGAGGAGACAAAGGGAGAGAGAAGAAAAGTGGAGTGTAAGACGTGGAGAACGAGTGTGAGAGTTTAGATCAATACATTCTCGACTGGCCAGAGGTGTCTTCTGTAGTGCGAGCGGGCGCTGTGTAGCATGACTGGCAGCTCTATATGTCACCTTCTCCCGAGTGCTCTCTCTTTCCACTCATCTTCACAAACATCTCGCAGCACATTGATCCCCCCGTCTTTTTTAGCTCTCTTTTTTGTGCTCATTCTAGAGAATAGTCTTTCTGCTGTCCATAGCTATAATATGAGTTCAGCTCACTTGACCACACTGCAAGGGCTTTTGTTGTTGGATTCAATGTACACATGTAAATACAGCAAGGAGGTGGCAACAAAGGGGGGAGAAAAGCAAGCGATAAGCTAAAGTTGGTGCAGTAAATGTTGGTTTAGCCGGTGCTTTCAGCTCAGAATGAATTACAGTGTGATGTTCTGAAGTAAACCATAAATAAATGTATGAATACATAAATTAATAAAGACTAGTGGGAAAAGAGGGAAGCTTAGGCATTAGCGATTGAGCGGAAGCTGTGTTTTGGGGCTAACTATTAACCCTGCCTTTTCTAATGTTACATTATTTATTTGATGAGGCAGAAAAAACAACAAGGGGGTTAAGTCTTCATAGGTTTCCCTTAGTTTCACCCTTAAAGGTGGGGTATGTAATTTATTTCAAAAACACTTTTTGTTATATTCCATGGAATGCTCTTAACATCCCGATAGCAATGCATATATTAAATGTTATTTTAGCCGGCCCAGCTAAAATAACTGGATGGCCTGTCAGCCTTCCATCTCGTGCACAAACTTATCTCGTGCCCTGATTGGTCATGTGCGCGTTTGTGTGTGTTGGAGGAGGGGCTCTGTAAGGAAGTCTGAAGGAAGTGGCAGATTTTTTTCGGCTGCGTATTTTCAAATTCTAGCGCACTCGAGCTGGTTTCTCCAAAATGACCGACCCACCTTTAGGTAAATGTTATCCATCATAGGAGCTACTTGTGTAACCAAACTCAGAACCAGCATTTGAAATATATTTGATACCAATATTTCTGGATGCACCTGCCATTTTATTATTTTATTTATTCATTTATTTAACAGGGACAGTGCACGTTAATTAACATTTCTGTAAATGTGCCAGAGTTAGCCATGATGCTATTTTTCATCTGTAGTCCCTGGACAGATTGTATAAATCAACCTAAAACACATTTCATTTTAAACAAGTAAATACAATCAAATTAAAACATGCAACATACATTACTGGAATACTTAAATAAAAAATAAAACTAGACTATTATGATCTTAGTTTATGCTGCAGCATTTCTGTTCCAAACACACCTTTTCACCAAAGGATTAAAGTGTTTGTTAAATTGTGTTTTTCTGTCTGTTTTCATCTACTTGTGTGTGATTTATAGATGTGACCCCAGCTATAAAGGTGAGCTTGGGGTCTGCAGGGTAAATTCTCCGCAGTGTGGCTCATATCCCGCAGAGCCATCACTAGTCATTTGTGCATCGCTCTCTGGCTCCCAGCTGTGCTCTCCTCTTCCCTTCCTCCATCCCTCCCTGTGTTCCCAATGTCACATTTCACCCCAAGTCACTTTGTGTCTTCCTAACAATGTCAGAGCCCCCAGTGGGCTTCACCAACACCCCACCCCACCGGCACTCTGGTCAACCCCCGCTGTCTCTGTAGCATTTAAAGCTAAGGTGTCCACACACGGTGGTCTGCATTTTATTAACACCAACTGCAGGTACATTATATTTAAACACTGCTTCGTGTTGGTCACCAAATTCCCGGAGTGCTTGGCAAACTGGTGAAGCTGCTGCCATTTTGTTCTCTGTATATATTTCCTGCTAAAAACATATTTAGAAAAAGAGGGTTTTGTTGGAAAATAACTTGTATTTCCTCTTCTAAATGCAAAACGAATCTGAATTTGTTTGCTCATTGTTCAGCCCTTATAATTGAGGGCTGTTTTTTGGTTGACTATCAGATGTGTGTGATTCAGTGCAGAGAAGGAGCATGTAAATGGCAGCTAAGTAGCTTGCTTGATGAACATGCCATATCTGAGACAGACATCAATCCTCAAGTTGAGCTTGTTATCTGCTGGTGGAGAGGCAACCCAGTAAGGAATGCAATCAGCAGCACGAATGTAAAGCAATTCAAGCTCCTTTAATTGCGTTATATTAAACAAATTAGATCACTCATCCAAGTGCAAAGTGCTTTCTTGTACAATATTAATTACAAAAAAAAAGAGCTGTGACAAAAGTTAAGGATGATAAATAATGTCAGAGTTGGGATTTCACTGCTTGGCTGTCTGTTATTTATCCTCATTAACTCTTCCATCTAGGCATCGGGGCTTTAATGTGGAACATTAATATTCATATATGCTAAGTGTTTACAGTCGCTCTGAGTAGAGTCACGACTCGCATAGACCTCGCTCATCTTTGTGCAGATAAGGCTCTCCTCTCCACAGTGATGGAGGACACTCAGCTTTAACCTGCAGTGTGAGAGTGTAGGTCCTGATGAATGTGCTGAAAGACTGTGACTCCATTTACACCTTCTCCTCATTGGGCTCACTCCAACACTTCATTAAAGCTAGTGCCGAGATACGTTTAAAAACAACATGGCTGTATCTCTAAAAAGCAAAAACAGTTTTTAAGTTTTTTGGATGATAGGTCATTTTTTTAACTAGGCAATGAGTTTCTAAAAGCTTTGTATCATCATTAAATATTAGAATCAGAAGCATTTATTGTCATTATACAAGTACAATGAGAAGAGTAAAGCTACTCCTTTTAACGTGCCATCAAAACATTCAGAATAGACAACATACAACAAAGACACGCAGAGACGTTAGAGTAGAACCTGGTTTTATGCCAGTTATACAACAATAGATGTAGCCTAAAGACATAACAATCACACAATGATGCACACAATACATTTGAGATTTCTTTGAAATTCAAGTGAGAAATTCATTCATTAAAATAGAAAGTGTGTGGAAGATGTTCAGTATAAGGGAGAATCACATCTGCTTTGTTTGGTTGACAAAAACTGCTTCAGTTTCAAGTAGCGTAAGTGGATGGTGGTTTGGGGATTTTTAGAACACAGTAGCGAATATATGTTTTGTTCAAAAACCTTTAACAACCTGCTTGAGTATCTGGAATTGGATTTAGATTTTTTTAGCCACGCCCTACCCATTGAATTAAATGTTCCTTTTTCAAGCTTCTGAGTGTGCAGAAAGTCAAAGCCAGAATAAGGATATAAGATGAATGTGGATATGCTTGTATTTTAAAACTCAAAGTATGTACTTTACATAAGGCTACATGGTTCTCCATGATTGAGTTTGGTGTGCACATGCAACATAGAAGTACATAGTACTTAGATCAAGGACAACCTCACATTCAATTACAGAGGCTCAAATAACAGTTGTTTCTATTTATTTCAGTAGCCGCAGAAATCTGTCATGTAGCTGGGACTCGATGACTGTCACCTCCACACACAAAAAAAAATGTTTTTGTGCATTTTTAGTCGCCTCTTTCCATCCCGACACCTCCAGCCCTGACGCCAGTGGCAGACAGGCTGAAGTGTTTGTGTGATGTTGGTCTTTGACATATGTCACACTCTGCCCTTTTCGTTCACACACTTTTTGTCTAGGCAAAGAAACATGTGCAGACTATGTGTGCATCCGTGTCTGTGTAGTTTTACTTTTTTGTCAGGATACACACAGATAAGCAAAAGATTAGAAAATAATTAAAATAATCATAAAAATAACTACTTTAGTTTCAAAGTTAACAACTGTAGCGGTTCATATTTCTGCTCCTCTTCTTTAAATCTTTTCAATTTGATATGTTTGGTTTACCATTAAAGCTGGCAAGAATCACACTGATGTCGACTTCTTTGAGTAACCAAAGATATGTCAACAGGAATGAAGGCCAGCCATCAGAGTTCTGGAGAATGTTCAAATGTCACACTCCAGCAGAAATTCCACTTAAGGCACTTTTGTGTGACTCTGAAAAAATGCTGTCGCTGGAATTTGAAAATCTGTTGATAACACTCTTTGCGACACAATGTTGTTTTTCCTGCTAAGAAAATGATAATTAACGGCTTAAAATAACTAATCATTCTGTCAATAATGTGACGGAATGAAGTTTTCTGCAGAGCCAGCTAATGTCTCTTGTTGTCTGAAAGACTTGATGGAGTTTTCCTCTGCCCTACACCCTCCAGTTAAAGTCTTGATCTGTTTTTATTTCTTCTTTTTTTTCCACTCTGTGCCTTCACTTTCTTTAATGCCTCAGAATGAGATGAAAGCCCAGTGCAATTAGGCTTCTTAT
Organism: Gymnodraco acuticeps; assembly: GCF_902827175.1. NCBI lineage: Eukaryota > Metazoa > Chordata > Actinopteri > Perciformes > Bathydraconidae > Gymnodraco > Gymnodraco acuticeps. The sequence goes on from NW_022989768.1 coordinate 4,337,866, forward strand.
CGTTTTAATTAAGAAAGCCATTCGGCCATATCTGCCTCCGACGCCATAACACATAATGGCAGAGAGTCTCTGATGCCTGAACTAGTGTGTGTGTACTTGCGTGCGTGCGTGTGTGTGTGTATGTACAGTGTGTGCACGTTCAGTACGTATGTGTACCAGCTCGTGTGTTTGTGTGCGTCCTAGTAACACAGTTCCCAACAATCTCTCTTGCCCTTCTTTCCTCTTTTATCAGTCTGTGTTCTCCAATGACTATTCCCACTCGTGCCTCTCTCCAAACATGCTGTTCTTTCCCTCGTTATCCCCCCCCCCCCTCAAAGAGACAAGGTCAAAGAATCCTGTATAAGTACTTCAAACTTAATTCAAGTTGATGTCTGAGTGTTTCTCTTCAACTCTTTAATCAAACATTTCCTCTTTAATGTCGCTTCTTTCCTCCACGCTTAAACATTTGCAGCCAAATGGACAACTTTGATGGTGTTTTTATTAGTTTCAGCTCATGGATACACACACTAACAGCGTATCAATGTGCATGTAAACTGCTCTTTTCACCATATCTATTTGCATAAGATGAGAAAGCTACATGGCTGTAACCAAATTATTCCTAATTTATTTTCCTTTTTTCCCTTCATCCAAAGGAGGATGAGAAAAGGGAAAACTAACTACCCCCCTCCCCCACATCTCTCTGCTCCCCTTCCCCTCCTCCCCTGTTACCCTGGCCTATCAGTGCGGAGCAGTGGTCTGTGAAGAAATTCCCAATATCTAAATTTACACACTGTATCAATCTTGTTTAATAGACTGGAAAGCTTATAGCCGCCGTGGCAAGCCGGCAGAGAGGGCAGCGGTGATAAATTGTCGGTGTGCAGGCGACAGCCGCCCGTGATGTATAATGAAATATTTATGATTTATCCCAGCTAATAAACTGAAATGAAGTGCGTGATGTATGGGAACAGATGGGCCCTCTATTGATGCTGAAGCGGAGAGGCAAGAGGGGAAGAAGAGACAGGGAAGATAGGTGGAGAGGAGGAAACAGGAGATGTGGTGAGAGATGCTCCGGAGGGACTGAGAAAAATTGAGGGCAAGGATGGAACCCCCCCCAAAAAAAAACTTCGTTTGTATGTGTTTGGCTGACACTGAAAAAGTGGACAAATATGTAAGATGTATAGAAGAATACAGGGTTAGAGTAGAGAACAAATGAGATTAAATGATGAAGTAGAGGACAGATTGTAGATGGCAGTAAAAACAGACCACCATCAAAATATAACCCTTCTCCTCAAATGCTTCATCGTGTTGATTCTATGTGAGGCAGGGCCAGTCCTTTTAGTTATTGGTTCCATGTTTCAGCTGTAGACAATCGAGCAAAGATTCATAGCGGGTACCTTGGGATTTAAACACTGATGGAATGAATCCAAAGTCTCCCAGTTCAACGCCATCAAAGGAATAGTAATACACTTATTCACTTTCCTACCTATAGTTAGAGAATATGAATATGATTTATATCTAAATCTCATCCTGCATAATGGTCTGAATGCTTATCCAAATGGCAGTTATTACATTTGTATAATACATTTTTGGTAAAGGTTATTATTTAGATGTATTTGTTTGGCTTAAAAAACTGTCTGAAGAGGGTCTACAAATACAAAATATGGTCTATAATTAAATAAAATGTGCAGGTTTTAGTTTACCTGCAGTAGCTGTCCTTTACCTTTGTTGACCTCTCAGTCCACCATCTTTTTCCAACCCTTCAATAAAACTATAGTGTCCGCTTAACCTCATCACAGTGTCTCGCAGACACACTAACACCCATTCCCCCCTCGGCCCCAGCTGTAGACGCACCCCTGGTAATAATTCAAAAGGACACCTTCCTGTTCCTGCTTTTCCTCTCTCCGCTCCTTCCCTGCTCTGTCCATTTTTCTCCCCCTCCGTCTCTCTCCACTCATCCATACTGACCCATTTCCTCCGCTCGTCATCCCCAGGCCCAGCTGAGCCCCTCTGTACTCATCCTCCTCCACACCTGTCCCCCAGACACCGTGTGTGTGTGTGTGTGTGTGTGTGTGTGTGTGTGTGTGTGTGTGTGTGTGTGTGTGTGTGTGTGTGTGTGTGTGTGTGTGTGTGTGTGTGTGTGTGTGTGTGTGTGTGTGTGTGTGGTGTGTGTGGTGTGTGTGTGTGTGGTGTGTGTGTGTGTGTGTGTGGTGTGTGTGTGTGTGTGTGTGTGTGTGTGTGTGTGTGTGTGTGTGGTGTGTGTGTGTGTGTGTGTGTGTGTGTGTGTGTGTGTGTGTGTGAGACTGTGACTGTGACTATGGTGAATGAGGGCTCGTGTAATGAACATGAGTGTTTGTGTTTCCTTATCCTGAGATGAATTTGCACACAGATCAAAGGAAACTGACAAAGACGCCCCGAACAATCCCATGGACTCCACATTACAGACAGCCTCAGCGCTACAACTCCCATACAGCCATTCCATCAGACCATTGGGAATGTTATAGCACAGAGGGAGACTCTTTACATGGTTTCAAACAGCTGCACATATCTAACATGACATAATTCGTCTTCCGCCAAGAAGAATTACTGGAATCAAAAAATATAGGGTTTGTGTCTAGAGGGATGATGTGGAGGGATCTTAAACACTCATCCATCCACTGCACTCTGACTTCCCAATGCTCACACACACACACACACACACACCTTGTTTTTAACCAAGTGTACCCTACATAGCTTGTATCTAGTCCTAAAGGTGATATGAAAGTTACTTCTGTACACCATTTTGTTGTTTTTAATGATTTTCACTCAGATTGTTCCCCATAAACCCAAAAGGTTTTCGCAAAACCATTTATTGCAAACATAGTTAATTAGGTTGTCTAGGCAAGCAAGGCTCAACATGATTTAATTCTGAACATGCTAAATAGCTGCTGCTACAATCAATGCTAATAAAAAGCAGTAAGTAGTCAAATAAATGATTGTTTCTAACTAAATGTAAGCATGTTAGTGATAACAAATACGTGATTTAACCCCTTATCATCCTGAGGTCACTATTTCTTTTCCGTTCTTGATTATTTGTTACATTTCTTGTATTAATGCATCTTTTAGGAGACACAGCGGTCTATAGAGATGGTGTGTATTGGATAATGGGCCGCACCAGTGTTGACATCATCAAGAGCGGCGGCTACAAGATCAGTGCCCTCGAGGTGGAGCGGCACCTACTGGCTCATCCAGACATCCTCGGTAAGCTGCACAGGTTCAGTTAGGAAGTAGAAGGGATGTGACAAGTGTCAGGAATTCAAGCTGTATAAATCAACAACAACAAGATTGTTGCCTTTTTAAAACAGTATTTAATCCCCCTAAATGTGTACCAAGCAGTATGACAATGATCGTAAACATACAAAATGACTGAAACATTTTCTTAACTGTCCACTTGTAACCACCATATAGTTTAGGATAAGAGTCAGATATTTGAATCGGAGGTATTGTTCTGCTATAAAACCAACGTGCTGAAGTATAGAGCCAACAACAGAAGAAATGTAGAAGTGTCCTAATATAGGTTGAATGAAATTGAGCAGTTGAAACTTTAAAATGACATGTCTGCCTTTTGTGATTTTTAACCTTGCAGATGTGGCTGTGATCGGAGCACCAGATGCTACCTGGGGTCAGAGAGTCACCGCAGTGGTGCAGCTGAGGAAAGGGCGGAGTATGACCCTGTCAGAGCTGAAGACCTGGGCAAGGTGCTGTGACCTTCAGACAGATAATCTCATGTGTGATTATGTGTATGCTTGCTTTTCAAATCTATTCTATACGACACTGTTTAAACCAGATCATAAACGGACTGTTATAAGTCATTTTCCTCCGTGGAAGGTAGGCTAGTGGGTTGGTCCATTTTGCTCACACAAACTATAGGAAAGATGCCTGTAAACACACGGGTATAAACCTGCAAAGTTAGTCCTGAGATTTATTTTCAGATAAACAGCAGCAGGGCGTGAATAAATACTGCTGCGTTATTCATTTGCGGCAAAAATAAATGCAGGGTCGCCCATAAAAAGTTAAACCTGGCTTAGCTTTTGCAGCAACGTAAGAGAAGAGTTCATAATTACTTTGGACATTTTTTGTATTATAAACTTACATTACATGTCATTTGTTAGACGCTTTTATCCAAAGCGACTTACATACATTCAGTACTGTGGACAATCCCCACAGGAGCAATTTGAGTGAAGTGTCTTGCCCAGGGAGACAACGACAATGACAGGCTGCAGTGGGACTCAAACTGGCTACCCCCTGATTCCAAGTCCAGCACACTATTCACTGAGCCACAGCCTCCCCAACCTCTTACAACCAATCAACAATCCTGAATTCCCTAAAAACAAAAGAGCATCATATTACAGTGCTGGTCCTGTCTTAGTTAAATCTTATTACGCTGATTTAAGAAGACAATTTCCACAGCTCTTTGTCAGTCGTGTGGTAAACAAATGAAGGCTTCTAATGCAGACTCTGCAGTTCAGCACGCATCCCCAGTGAGCGGCCCTGAAGTCTGCAGATCAATAGGGAGGGATGTGAGAGAAAGAGAGGCCAGATATGGACTAATGAGGGGAGCTGAAGGAAAGACAGGAGATGAAAAAGAGGAAGATGTAGAGGAAGCAAACAAATGATTGTTACGGGGGCCGTCAGGTTTTTTCGTCTGCCCTTTCTAAATGTCAGTAGAGTTTATTTTGTCTAACGCAGACAGTTGGTGGGGACATGCAGCTCTCGGTTTGGAGACTGATGGCACAAAGACACCTCTTCTTTTTGTATTTTCCAGTTTTACTCGCCTCTTATTTGACCACTTTTCCCTTCACCATCTGTTTTTGTCTCCTACTCTTTTTACTACCCACCACTATCATTTATTCACACCTCTGAATTCTGTATGAATTCATTTTGTGTGTGCGTGCATGCATTTGTGTGTGTGTGTGGGTGTGTTTATCTGCGTGTGTGACGGCTGTTGGCCCCATATGGTGTGGGGGTTTCAGCTCCTACTGCTGTGGCCTGCTGGTCCAGCATGGTGGATTACTACTGCTGCTTGTGACCCAGGTTAACACACACACACACAGTGTTTGCAGCCAGGGGTGCTGCCAGCAGACAGGCAGTGCCAGCACACAGCCCACTGCTGGGCCAGGGTCTCGAGGAGAGAGGGAGATAAAATGAGACATAAACAAGGAGATGGATGCTCACTCTTCAGTGCCCTGGCTTCAGCTGTCAGTCTGAATCTATATCACACTGCCTTGAACACACACACACACAAACACACACACACACACACACACACACACACACTGCCCCAGAGAAATTGGTGACACGAGCCCCATTACAGAGATGTGTATGTATGCACATATACTCACTCACACTTTACTCACTGAGTCACAGAGACGGAGACATCTGCTGAAAGGAGTGTTTGATGGCAGCAGTATGAGTCATTATGCTCACTCGCACCATAAGCATACACACAAACATACGCACACACTCTGGCACAAACAAACAAACTAGGTTAGAAGATAATAGAAAAGCTCCAGGCTTCAAGACTTGACGTAACAGCCATGCATTCAAACCCGAAAAATAAAACACTTTTAATTATCCCAGCCTTCTGTTTTTCCTTTTATTATTTTTTTTTATTTATTTCATCTCACAGTGATTATATTGTTTTGTACGAATGGAATTGTCTGTGTCTGGAAGGCGAATTGGGGATATTAGGGAGGAGAGCTGCGGAGTGTATGAAGGACATTTATTTTCTTATCTCAACTACTCTGCCAAAGGGCTAGCCTTTGTTTTGCAATTGTTTTCCAATTCTTTCTGTTGTTGTGAGCTCTTGCATATTCCCATCCATGTGCACATACACCAGAGTTGTGTGTTGTTGTGTATGCCTGCCTGTGTTTATCTCGCTTTCTGAAGTGCAGTCTTCATTGTTTTAACATCAGTGTTTATTGCAGGGAGCACATGGTGCCCTACACCATCCCCACAGGCCTGCTGCTGGTGAACGAGATGCCGAGGAATCAGATGGGCAAGGTCAACAAGAAGGACCTCCTAAGACACTTCTTCCCCTGACTGAACCTCAACCTACAGGTTCCTGGTGAAGAAGATGTACGCCACATCCCAGCTGTCCCCGTCTGCTCCTTAGATCAGACAAACATTACTGACAAGTGTACAGAGAAAATACTAATTAATGAGAAACCCCTCATGGAAAATGACTTGACCTCTGAGGTAACTAAATCACAACTTCGAACACTGCTACAAAGGTAATTCTATTATGTGGAAAGCCAATTATGTCAAGCTTTGTTCATCAGTTACTGTGCAAGATGGGTCTGATAGAATAATGTATTGAGTCAATGTGAAACTCCACAGAATGTGTGTCTGGTTGCAACTGCATTTATATAGAAAAGTCAAAGTTGTCTGAAGTTGCTTTAAAAATAGTGAGCTAACCAACACCTATGTGACAGACATATAAACGACGTCAACTACTGTGACACACTTTTGTGGGATTCTTTATTGTAGTTGTGTCCCAGATCCGTTATGCAGTATGTTGCAGTGCTAATTTATTTTAAACTAATGGGAAAAAAAGTTGGACAATATAGATTTATAATAATACAAACCTGTTATAGGAGAACTACAGGATCTACTGCTCAATATGCCTCACTGAGATTGGAAATTGCACATACCATGGAACTGGATATTCAACTGTTCCAATACAAATACAGTGTACAGCAGTTCCTATTGGTGAAGAGTGTTTTAGGAACTTGAATTAGTGAGTCTGATGTTTTATTGGTGAAAATGTTTTGATCAGATCATTCTAAATGACTTTTGAGCGGTGCGATGTCTAGAATGAGGGATAATTACACTCGCACTAAACTAAATAATAGACAATGGTGGTAAAAACTTTGAAATATGATCATCGATATGAATCACCTCATGATGTACACACACCGGTTCACTTGAAAAAACAGATCAATTAAAGACTTTTATTAAATAGTAAAAAAGTTGTTTGGTGTTATTATATTTCCACTTATTTGTGTGTGTGTGTGTGTGTGTGTGTGTGTGTGTGTGTGTGTGTGTGTGTGTGTGTGTGTGTGTGTGTGTGTGTGTGTGTGTGTGTGTGTGTGTGTGTGTGTGTGTGTGTGTGTGTGTGTGTGTGTGTGTGTGTGTGTGTGTGTGTGTGTGTGTGTGTGTGTGTGTGTGTGTGTGTGTGTGTGTGTGTGTGTGTGTGTGTGTGTGTGTGTGTGTGTGTGTGTGTGTGTGTGTGTGTGTGTGTGTGTGTGTGTGCAGCTGTGGCTACACAGGTGTGATGAGAGCCTGAAGGCGGATTCTCTAGCAAGGCACAACACCACAGCTGGATGCCCCGCACTCCATCTGACTAACTCACTCGCTCCACTCCCTCTTCTCACCTCTCATCCTTTTTCTATCTCCGTTTCTCCATTACTTCACCTCCTCTGTCTCCATCACAAGTCATAACAGATTGCAGTGGCACCGGGACCAACTTGATTGTGAGGACCTCTTCTGAATGAGCCCTGGCGTGCTGCCAGAATACACAGTTTATTTTTAAGGAGATGAGAGAAAAGGCAGAGAGAGGAGCAGAAATATAAAGCAGCACTGTCAGTGAGATGGAGCCTTAACAAGAGCTAGCTCAAGACAGTTGATAGAAAATGACAGAAAAGAAGATTTAGAAGAAAGTCAGCGTAGGATTTTTTAACAAGTGATATGCAAAGGACTTTGAGATGAAGAAGAAAAGCATTGAAATAGGGTTGAGATAAACAGTCGTGATGAACAGCTAGAGAGCTGAAGATGGAAAGAAACACAAATGCAACCCTCCTGTCCACACACAAACACACACACACACTTGTCCGCCCACAGTCACCAGAGACCTGATTAAGAGAGCAGAGCTATCGATCTGTGGGCTGGCAGGCTAGGATGGATGAGCAGGCAGGGCTACAGGAGCACCAGAGGACAGCTTCAGTGCCCCCAAACCCCCCCGCCACTCCACCCAACCACCCACACAATGCTGGGAGTCGGCCAGGTCGACAGGCAGGAAGGCAGGGGCTGCAGCTACAGCATCAGAGGGGCAAAATCAAGAGCATAGAGCTGGTGCGCAGTAATAGGTGAGTGTGTTTAGGGGGGCACTCAGGACGGGTTGCAGTGCCTCCCTGATGTACAAAAGGGGGAGGTGGGGCTGGTGGATATTCCCTAGTCTGAGCTAGATGGAGTACTCGTGCCCTTGAACCACATCCACCTCCCTCTCACAAACACACATTCACACACTCACTGCTTATGTTTGCTGGAGCATGGTGGAAGAGGTTGACTGCAGATGGCTGCTTATTGGGCCCCTGGGTCTCTGAGGGTGGGTTATTGGGGATACGGGAGAGGTTGTTTTTGTGTCAGAGACACGTGGAGAGTTTGGGTAGAAAGGTTTAAAAGAAGCAGGTGGTGTGATAAAGAGATGGAGGCAGATTACAGTTGGTTTGGTGTGTCTTTGCTCTGTCACAGTAGGCCCAGCTGCACAATAATATGTATTTACTTTTTGTGATTTGTTTATCATTCTGTTCAGACAATGGACACATTAGGTTATAACAGGTGCCAGCTGGCAACACAAGCTAACAAAGGATTGAATTGGTATTACATTTCAAAGTGAGATTTTGTATGACATTGAGCACACTGATTGAAAGCCAGTCCATTCAATGATTGATTCATTTTCTCTACCCGATTTTCAGAATAGTATCCCAGCCTTGGCCGCAGACAGAAAAGCTTGATCGTTTGCTACTTCTTCACAGGGAGAGACCTATGGGCAGGCAATTAAGTTGTTATAAACAGCACAAAGAACACAAGGGCACAGGTATGAACTTTGTATATCTATTAACATCTGCCAAGCAAAATTGCTTCAGGATATACAAAAGAAATCTGCGCACCTGAATGTGGCAGGTGCGTCAGAGGAAAGTGCAATCTTGAAACCAACAATAAGAACTCCCACTTTCTGTCTCTTGCCCATACACCTGATGAAGGTTGGACAGCCCGAATTGTTGTAATCAAATAAACCTTTCAGCAGCACTTGAGACAGTGTGAAGGAGTTCTTGTTTTTTTTAAAGTGCTTCTGAGTAAAAGCAATTAGAGGAACTGAACTTCAGCTGATCTCCAGGGATTTAACCTCCAGTGTGCGTCAGTATACCGCGGCGTCCCTGTGGACGGTGGCTGTGATTACAGGTGCAACAGAAGCCTTCTGACCACACCCAGCAGTGACGCTGCTGAAATAGTATGAGATTGTAGGGAATAGTTTATTTTCACGTCTCAGCAAATAAGCATTGTAAGGAACACTCATCCTAATTATTAAAACAGCAACATTGATTGCGTAATAGCAAGGAAGTATAAGTAAGACTTGATATGTCTAAAATAGGTTGTTTTAATTTAACCAAATTAATAAGATCATCTAATAAGTAAAGTAAATCATTTCTAAAGTTTAGAGGCACAAACAGCCTGATTCAAGCCCTGGAATAATCCATTAGATTTGGAAAATCAACCAAGAGTTTGAGGTTACTATATGGTCACAACAATTAGGGAATGTTCTAACATGTACTATTTAAACTCCACAACACAGCTAATGCAGAGAGGTCAACAGTGTAGTCATTTGCGCCCTTCACTCTGAAAGGATTTGAATTTGAACTGAAGCTCGTCCTCTGTCACTGTGACTCCACAGAGGTGTCAGCCTGCCGTCGTTCTGCTGTGAACATGAAAGCTGTCCATCATGAAAGATTCTGCAGGAGAAAAGAAGTTCCTCCCTCCTCTGTCCGAACACTGGCTGCATAATAAACAGGTCAGACTGAAATAATGATCCAAAGAAACACAGTGGCCTCTGTGGTGGGTTACTAATACACTGCTGCTCTGTTTTCTGTACTTTGCCGTCACAAACAGGAAATCAGGCTGCAATTATACAGTCAAACATTCACAAGTGCACACTTCTGACAATCACAATAGGCTCGGGGCCTGTAGCTACTTGATCAACATGACAGGCTTTATGGATGTAAGTGGGTAGAGAGAGGAGTGATGGGAGGATGACAGGCAAGGCTCTTCAGCCCCAGGGACACCCTGAGTATACAGTACACACACATACTAACACACATCAGTGAATGCAGAACCCCAGCAGGTCTGTGTGGGTGCGTAACCGATGCTTGTAGTGGCAGGTTGTTGTTTACATGGAGCTCATGTTTATTCTAAAGCTGCTTACACCTCAGTGGCTCTGCCTCGGGCTTCGTTCCTGTGGAACTCCCGCTGACTCGCTCTCTGCTTTCTCTTTGCCTTTTTCTCTGTTGACCTTTTTAACTTTTCCTCCCTCTCTTACTCTTTTTTGCTTTTATTCTTCTGTCTGTCCCTCGCTACCATCTGTTAATTATGTTTGTCTTGTTTTCTGTGATGATCCACATTGTGTTTTCTAACTGAAGGCGATGAGGAATATACTGCACAATTAATCAACACCACTTCTTTGTCCAGTAGTGGAAAATAGTTTATTTTTCAATCACAAGGTACTTCACTTGAGTAGTTTCATTGTTTGCTACATTATACTTCTACATTACTACAATTCAGGGGCAGCTTTTGTACTTTTTAGTACTTTTAGAGTTTCAGCAGGTAATAGCTACTTCTGAAGACTTACATTTTCAAGATATTACCTCTTTATTACCTACAGCATGATGCGATGCTATGGGATTAAACTACCCAACAGTTTATAAAAGTAGTTAACTCCACCAAAAAGAATTAGCTCCATCTTGACCATCTTCAACTTACATAACTATGTAATAATACTGTAGAAAAAATATCCAAATATATATAACATTTAAAGAGACACTATTATGCATAATGGCATAAGTGCAATAAGAAATTGAGCATTTTTTATATTGGGGTATTGATACTTTAAAGGGGACCTATTATGCAAAATGCACTTTTGTACATCTTTTATACATGAATATGTGTCCCCGGTGTGTCAGGGAACTCACCAAGTGTCAGAAAACACAACCCTCTCTCTTTTCCTCCATACCCAAATCTCTAAAAACGGGGCTGCAACGGAGCTGATACAGATTTGAAATATCTCTGACGTCAGAAACGAGGAGCACCGCCTATATGGGCAACTCTCCACCTATCATGGGAATGAGAGGTTGCCGTTGCATGGTAACAGCATGGTAACAGCATGGTAACAGCATGGTAACAGCATGGTAACATGACGCTCATGCCTCGCCCCCCTCCTTAGCAGGGGGGCGTGATCAGCTGCAGCTCATTTGCCACAGAATCAGCACTTGTGAAGATAGGGCTGGAATAGAGCAAATAGAGCGAAATGAGGCATGGCTAAAATGCATGATCTGTTTGGTATTTTGAAAAAAAAACTTCACAGACATGTTTTATATAGGTATGGCCCTACAATATATTATTCAAATATAGCATGATAGGTCCACTTTAACTTAATTGATGATATTACTTCTTCCCCCACTGTATGTCTCTTTGCACTTGAACACAAGTACAAAAAACAACTTAAAAAGACTGAATCAATAGTGAATTATCATGTTCTAGCTTTCATAACTCGGCCCACTCAACAATAGAGAAAGACAAGGTCATGAGAGAATAAATAGCAGGCGGACTAGCTAATGATCTATCATCCTGGACAAGCGGCTACACCCGAGAGCGGGCTGCCTGACAAGATCATTAATAAAAGCTGCTGGGAGAGTGATCGATCGGCTTGATGGATGATCAGAGCCACAAATACTATAAAACACCTGGATGTCAAGCCCCGTCTCTTTGAAGAGAGGGTGGGGTGGGGTGGGGGGGGGTGGAATCCAGAGCCCAACAGGGAGTCGTCAGAGGGGATCAAACCCTGACGCCCCACCTCTGTACTGTGCTGCAAAATGACTTCAGCGCAGCAGACTCGTGTATGACTTTATGAGCTTTATATGATGGAGCCAGGGCATTGTAGGCCACAGAAGCTCACTGTGAGAGAGCATCAGTGTAATATGAGTCAGATCAGGGAGTCAGCAGGTGTCGCGCTGTACAGACTGCTGCAGCGGTCCAACGTGGTGTAATGGGAGGTATTTATTATTGACGTGCTCCCCTCACACCATTACTGAGCTCTGTGGTGGTAATCTGTGTCTCTGCTACGTATCTCCACTCCCTCCTTCATCTCTCCTCCTTCGCCCTGCTCTATCTCTAGTATCTGCCAGTGTGTTACAGTGTCTATTTTGTCATCACACACACACAAACACCTTACTCAGCAGTTCATCTCGATTCCTAATCTTTTCAGCGAGAGAGAGAATGAGTTCAGAAGGAGTGTAGTCTCCTCGCATGGCTGCGCGTATCAATATCTGTACATTGATCTGGCCTCGCCTCTCCTCCTCTATTCGTCCAGATATAGATTGGTTTTCCCAGCAGGTATCTGTGCCTACCATCTCACTGATGGGCGGAGAGCGTGAGGGAGGGAGTATTGAACCGGGGTGTCCCACATGCCACTACACTGTGTTAGACCGCTACGCAAAAAGCACTGGGAGGGGGAGAGTCTGTATGGGGGGGGGGAGTGACTGAATTGTCTGACTCTTGCAGTGGGTAAGACAAAGGTGTGTTAGTGTACACACATTATTTCCATAGTCACATTATCACTTTTCGAATTGAAAGAATTTGATAGCCTTTTAAAATCTGGGGGGGGGGGGGGGCATTTAATGGTACGGATCATTTATTATTCAGAGTTATTTATGATATTAAGCAACTGTTGTGTTTACTCATGTTATATAAAAGCATTAACTTAATGGATGAACTAAATAGTAAACAAAAAGGTGTGTGTGTGTGTGTGTGTGTGTGTGTGTGTGTGTGTGTGTGTGTGTGTGTGTGTGTGTGTGTGTGTGTGTGTGTGTGTGTGTGTGTGTGTGTGTGTGTGTGTGTGTGTGTGTGTGTGTGTGTGTGTGTGTGTGTGTGTGTGTGTGTGTGTGTGTGTGTGTGTGTGTGTGTGTGTGTGTGTGTGTGTGTGTGTGTGTGTGTGTGTGTGTGTGTGTGTGTGTGTGTGTGTGTGTGTGTGTGTGTGTGTGTGTGTGTGTGTGTGTGTGTGTGTGTGTGTGGCGGGGGATGCTTAATGTGTGGATGCATTTTGTCTGTGTGTGTCTGTGCTGTTGCCATCAGTGCCTGACCATAAATCAGAGGCCCTCCGGCCGTGGGATAGCCCGGCCCCTGGCTCCACGTGTAATTACAAAGCTGACATGTAAACAGCAGCAGCCATATTTCACTCTCGCCAGCGCTGGACGCACAGTGGTCTACGGATGGAGTAAAAGTTTTCAACAAAGGAAAAAAAAAAAACAGGAAAAAATCGATAAGAGATAGAATGCATTCTAATGCCTTGTTAATGGACCCGCATATTAATTATTCAACGGTGGCCATTTTGTCTGCTCATTAAAGTGGCAGCAGGGAGGATAAATGTTCAGCATTACTCTGCCCTGCTCGGCTCGGGAAGCACACTCTGCTTCAATGAGAGATGTTATCTCCAACACATAGTACTGATTTCTCTTTGAGTCATTCATTTTAAATATTTGTGTGCGATTAACTCTGATTTAAAGCACAGTTTATTACATTCAGCTCATCGTGGTTGTTATAACGCTGCTATCAGATGCAATTATTGCAGCTTTGGCTTTTTCTCAAATGGAAAAACATTGTTTCTTCAGTTGCTTTCTCACCTTCAGCTCTGTGTGACATGGATGCATGTTTTTCTTTATACGTGACTTCACACACGTTTACCGTGTCAGAAAACATGTTGGATAATGGTGGAAATCATTTCACAAACACAAGAAAATAAGGCAGAAAATGAGAACCGAAGAGCTGTTAATGACATCACCTGATTAACCAGCTCAGTGCAATGTCTCAAACCAACTCCTATAACTTACCATTATCAAAGTGTTTAAATAAAACAGGGTCACTGTCTGTACACACAGGCAGGTTTCAATGCCAAGAAAGATCAGTTTCTATTCTAAAAAGGTTTTATGTTATTTTATTACCATTACATTGTATTACATGATTTTGGGTATTCAGTGTATTTACACTTAGTGATTCAGAAGCTGTATTGCGAACAACATAAAATATATTTGCGTTTATTCGTCCTTTCTGAGTGAAACTTAACATGGAACTAAAGGCTTTTAAAATAATGTAGCCACATTTTGGGAGCGATCATGTATTATTATGGTATTGACAGGAGTCCCCAGCAGTGTTGTGAATGGGTTTGAAGGCTGTTATTGGCAGGATGGGCCAGTAGTCAGGAGATGGTGGGAGCTGTGAGACTGGGGGGGAAATTAAAATTCCTCTTTGGCCTGCTGTCAACCTGCGTCTGCTGACTGCTCAGAGGAGCTGCTGCGTGACGGGATTCCTAATGACACTGCAGCAGCCATTGCCACAAATTGCTTTGACTTGATTTATTTCATCTTTTACACCCCCACCACCTCCACTAAACAGCCACCCACTGCTGCTCCTCCTTCCTCCCAACACCACCATCCAAGCATTCAGTTTATCTCTCTGTCTCTCTCTCCTTCTGCCTGCACAGACACATATACTGTGCGCCATATCCTCTTCTGCTCCATGCCAGTGGCAGGGAACATCTGTCTCTAGGTCCCCCTGCCACACAGCGTTAGAGTCAGGGTAGGTCGCTCACTCGACCGGCCGGTCGGGAGAGGCCTGTGGGCAGAGCAGGGCAGGACTGGCTGCATATGAGGGCGTCCAGGCGGAAACTTGTCCCCAGGTCCATCCTGCTCTGCCTGCCTCGTGCCATTTGTATCTGTGTGTGGAGATTCTGCATGCGTGGGCAGTGATTTTGTAGGTCAGAGGTCGCCAAGGCATCAAAAACAACCAAAGGCTGATTCTATGTGCCCTCTCGCTCTGTACGTCTTTTGCTGAGCGCCTCCCGTGCTTGTGTCTTTCTGTTTGACTTTGTGAAATGTGTGTGTTTGCCGTGCGCAAACCCACATGTGTGTTTGTCCTTCTTCCAGTAGTGCATAACTAGCAGCGATGCATCCCTGTGCTCAGCCACTGTTTGGCCAGTTTTAATCTCCTTACATTTAGACTGTTTAAATAGTCTCAGTTCAGTTAAGTTCCTATTTACCTAACCAAAGTGGAATGCTATCAGAGGCAGCAGGCAGTAGTCTGCCAGTCACACAGCAGATAGCTCCTTCATGCAGCGACAGCCCAGATAAGAGGGAATGGGGGGAAAGTAGTGTTTAATCAAACAGTGGAGGGAAAGGGGAATGAGCACAGGGGACTGGGCTGTACCAGCTATTCCTACATCCAAGTGTGAAAAACTCCTCTTAACTTCTTAGTAAGTAAAAGCTTGCTTCAAACTAGTGATTTACTAAATTGACATGCACCTTTCAAACTTAAAAACATGCAAGGCGATCATCTCTGTGCACAGGATAATCCCAATACAATTCAGTTAGAGCCCTAACAGATACAACTGCAGATCAATCAATCAATCAATGTTTATTTATATAGCCCAATATCACAAATGTTACATTTGTCTCAGTGGACTTCACAGTTTGTACAAAATATCAGTATGACAATACGACACCCTCTGTCCTTAGACCCTCACATCGTACAAGGAAAAACTTCCAAAGAAAACCCACAGTTTTAAAGGGAAAATGGGAGAAACCTCAGGGAGAGTAACAGAGGAGGGATCCCTCTCCCAGGACGGACAGACGTGCAATAGATGCCGTGTGTAAATTGAAAAGATAATACATTTGCAACATAGGTAGTCCAAATGTTTGGAAATGCATGTGTGTATAATAGGAAGATGAATCCACTAGGATATCCATCCAGGACCTATGATCCAGGACCACAGCCACGACTCAAGATCCAGGGCTCGCGATGCAGGACACAGGACCGCAGGATCATCCATGACTCCGGATCCCAGCATAGATAGACACCAAAAAGAAATACATTTGGGGAAGCTGGGTTAATCGGAACATGAGAGTACACAGGTATAGACAGAGAGAAGGAAGAAGTAAGATGTCCCCCGACAAACTAAGCCTATATCAGCAAAACTAGGAGCTGAATCTAATCAGCCCTAACTATAAGCTTTATCAAAAAGGAAGGTCTTAAGCGCACTCTTAAAAACGGATAGGGTGTCTGCCGCCCGAACACAAACTGGAAGCTGATTCCACAAATGTGGAGCTTGATAAGAAAAGGCACAGATCATGTGTTTAATTGTATAAACATACATAGATAAATATTTATGTTTTAGATTTCGTAGTATTCATGCAGTTTAAATGAAAGGCAATTATCTGATAACACTAACCTCACCAACACTATATCAGTTAGCGTAATCTGATGTTTTCTTATTACATGAGGTTGTTTTTCTAATTTTCATAGGCATCAAATAACATTTTAATGAAGTGTCGGTTCAGTCATTACCCTAGATCAACTTTGACTTTTTTCTCCTGAACGAATGTCATAGGCTCTTTTCAGAGTCACACACTAACTATCTATTCATAGCATGACATCCAATTAAGTATGTAGTTCGTTCTACTATTATATTCAATTTGTGTTTTCAAGAAATTCCTGGACGTTTACATGTAAATTGGCAAAAGTATTATAGAAGTGATTTTACATAATTGCAATCGTTTACGTTAGCATCGTAGGTAGCATTTACTCCAGGCAGTTAGATAGTATACTAATATTAACTGACAACTCATCTTTGCATAGGAGCTTAGTTTGTGTGGTGTTCCAAGTTTAGGTTTGAATTTAAAAAGAGCAGGAACAACCGGCTTTTTCTTATTTCTTGTTCTTCAATTTCAATTTTCCTCTTGGATTCTCACACCTTTTCTCCTTCAATCACTCCATTTCTGTGGTATAACTGTCTCTCTCTTTCCATATCCATCCATCTTTTTCCATGCCCTTTAAAGGAGGTGGGGTATTTATCATCTTTATACCTGCAGGTTTGAGGGCCGCGCATTGGCCTGACAGATGGGCTGGCCACTGATGTGCAGCCACCTCAGGAGACACAAACCAGACAGCTATTTAGTAGCTGAACAAGACACATTGCTTTTCTTTTATTGTTTTCAAACTGCAGGGAAGTGTGTGTGGGTGGGGAGAGGGAGGTGTAAGAGGTGGAGGCGAAGGAAGGAAAGAAAGAAAAAACAACAATAGCAGATGCTCCTTGGCTGTCCAGAAAATGTAGCAACTGTGCACAAGATGGGCCATTATCTATCTACAGTGTATCACTATGTTGTTGACAAATCAATGGCTCTGACAGTGATGGCTCTGTGTTACAGAAAACATAAAGCACTCAGACAGTCTCCCTGCCTGCTATGGAGACTACAGCAAAGCAGCACTTGGGGCAAGGGTACTCACAGCCAGGAGGGGTGTGTGTCGGTGTGTGTGTGTTTTTGTCAGTGTGTGACAGAGAGAGTGCTCATTGAGCAAATTGTGTGTCCTTTGCTTGCGTGCAGGTGTGCATGTAATAATGTAATGTAGGGTTTTCTCATGATAGCTTCATGCCATTGATCGCATTTAATGAATCATCAATGTTAAGGCTAAATATTGAACATTAATTAGCAATAACTCTTCGTCTGATCCAGACAGTTGCAGAGTTTCCTGAAGCTCTGAGGACGGCCCGGCTCTCTAATTCTTTAATTCAAATCACTCTTTTCAGAAGCAGTCTGCAGAGGCATTAATGTGAGACTTGACCTCCGTCTGGTTAAAGCTGCTCTGCATTAATATCCTGTGGAATAGAACATTTCAGACAGGGTTGTAACTCGGTTCAATAAGGAACCACAACTGCCGCCTGTAGCTGAACATGCTGCCGAACTATAATCCATTCATGCAGGCAGTACACAGTACATGGGATTTATGGTTAACATGCAACATGCATGCAGACACAGGGCGGCGCTCCAATGGGCACGTATGGAGATATCATCTGTGTGGAAACTGTGAGTCTGAGATGGGGGGATGGGGTGTAATGAGTTAGCTAAGACTTGCATGGTGAATCCTAAGGAAGCAGTAGGGGGTCATCTGAGTTTGATTGACAGGTAGTCTCAAAGCCCCATGTGGAAAGTGCCAGGGGCGGGTCAGAGGGGCGACAGCACCGTTACCCATACAGATAGAAACGCTTGACTGCTGTCTTTGGAGGGATGAGAGAATTTCACAGAAAAGACAGGAGATTCAGTGATGCTGGTTTATTAGTTTAGTCTTTCATTTTCCAGGGACATTTCATATTGATGAGCAGAGAAACTGTGCCAGATTTTCATTTGTTGTCCCAGTTCAGATGTTAAAACGCTCCATAGAAACTAAATGAATTACTCAAAGCTATGAAAGCGTCTCAGTTACATAAAAGTATCATAGCAATAAATAGCATGTCAGGATACTTTTTACAGCAGAGCCTTCAAGGTAAAATGAAAGTCAATTACAAATGTTGCCAACAAGAAATTGTGCTATACTTCAAAAATATTTTTGGGATTAATTACATACAGTACATGTAAGAATACTTTTTTGATAAGTATTCCATCCATCCATCCATCTTCTCCCGCTTATCCGTGGTCGGGTCGCGGGGGTAGCAGTTCCAGCAGAGAGCCCCAAACTTTCTTTTCCCTGGCGACATCAACCAGCTCTGACTGGGGGATCCCAAGGCGCTCCCAGGCCAGCGAAGAGATATAATCCCTCCACCTGGTCCTAGGTCTACCCCTTGGTCTCTTCCCAGCTGGACGTGCCTGGAACACCTCCCTAGGGAGGCGCCCAGGTGGCATCCTAACTAGGTGCCCGAACCACCTCAACTGGCTCCTTTCGACGCGAAGGAGGAGCGGCTCAACTCCGAGTCCCTCCCTGATGACCGAACTTCTCACCTTATCCCTAAGGGAGACACCAGCCACCCTGCGGAGAAAACCCATCTCGGCCGCTTGTATCCGCGATCTCGTTCTTTCGGTCATGACCCATCCTTCATGACCATAGGTGAGGGTAGGAACGAAAATGGCCCGGAAGACCGAGAGCTTTGCCTTCTGGCTCAGCTCCCTTTTCGTCACAACGGTGCGGTAAAGCGACTGCAGTACCGCTCCCGCTGCTCCGATTCTCCGGCCCATCTCACGCTCCATTGTTCCCTCACTCGAGAACAAGACCCCGAGATACTTGAACTCCTTCACTTGGGGTAAGGACTCATTCCCTACCTGGAGTGGACAGTCCATCGGTTTCCTGCTGAGAACCATGGCCTCAGATTTGGAGGTGCTGATCCTCATCCCAGCCGCTTCACACTCGGTTGCGAACCGATCCAGTGAGTGCTGAAGGTCGCAGACCGATGAAGCCATTAGAACCACATCATCTGCAAAAAGCAGTGGTGCAATCCTTAGTCCACCGAACTGCAGACCCCCTCCCCCATGACTACGCCTCGAAATCCGATCCATGTATATTACAAACAGGATTGGTGACAAAGCGCAGCCCTGGCGGAGGCCAACCCTCACCGGAAATGGGTCCGACTTACTGCCGAGGACCCGGACACAGCTCTCGCTTTGGGAGTACAGAGATTGGATGGCCCTGAGTAGAGACCCCCTCACCCCATACTCCCCGCAGCACCTCCCACAGTAACTCCCTGGGAACTCGGTCATACGCCTTCTCCAAGTCTACAAAACACATGTAGACCGGATAAGCGTACTCCCAGGCCCCCTCCAGGATCCTTGCGAGAGTAAAAAGCTGATCCGTCGTTCCACGACCAGGACGGAATCCGCATTGTTCCTCCTCAATCTGAGGTTCGACAATCGGCCTGACCCTCCTTTCGAGTACCTTAGAGTAAACTTTCCCGGGGAGGCTGAGTAGTGTGATGCCTCTGTAATTGGCACACACCCTCTGATCCCCCTTTTTAAATAGGGGAACCACCACCCCGGTCTGCCACTCCTTCGGTACTGTTTCCGACTTCCACGCAACGTTGATGAGACGTGTCAACCATGACAGTCCCTCAACACCCAGAGCCTTCAGCATTTCCGGCGGATCTCATCCACCCCCGGGGCTTTGCCACTGTGGAGTTGTTTGACGACCTCAGTGACCTCCCCCCGGGAGATTGGTGTTGATCCCCCGTCATACTCCAGCTCTGCCTCTAACATAGAGGGCGGAGTTGTCGGGTTCAGGAGTTCCTCAAAGTGTTCCTTCCAACGCCCTAACACTCCATCAGTTGAGGTCAACAACGTCCCATCCTTACTGTACACAGCTTGGATTGTTCCCTGCTTCCCCCTCCTGAGGTGTCGGACAGTTTTCCAGAACAACTTTGGTGCCGCCCGAAAGTCCTTCTCCATGTCTTCTCCGAACTTCTCCCACACCCGCTGCTTTGCCTCGGCCACGGATGAGGCTGCTGCCCTTCGGGCCTGTCGGTACCTTGCAACTGCCTCGGGAGTCCCCCGGGATAACAAATCCCTGAAGGCCTCCTTCTTCAGTCGGACGGCTTCCCTGACCACCGGTGTCCACCAGGAGGTTCGAGGGTTACCGCCCCTTGAGGCACCTAGGACCTTGAGACCACAGCTCCCCGCCGCGGCTTCGGCAATAGAGGCTTTGAACACCGACCACTCTGGTTCAATGTCCCCAACCTCCACAGGAATGCCCGAAAAGCTCCGCCGGAGGTGTGAGTTGAAGGCCTCCTGAACTTGGGCCTCCTCCAGACGTTCCCAGTTCACCCGAACTACACGTTTGGGCTTACCAGGTCTATCCAGAGGCTTCCCCCGCCACTCGACCCAACTCACCACCAGATGGTGATCAGTTGACAACTCCGCCCCTCTCTTTACCCGAGTGTCCAAAACATACGGCCTCAGGTCCGATGATACGATAACGAAATCGATCATGGACCTTCTGCCTAGGGTGCTCTGGTACCACGTACACTTATGAGCATCCTTATGTTCGAACATGGTGTTTGTTATGGCCAATCCATGACTAGCACAGAAGTCCAGTAACAAACCACCACTCCGGTTCAGATCAGGGGGGCCGTTCCTCCCAATCACGCCCCTCCAAGTGTCTCCATCATTGCCCACATGTGCGTTGAAGTCTCCCAGCAAGATTAAAGAGTCCCCTTCAGGAGCCCCATACAGGACTCTTTCCAGGGTCTCCAAGAAGGCCGTATACTCTGAACTGCTGTTGGGTGCATAAGCACACACAACAGTCAGAGTTTTCCCCCCCATAACCCGCAGGCGTAGGGAGGCGACCCTCTCGTCCACTGGGGTAAACTCCAACAAAGAAGCACCTAACCGGGGACTTGTGAGTATCCCCACACCCGCCCGGCGCCTCACACCTTGAGCAACTCCGGAGAAGAATAGAGTCCAACCCCTATCCAGAAGTAAGGTTCCAGAGCCGACGCTGTGCGTAGAGGTGAGCCCAACCAGATCCAACTGGTAACGCTCCACCTCCCGCACAAGCTCCGGCTCCTTCCCCCCCAGAGAGGTGACGTTCCACGTCCCCAAAGCCAGCTTCTGTCGCCCGGGTCTGGTCCGTCGAGACCCTCCGCTTTCACTGCCACCCTTCTGGCAGCGCACCCGACCCCATTGATGTTTCCCGTAGGTGGTGGGCCCCGCGGGACGGAGAAGCGGAGGTGTTGCCCACGTTGCCTTTTCGGGCTGGGCCCGGCCGGGCTCCGTGGCAAGCCCGGCCACCAGACGCTCGCCGACGAGTCCTCCTTCTGGGCCTGGCTCCAGAAGGGGACCCCGGGCTTCCTCCGGGCCGGGTATCCTCACTTTTTGTATCGTCTTTCATGAGGTCTTTTGAACCAATCTTAGTCTGGCCCCTTGCCTGAGACCAATTTGCCATGGGAAACCCTACCAGGAACACAAGGTTCCAGACAACACAGCCCCCAGGTTCATCAGGGCACACAAACCTCTCTACCACGGTAAGGTGCTGGTTCTTCAGAGAGGTAAGTTTGATAAGTATTGATTTGCCAAAATAACAATTAATGCTTTTTTGTTTTCAAATACCCTAAGCAGTTCCTAACCAAGCCAATGGATTGTGCACTTATTTTCAAGGTTTTAAGATGTTTGCCTCCAATCACATAATCAAAAAATACTGAGGTGAAGGATTGTGTCTTCTGGTCGCTGAGCTGAGTTTACGAATTTCAGAACAATTAATATTCGAAATTATTGTATGAAAAAAATAACAGGAGGTCGCCTTATTTTGTAAGGAAATATTGAAAAGAAAACTATTTTTACTTGTTCCTATTGTACAAATTAAAGAAGGAGATATGTCATCTCTGGCTAGCTTCTTTGCTTGGATATCAGAAAAAAGGCAAATATTTTATTATGAAACTCACTGGAAATGTTGATATTATGAATTGTCTTTTTGAAATATATTCAGAACACAAGTTGATCAACAATCTTCTGTGTAAGATTGAAAATGTGCCTCAAATGTAATATAATGTAAATACATCAGGCTTAGCGACTTCTATGACTTAATATGAACACTATGACTTGAAATGTCGAGCACCAGAAACCAGCACACCATCTCCCTGTACTGAAATGCCCCCCCACACCCCACAGCACTGTGAGGTCAGGGGTCAGGGTCAGCTGCAGGACAGGAGAGCTGCTGGGCAAACACACTCTGTAGGACAGTACCCTTACTCTATACACCACCCTGCTGCCCAAATTACACATGCTATAAAATCTATTGTGATGTTAAGTGAACACAAAGCTGCAGGGGGACAAAATCACGCCAGAAGCAAACGCCCTGTGAGTGTAGTTCTCTTCTCTGCTGAGCGCCGCCCCTGATGTTATCCCTGCACAGAGACAGAGAAAGGGGAGAGGACGGGGGGAGCTGCAGGGGTTAAAAGGGAACAACGTCAGCGCCACACAGCTCAGAAGACAAGTGTCGACAGCGACAGGAAAAAGACGGAGGCTGCCCATGTGCCTATGTCTCCTCCACACGACCCCCTTACACCCCCTGCCCCCAACCCCCTCCACCACAGACAAGCATATGTGCACTGACAACATGACATTGCCAGTGAAGAGAGGGGGGAGAGAGAGAGGACCAGGAGCCCCGGTAACCCTGACATCCCCACTCTGACAGCTGATGGAGGCAGATTAGGCTCACGCATGCACACAACTGTCATCAAGCTCCCATCCCCATCCACCCCTCACCTCAGTTATACCCCCCATCCAAAAAAGCCATTCTCCATCCCTCAACTGCTTCTCCTCCCTTGTTCCCTCTCCCCCCCGGGTGCGCAAAGAGCAGCTCTGACTCCCAAATTCTCCTCCCTTTACTACCCTTTTCGTCTACATACACAAAAACACTGAGACAAACACACACTTTTACACACATCCTCTCCAGAGAA